>NC_138886.1:10558493-11138493 GCF_965194825.1 Balaenoptera physalus
TTGGGTTGTTTCCACCTTGTGGTAGTTGTGAATAATGCTACAGCGAACATTAATGTATGAACAAGGTTTTTGTGTGGGCTTATACTTTTATTTCTCTTGGGTATATTCCTAGGATTAGAGTTGCTGGGTCATATAGTAACTCTGTGCATAACCTTTTGAGGATCTGAATCTTTCTTGAGTTCTGCCTGCAAACTGGGACTTGCATAGATATTTACTGAACCCAGGAGTTCAAAAAGCTAGATTTCACCATAAACAAGACAAAAAGACAACCCTCAGAATGGGAGAAAATATTTGCAAATGAAACAACAGACAAAAGATTAATCTCCAAAATATACAAACAGCTCGTGGAGCTCAATATCAAAAAAACAAACAATCCAATTAAAAAATGGGCAGAAGACCTAAATAGACATTTCACCAAGGAAGACACACAGATGGCCAAGAGGCCTATGAAAAGATGCTCAACATCACTAATTATTAGAGAAATGCAAATCAAAACTACAATGAGGTATCACCTCATGCTGGTCAGAGTGGCCATTATCAAAAAATCTAGAAACAGTAAATGCTGGAGAGGGTGTGGAGAAAAGGGAACCCTCCTGCACTGTTGGTGGGAATATAAATTGATACAGCCACTATGGAGAACAGTATGGAGGTTCCTTAAAAAACTAAAAATAGAACTACCATATGACCCAGCAATCCCACTACTAGGCATATACCCTGAGAAAACTGTAATTCAAAAAGAGACTTGTACCACAGTGTTCATTGCAGCACTATTTACAATAGCCAGGACATGGAACCAACCTAAATGTCCATCGACAGATGAATGGATAAAGAAGACATGGCACATATATACAATGGAATATTAGCCATAAAAAGAAACGAAATTGAGTTATTTGTAGTGAGGTGGATGGACCTAGAGTCTGTCATACAGAGTGAAGTAAGTCAGAAAGAGAAAAACAAATGCCGTATGCTAACGCATATATATGGAATCTAAAAAAAAAAAGGTACTGATGAACCTCGTTGCAGGGCAGGAATAAAGATGTAAACATAGGGAATGGACTTGAGGACATGGGGTGGGAGGGGGAAGATGGGGCAAAGTGAGAGTAGCATCGACAAATATACACTACGGAATATAAAGCAGTTAGCTAGTGGGAAGCAGCAGCCATAGCACAGGGAGATCAACTGGGTGCTTTGCGGTGACCTAGAGGGCTGGGATAGGGAGGATGGGAGGGAGGCTCAAGAGGGAGGGGATATGGGGACATGTGTATGCATATGGCTGATCCACTTTGGTGTACAACAGAAACTAACACAGTATTGTGAAGCAAGTATACTCCAATAAAGACCTATTTAAAAAATAAATAAATAAAAGCTAGGTTTCAGTCGTGGCCCTACCACTAATAAAATTTGTGATCATGAGCAAGTAACATTACTATTCTTCTCTGTGGAAGTACTCACACTGTTCTCATGGGGTTGTTTCAGTTAAAACTTACATATGAACATACATGAGGAACCATGAGACCTAAAAATACTCTTTTTCTCGTTTGGTACCTACCTCTCCTTGACAAAGCTGCAACCTTCCATGAGCTTATGTTTTAATAATAAAGTTCCCCAGGGCAAACCTTATTCAGCAAACAAGAAGACTTTAAAAGAGAAATTGGCAAAGTTAGCTTGAGTCAGATGAAAAGGCCATATTGAAGAGCCATGTGTAGCTCAGTGCTAGGCAGTGTGTCATCCTGTCCACTGTGCTGGCCTCGTGTCCTAGTGCAGTGCCAAGCGCACAGTCAGACTGGATCAGTAATTGTGGGATGAGGGAAACCCAAGTTTGTATCATGAGCAGTAATCCCACTTCTGGGAATCTGTCCTAATCAAGTGATTCAAACCAGATCAACAATTTTTGCATGAAGATGTCAACTGCTGCATTATTTTATGTGCAAAATGGAAAACAGTGGGCAGAGGTTCAGGAAATGATGAAACATTCTTTTAAGGAAATAATCTAAGGTCTGAAGACTGCATGGAAACAGAAGGAAATTTGAACAAGGAGGAAAAATACAAAGTTTTACTAGAATTGTATACGAAGTTGAAATAAAAGAAAGAAAGAAAAGTCATAAAAATAGCCTGTAAGAAACTATATTAAAATGATAGTGTTTTATAATGGTAGGCTTATGAGCATCTTTCTTTTTTTGTAAGTAAAAATTTTTCTTTAATGAACCTGTTTTATGATTTAAATAGATTTGATTTTAAAAGCCATTTTGTTGCTACTCAGCTTCTTTTGAACGAAAGGGTGCTTCTCTTTCCCCCCTCAGGTGAAAGAACTAGAGCAGAGCCTGCAGGCATCTGAGGAGAAGCTAAAACAGAGCAGTGATGTTGTGACAGCTCAGGAAGCTCAGATTCAGGAGCTTGTAAGTGGGTATTGTGACTGCTGTGTTCTAGGCCCTTGATGCTTTTTCCCTTTATTCCTTTGTAGGTCCACAAACTCACTCCCAAATTCTGGAATGGTATCTGGACCTGACCTTAGATACAGTTGTGGGCAAATAGGCAGCGCAGGTAGAGGGAGTCGGGACCTGCTAGAGGGTCTGAGTTACCCAGAGGGATAGTGACGGGCTAGACGGCCCAGCCTAGTTCTGGGACTGTTAGAGGTGGTGTCTCCACTGGCGGTCAAACCTCACCTTGCAGCCAGGGCTGTGGAGAACAGCTCCAGGCTCTGGGGAGAAGATGGCAAGGGCTTGGCCGGTAGTCACAGCGCCAGGTCAGGTATTGAGCTTGAAACTAGAGAAATAAAAACGGCATTTGTTGCCTGTTTGCCGTGTCTGCTAAGTACTCTGCATGTATTTTCATTTAGTCCTTGCAACAGACCTAAGAGCCTGTACTGTTATCCTTTTTCTCCAGAGGAAGCAGGCTCAGAAAGGCGACCAGATCACTAGCCCAAGGTCTCCCACCTAGTAAATGGCTGAACCCACATGCTTCCTAGGTCAAAGCCCTTGTTCTTCGTCACTGTGTTATGTGCCTCCCCAGGGAAAAGCCTCAGCCATAGAGGGCAGCGCTGAGTAGAGTGAAGGAGGGCTGTGTCTTAGGACTGGCTGGTGCCCAGAGCTGTCCCCCAAGCACCAAGACCAATCCCAGATTCCAGCTCCTGAGCAGGCCAGGGGACCTCGGTGGCACCCAGGCTGGAGGTCAGGAAAGAGAGTTGTTTCTATTGGACACTCATCTTTGGGTCACTGAGGGACAGAATAAAGCCCCCGTTGTCACCACGAATAACTGTCCTCTGCTACCCCCTCAGGCCTCCGCAAACAAGGAGAGCAGCTGTGCGCAGCAGCAGGTCCTCGCTCTGGAGCAGCAGTGCACAGAGCAGATCCACACGCTGGAGGCCCAGCTCTCTGCCCTGGAGAGAGCTCGGGCGGCCGACCATGCGGCCGCGGAGCGGAAGGTGGTGAGTGAGGAAAGGAGAGGGGCCGGGCACGGGAGCACCACGTTCACCTGTGGCTAGGCTGCCAAGTTGTTTGATGGGAAGAAGACCAGCCCTCCTCTGAAGTAGGGAACCACTTTTTGGAACAGTTTTTATCTTTCAACAAAACACCTGCTCATGAGACTGGTTGTTAAAAGGCTGCTTTTTATAAAAACCCTGAACAAATGGGTTTTCTTTTTCCTTGGGCTGCACATGGACTTCCTGGTGCTTCCTGACCAGTCCCATCAGCTGCTTCCCGCTGCCTTTCTAAAATGTATACTGTTCATCCTTAATGGCCTCTCCCTTCCCTGGTCCCCCTCCTTGTTCCATAGGCTTCAGAATCAAGTGCCTTAGTTCTTCTTGTGAGGAGTGTGTCAGGTGACTCTCCCTTCCTGACTCCAATCCCCATTCTCATCTCCCACCCCTCCAGTGGCAACAAAAGGAAGGGGGGCATTTTTAAAGGTTCCATGTCAAAGAGATAGGACTGTGCTCCGGGGAAATATGGTAAAGACCTTTTCTTTTATACATACTTTTCTCAATTTGCAGAGAGAGCTGGAGCAAGAAAATGCAGGCCTTAAAGAAAGTAAGAATGAATGTGAACATTCTTTACAACATCACCAGCTTGAATTAAAGAAGCTGAAGGTATTTATCTAACTGAATCAGTTTCACAAAAGTATCATGTCTTTCATGCGTGTATTTGGAGTGGCCAAGTGAACGTTCTGTACTTAGAGTAGAGAAGGAATGGAACTAGCATTTGTTCAAAGTTCTGCTAGGCGTTTGCAACAAATTGTCACCTCGTTAAGTCCTCTCAGTGATCAAGGACATAGGGAGAGTTGTGCTCATTTTGCACTTAATGTCGTCAAGATTCTGAGTGTAAGTAATTTGTCCAGGTTCCATAGTTAGAGGTGGTGCTGCTCTGACTTTTCACTCCACCACAGAGGCCCAGCCCTTCCTCTCTGTCCTTGTCAACAGCTGCCTGACAGTAATGCTGTCAAGGCACCACTGTCACTGATTTCCAGTGAGGCCAGTAAAGCAAGGCCTTAAAACATCACGAGGGTGTTATTTGTTTGTTTGTATCAGGGAGCAGGTACAGAAATGAAGAAAAAACAACCTGCTTTATTGTTTCCTGTTCCCTTCTGAGAACTTGGTGCTTTGATCAGATGCTGCCACCTTCATTCCCGGGACATAACTGGATTCAGGGGAAGGAGTCTGCCACTTTCTTATAGGCCTCCAGGCTCCCCTGTCCCCTTTCATAGCAGCCCTTAGATGATGGATCTTTGCAGGACTTGCCCAGCTGTGGTCATGACACAAAGATCTTATGGATCCTTTGGCAGAGATCTTCTCAGAGAACATGCATAGCTGAGGCCTGCACTGAGTCAGCTAACAGTAGTCTCTGCTAAGCTATGTAGGTGCTGGTGCAGTAGTGCCATATCATGGAAAGCATGGACTTTGGAGTCAAATATTTCTTCATGCATTCCTTCAACAAACATTTGAGTACCTGTAGGCCCCATTGTAGGTGCTGGGATGTGACAATGAGCAAAACAGACAAAATCTTTCCCCCTCCCCCAACCTGTGGAGCTTGTAACTAGAGACAGTAAATATTTTTTTTTGAATTTTATTTTATTTATTTTTTATACAGCATGTTCTTATTAGTCATCAGTTTTATACACATCAGTGTATACATGTCAATCCCAGTCTCCCAATTCATCACACCACCACCCCCACCTTGCCACTTTCCCCCCTTGGTGTCCATACGTTTGTTCTCTACATCTGTGTCTCTACTTCTGCCCTGCAAACTGGTTCATCTGTACCATTTTTCTAGGTTCCACACATATGCGTTAACATACGATATTTGTTTTTCTCTTTCTGACTTACTTCACTCTGTATGACAGTCTCTAGATCCTCCACGTCTCTACAAATGATCCAATTTTGTTCCTTTTTATGGCTGAGTAATATTCCATTGTATATTTACCACATCTTCTTTATCCATTCATCGAGACAGTAAACACTTGATAAATAGTTATAAATGCTATGAAGACAATAAAGCACAGTAAAGGACAGAGAGGAGGGAGGAAAGGGCTCTTTTAAATATGGAGGCGAGTACGGGAACCAGGATGGTGGAGTAGAAGGACATGCTCTCACTCCCTCTTGTGAGAACACCAGAATCACAAGTAGCTGCTGGACAATCATTGACAGGAAGACACTGGAACTCACCAAAAAAGATACCCCACATTCAAAGACAAAGGAGAAGCCACAATGAGACAGTAGGAGGGGCGCAATCACAATAAAATCAAATCCCATAACTGCTGGGTGGGTGACTCACAGACTGGAGAACACTTATACCACAGAAGTCCACCCACTGGAGTGAAGGTTCTGAGCCCCACGTCAGGCTTCCCAACCTGGGGGTCAGGCAACGAGAGGAGGAATTCCTAGAGAATCAGACTTTGAAGCCTAGTGGGATTTGATTGCAGGACTTCGACAGGACTGGGGGAAACAGAGACTCCACTCTTGGAGGGCACACACAAAGTAGTGTGCACATCGGACCCAGGGGAAGGAGCAGTGACCCCAGGGGAGACTGAACCAGGCCTACCTGCTACTGTTGGAGGGCCTCCTGCAGAGGCAGGGGGTGGCTGTGGCTCACCGTGGGGACAAGAACACTGGCAGCAGAAGTTCTGGGAAGTACTCCTTGGCATGAGCCCTCCCAGAGTCCACCATTAGCCCCACCAAAGAGCCGGGTAGGCTCCAGTGTTGGGTTGCCTCAGGCCAAACAACTAACAGGGAGGGAACCCAGCCCCACCCATCAGCAGTCAAGCGGATTAAAGTTTTACTGAGCTCTGCCCACCACCAGTCCCTCCCATCAGGAAACCTGCAGAAGCCTCTTAGATAGCCTCATCCACCAGAGGGCAGACAGCAGAAACAAGAAGAACTACAGTCCTGCAGCCTGTGGAACAAAAACCACATTCACAGAAAGACAAGATGAAAAGGCAGAGGGCTATGTACCAGATGAAGGAACAAGATAAAACCCCAGAAAAACAACTAAATGAAGTGGAGATAGGCAACCTTCCAGAAAAAGAATTCAGAATAATTATAGTGAAGATGATCCAGGACCTCAGAAAAACAGTGGAGGCAAAGATCTAGAAGATGCAAGAAATGTTTAACAAAGATCTAGAAGAATTAAAGAACAAACAGAGATAAGCAATACAATAACTGAAATGAAAACTACACTAGAAGGAATCAATAGCAGAATAACTGAGGCAGAAGAACGGATAAGTGACCTGGAAGACAGAATGGTGGAATTCACTGCTGCAGAACAGACTAAAGAAAAAAGAATGAAAAGAAATGAAGACAGCCTAAGAGACCTCTGGGACAACATTAAACGCAAACACATTCGCATTATAGGGGTCCCAGAAGGAGAAGAGAGAGAGAAGGGACCAGAGAAAATATATGAAGAGATTATAGTCGAAAACTTCCCTAACATGGGAAAGGAAATAACCACCCAAGTCCAGGAAGTGCAGCGAGTCCGTACAGGGTAAACCCAAGGAGAAACACACCGAGACACACAGTAATCAAATTGGCAAAAATTAAAGACAAAGAAAAATTATTGAAACCAGCAAGGGAAAAACGACAAATAACATACAAGGGAACTCCCATAAGGTTAACAGCTGATTTCTCAGCAGAAACTCTACAAGCCAGAAGGGAGTGACATGATATACTTAAAGTGATGAAAGGGAAGAACCTACAACGGAGATTACCCGGCAAGGATCTCATTCAGATTCGATGGAGAAATCAAAAGCTTTACAGGGCTTCCCTGGTGGCACGGTGGTTGAGAATCTGCCTGCCGATGCAGGGGACACGGGTTCGAGCCCTGGTCTGGGAGGATCCCACATGCTGCGGAGCAGTTGGGCCCGTGAGCCACAACTACTGAGCCTGTGCGTCTGGAGCCGTTCTCCGCAACAAGAGGCCGCGACAGTGAGAGGCCTGCGCACCGCGATGAAGAGTGGCCTCCGCTTGCTGCAACTGGAGAAAGCCCTCGCGCAGAAACGAGGACCCAACACAGCAAAAAATTAATTAATTAATTAATTAATTTTAAAAAGAAAGCTTTACAGACAAGCAAAAGCTAAGAGAATTCAGCACCACCTAACCAGCTCTACAACAAATGCTAAAGGAACTTCTCTAAGTGGGAAACACAAGAGAAGAAAAGGACCTACAAAAACAAACCCAAAACAATTAAGAAAATGGTCATAGGAACATACATATCAATAATTACCTGAAACATGAATGGATTAAATGCTCCAACCAAAAGACACAGGCTTGCTGAATGGATACAAAAACAAGACCCATCTATATGCTGTCTACAGGAGACCCACTTCAGACCTAGGGACACATACAGACTGAAAGTGAGGGGATGGAAAAAGATATTCCATGCAAATGGAAATCAAAAGAAAGCTGGAGTAGCAATACTCATATCAGATAAAATAGATTTTAAAATAAAGAATGTTACAAGAGACAAGGAAGGACACTACCTAATGATCAAGGGATCAATCCAAGAAGAAGATATAACAATTATAAATATATATGCACCCAACATAGGAGCACCTCAATACATAAGGCAACTGCTAACAGCTGTAAAAGAGGAAATCGACAGTAACACAGTAATAGTGGGGGACTTTAACACCTCACTTACACCAATGGACAGATCATCCAAAATGAAAATAAATAAGGAAACAGAAGCTTTAAATGACACAACAGACCAGATTTAATTGCTATTTATAGGACATTCCATCCTAAGACAGCAGATTACACTTTCTTCCAAAGTGCACACAGAACATTCTCCAGGATAGATCACATCTTGGGTCACAAATCAAGCCTCAGTAAATTTAAGAAAATTAAAATCATATCAAGCATCTTTTCTGACCACAACGCTATGAGAGTAAAAATGAATTACAGGGGAAAAAACGTAAAAAACACAAACACATGGAGGCTAAACAATACGTTACTAAATAACCAAGAGACCACTGAAGAAATCAAAGAGGACATCAAAAAATACCTAGAGACAAATGACAATGAAAACACGACAATCCAAAACCTATGGGATGCAGCAAAAGCAGTTCTAAGAGGGAAGTTTATAGCTATACAAGCCTACCTCAAGAAACAAGAAAAATCTCAAATAAACAATCTAACCTTACACCTAAAGGAACTAGAGAAAGAAGAACAAACAAAACCCAAAGTTAGCAGAAGGAAAGAAATCATCAAGATCAGAGCAGAAATAAATGAAATAGAAACAAAGAAAACAATAGCAAAGATCAATAAAACTAAAAGCTGGTTCTTTGAGAAGATAAACAAAATTGATAAACCATTAGCAAGACTCATCAAGAAAAAGAGGGAGAGGACTCAAATCAATAAAATTAGAAATGAAAAAGGAGAATTTACAACAGGCACTGCAGAAATACAAAGCATCCTAAGAGACTACTACCAGCAACTCTATGCCAATAAAATGGACAACCTGGAAGAAATGGACAAATTCTTAGGAAGGTACAACCTTCCAGGACTGAACCAGGAAGAAACAGAAAATATGAACAGACCAATCACAAGTAATGAAATTGAAACTGTGATTTAAAATCTTCCAACAAACAAAAGTCCAGGACCAGATGGCTTCACAGGTGAATTCTATCAAACATTTAGAGAAGAGCTAACACCCATCCTTCTCAAACTCTTCCAAAAAATTGCAGAGGAAAGAACACTCCCAAACTCATTCTATGAGGCCACCATCACCCTGATACCAGAACCAGACAAAGATACTACAAAACAAGAAAATTACAGACCAATATCACTGATGAATATACATGCAAAAATCCTCAACAAAATACTAGCAAACAGAATCCAACAACACATTAAAAGGATCATACACCATGATCAAGTGGGATTTATCCCAGGGATGCAAGGATTCTTCAGTATACGCAAATCAATCAATGTGATACACCATATTAACAAATTGAAGAATAAAAACCATATGATCATCTCAATAGATGCAGAAAAAGCTTTTGACAAAATTCAACACCCATTTATGATAAAAACTCTCCAGGAAGTGGGCATAGAGGGAACCTACCTCAACATAATAAAGGCCATATACGACAAACCCACAGCAAACATCATTTTCAATGGTGAAAAACTGAAAGCATTTCCTCTAAGATCAGGAACAAGACAAGGCTGTCCACTCTCACCACTATTATTCAACATAGTTTTGGAAGTCCTAGCCACGGCAATCAGAGAAGAAAAAGAAATAAAAGGAATCCAAATTGGAAAAGAAGAAGTAAAACTGTCACTGTTTGCAGATGACATGATACTATACATAGAGAATCCTAAAGATGCCACCAGAAAACTACTAGAGCTAATCAATGAATTTGGTAAAGTTGCAGGATACAAAATTAATGCACAGAAATCTCTTGCATTCCTATACACTAATGATGAAAAATCTGAAAGAGAAAGTAAGGAAACACTCCCATTTACCATTGCAACAAAAAGAATAAAATACCTAGGAATAAACCTACCTAGGGGGACAAAAGACCTGTATGCAGAAAACTATAAGACACTGATGAAAGAAATTAAAGATGATACCAACAGATGGAGAGATATACCATGCTCTTGGATTGGAAGAATCAATATTGTGAAAATGACTATACTACCCAAAGCAATCTACAGATTCAATGCAATCCCTATCAAATTACCAATGGCATTTTTTACGGAACTAGAACAAAAAAATCTTAAAATTTGTATGGAGGCACAAAAGACCCCGAATAGCCAAAGCAGTCTTGAGGGAAAAAAATGGAGCTGGAGGAATCAGACTCCCTGACTTCAGACTATACTACAAAGCTACAGTAATCAAGACAATATGGAACTGGCACAAAAACAGAAACATAGATCAATGAACAAGATAGAAAGCCCAGAGGTAAACCCACTCACCTATGGTCAACTAATCTATGACAAAGGAGGCAAGGATATACAATGGAGAAAAGACCATCTCTTCTACAAGTGGTGCTGGGAAAACTGGACAGCTACATGTAAAAGAATGAAATAAGAACACTCCCTAACACCATACAGAAAAATAAACTCCAAATGGATTAGAGACCTAAATGTAAGACCGGACACTATAAAACTCTTAGAGGAAAACATAGGAAGAACACTCTTTGACATAAATCACAGAAAGATCTTTTTTGATCCACCTCCTAGAGTAATGGAAATAAGAACAATAATAAACAGATGGGACCTAATGAAACTTAAAAGCTTTTGCACAGCAAAGGAGACCATAAACAAGATGAAAAGACAACCCTCAGAATGGGACAAAATATTTGCAAACGAATCAACGGACAAAGGATTAATCTCCAAGATATATAAACAGCTCATGCAGCTCAATTTAAAAAAAAAACAAACACCCCAATCCAAAACTGGGCAGAAGACCTAAATAGACATTTCTCCAAAGAAGACATACAGATGGCCAAGAAGCACATGAAAAGCTGCTCAACATCACTAATTATTAGAGAAATGCAAATCAAAACTATAGTGAGGTATTACCTCACACCAGTTAGAATGGGCTTCATCAGAAAATCTACAAACAACAAATGCTGGAGAGGGTGTGGAGAAAAGGGAACCCTCTTGCACTGTTGGTGGGAATGTAAATTGATACAAGCACTGTGGAGAACAGTATGGAGGATCCTTAAAAAACTAAAAATAGAATTACCATATGATCCAGCAATCCCACTACTGGGCATATACCTAGAGAAAACCACAATTCAAAAAGACACATGCGGGCTTCCCTGGTGGCGCAGTGGTTGAGAATCTGCCTGCTAATGCAGGGGACACGGGTTCGAGCCCTGGTCTGGGAGGGTCCCACATGCCGCGGAGCAACTGGGCCCGTGAGCCACAATTGCCGAGCCTGCGCGTCTGGAGCCTGTGCTCCGCAACAAGAGAGGCCACGATAGAGGCCCACGCACGGCGATGAAGAGTGGCCCCCACTTGCCGCAACCGGAGAAAGCCCTAGCACAGAAACGAAGACCCAACATAGCAATCAATCAATCAATCAATAAAAAATCTTAAAAAAAAAAAAAAAAAAAAGACACATGCACCCCAATGTTCATTGCAGCAGTATTTACAATAGCCAGGTCATGGAAGCAACCTAAATGCCCATCGACAGACAAATGGATAAAGAAGATGTGGTACATATATACAATGGAATATTACGCAGCCATAAAAAGAAACGAAATTGGGTCACTTGTTGAGACGTGGATGGATCTAGAGACTGTCATACAGAGTGAAGTAAGTCAGAAAGAGAAAAACAAATATCGTATATTAACGCATGTATGTGGAACCTAGAAAAATGGTACAGATGAACTGGTTTGCAGGGCAGAAATAGAGACACAGATGTAGAGAACAAGCGTATGGACACCAAGGGGGGAAAGCCGCGGTTGTGGGGGGGTGCTGTGATGAATTGAGTGATTGGGATTGACCTGTATACACTGATGTGTATAAAATTGATGACTAATAAGGACCTGCTGTATAAAAAAATTAAATTAAATTTAAAAATTAAATATATATATATATATGGCGGCGAGGGAGGGTGTCACTGAGATTTGAGCAAAAGTTCTGAATAACGAGAAGGGGACAGCAATGCGGTTGTTTGGGGAAGGAATATTCCAGACAGAAGAAATAGCAAAGAGAAACACCCTCAGGCAGAAAAAAGCTTGGTTTGTTCAGAGAACAGCACAAAGGCCGCTGTAGCTGCCACTCAGTGGGCTGGGGGAGAGCGGTGGATGATAGAAGGTCATTGGGGAAGCAGTTGGAGGTTTTAAGCAGAGGAGTGACGTGAGAAGTTTTGTAGTAAAAGGATTACTCTGGCTGTATGTGGAGACTATTCTGTAAAGGAGGCAAGTACAGAAGCAGGAAGACCTTTTAGGAGGCTCAGATATTACCATGCGTACTCCATTTAAGGATATAAAAGACAAAATTGAACATTTCAGCAGAGATTTGGAAATTATAATAGAAGACAGTAGTTTGAAAAGGAATCTAATTAGGGTTTCCCTGGTGGCGCAGTGGTTAAGAATCCACCTGCCAATGTAGGGGACACGGGTTCGATCCCTGATCCGGGAAGATCCCACATGCCGAGGAGCAACTAAGCCCATGCACCACAGCTACTGAGCCTGTGCTCTAGAGCCCACAAGCCACAACTACTGAAGCCCATGTGCCACAACTGCTGAGCACACGTGCCACAACTGCTGAGCCCACGTGCCACAACTGCTGAATCCTGCGTGCCTAGAGCCCATGCTCTGCAACAAGAGAAGCCACCACAATGAGAAGCCCGCACACTGCAACGAAGAGTAGCCCCCGCTTGCCACAACTAGAGAAAGCCTGCATGCATCAGCGAAGACCCAATGCAGCCAAAAATAAATAAAATAAATAAATTTAAAAAAAAAAAAGAAAAGGAATCAAATTAGAATTCCAAAACTGAAAAATGCAGTAGCTGAAAGTAAAAATGCAGATTACAAAAGGGCATGAGGAAACTTTTTTGGGGTAATGGATATTTTCACTGTTTTTATTTTGGTGATGGTTTCAGCATAATTCATCAGTTGCATACTTTAAATATGTGCAGTTTATTATTCGCCAATTATACTTCAGTAAAGCTGTTTAAAAAACAGTGAATGAGCTTAACAGCAGATTAGAATTAAAGAGAGAAGTAGTGAAATGGAAGAAAGGGCAGAATAAAATGCAGAAAAGAGATGATAATAAGACATACAGGGTACTGTGAGATGTTTTATCATGTGTCAGTAGAAGCCCAGAGGAAATGAAAAAATAAGACAGAAGCAATCATTAAAGAGATAATGGCTGAGAATTTTTCAAAATGATGAAAGCTCTCAAGTCACAGGTACAGGTATAAGAATTCTTACAAATCCAAACAGGATAAATTTTAAAATCCATACCCAGACACAGCATTGTAGTAGCACTAAAGAAAACCAATAAAACACAAAGAATTAGGCACTAACAGACTTGCACTAAAGGAAGTACTAAAGAGCATCTTTCAGGTGAAGGAAAATTCTAGATGGAAGTACGGAAGATGTAGAGGGAAGAATGGAGGGCAGTGATTATTGCAAGTATGTGCACAAGAAGAAACAGAAAATCTGCCCCACAGCATGTGATTCACGGTCCAGTCAGGAGAGAGGAACTACCCCAGTTATTTGAATGAGAATTTGTGTTCTAATGTAAAGTTTTTAATCCAGCACTGAAACAGTTAAAAGATACCATGAAGGTAGCAACTGCAGGACACAGCTTCCAACCCTAGGACTAAGGGAGCAAAGTGAAGATGTTGGAATTATTTAGGAATTAAGAAGAGGAGCCCCACAGATTTGAAACTCAGACCTGTGAGGAGGGGGCTCTGTACAGTTGGTGCTGGTGTGTTTGTTGGGGGATAGGGCAGTGAAAGAATTCAGCTGCAAGTGTCGGGAAGACTGCAGAGTAGATGCAGCTGCTGCTTTGGGAAGAAATTGCAGCTGCCAGGGCCAAGCATCATTGCTCACAGAAACTGGAAGCTGACGGAAAGGAGCAAGTCTTTCTCCCTCCTCCTGCCTTCCAGTCTCCCTGGAGCTCCCCCTGTTGGCAGAGATGAGTATGTATATGAATATGGAGCCCGACCGGGAGAAATAGGGTTTGCAGATCACCAGGCACAGCATCACAAAGCAGAATATGAAAGGGTGGGTGTGGGCTGAGGCAGTAACTTAAAAACCAGCACACACAGGCTATTTAGAAGTGTGGTTAATTTTCAAACGTTTGAGCGAATTTTCTCAATATCTTGGATTTCTAGTTTAATACCATTATGGTCAGATAATATTCTAAATGATTTCAGTTCTTTGATATTTATTTAGACTTGTTTTATGACTCAGCCTATAGTACAGGTTTGTTTAGACTTGTTTATAGACCCAGCCTATCTTGGTAAATATTTCGGTGCACTTGAAAAGAATATATATTCTGCTAGTAGGGAGAGCATTCTATAAATGCTAATTAGATCAAGTTCGTTAATATATTGTTCAAATCTTCTGTAGGTCTTCTATTTTTTTTTTTTTTTCTTTTTTGGTATATTTGTTCCATCACTTACTGAGAGGGGTGCTAGATCTTCAGCTATGATCATGGATTTGTCTCTTTCTCCCTTTAGTTCTGTCAGTCTTTGCTTCTGGTATTTTGAAGCACTATTTTTAGGTGCACACTTTTTGTTTGTTTGTTTGTTTGGATCCATAGTTTTCAAAACAGCCCTCTGGGAAAATCATTCCCAGGTGCAGAGGGCTGTGCTCGTGGGTAGCCTGCTGGCTTCTGCAGTGAACCTGAGCTATGCTGGTCAGTCTCAAATCCTGGATCGTGTGTGGCTCTGTGGCAATAGCTGAGACTCTAGAACCACGTAGACTCAGTTCTGGGTGTCACCCTGGCCCCTCACTAGCTGATTCTTGAGGGAATCCAGTTTCCTTTTTTCAAACTGAAGATGTGATAACCCTTGACCTCAAGAGGATTACCCTGGGGATCAAGCATGACCATGGATGAAAAGTACCAAGTACAGTTCCTGGCATGCTTCCTGCCTTCTCGCTCACAGCCTGCCTCCTGTCCTCTTAAGACATCAGCAGTCATAGCGTCTCTTCTAAACTTCCCCAGAAAAGGCTCCTGTGGAGGCACGACATTCCTGTCACCCGCCCCACCTGGGCTTGCAGGGCCAGGGTTTCATAACTCCACTCAGCCTGAAATCTCTTGCTCCTTCTCCTGTACCAACAGAGCTTCTCCCGATGAAGGGGATTGTCTGGGGTAGTTCAAGGTCCCACTGTCAGCCTCTTGAGTTCCTGCACCAATTTTCCTTGTCTACTAGAGGTGGACTCACGGAAGGTCAATTCTGACAGCTCCCCAGTAGGAGCCAGAATGGCACTGGCCATGAGGCTGACGTCTCCATCCATTAACCCACCTGGACTGGTGTAAGTGGAAAAGGAGATATCGTAGGAGGAGTTGAGTAGTTCACTGAACCAGAAAGACTTGTCCGACTGCAACCTGGGGCCTCAGATCTCTTCTCTGCCTGCGTCATGCTATCTCTTGCCCTGTCAGTCACCCCACTCATCTTTGCTTTTCTCGATGATGTAGACTGTGTCCTAGAGGTTGGGAGGACATCACCTCAGCAGCTCCAAGCTGGTATCATTCCAACTTAGCAACCCCAGGGGAAAGAGGGCATCTCCCTCTCAGCTTCACCATATAAAAAAGGATTCTGATATAAAAAGGGATTTGATTGGTTCATCTTGGGTGACAGAGCCATCCTTTGGGCAAATCACGTTGGCCAAGGGGATGAGTTACTGTGATTGGCCAGGCCCGAATCACATGCTTATTCTCGTAGCCACAGAATGGGGACATCATTATTGGTAGCCCTACCAGAAGCATGTAGAATTTTGGGGTGGAAGTGGGGAATAGCAGTGATGAGGCTCTTACATCCCCGCCAAAAGGGGTGATTCTGGGTAGACATAAACAGCAGACGTCCCTGACCAGTGTGCAGGCACCTGAGAAGTCATATTATTCATCTGGGGGTTGATCAGCAAGCCCGGCGTCAGCCTCAGGGAAGAGGACTGACGTGTTTGTCAGGAGGCAGTCCCTGTGCTCTGGTGGGGGGACGCGGTGGGGCAGCCCTGCTTGTGGTAGAAAAGACTGGGTGGTAGAGTGTAGCAGCCAAAGGCTTGGCTCAGCTCAGACTCTGGCTTAAAACGTGGCCATGCCACCTACTAGCTCTAGGACCTCAGGCAATTATTTAACCTCTCAAGAGCCTCAGTTTTCTCTCCTGTAATATGGATGATTTTGATGAATTTGTGACATTTCCTGTATTAAAATTCAGTAATTGCTTATTATCATTTCTGTAACCAGATTGCTCCAGTCTGCTACTCCATTCACATCAGCCTGAGTCTTCTTGTTCTGTGTTGATTTCATTAGACCACCTCTTTGAGTCTAGGTCCCCTAGCCTTTGGCCTGAGTACTAGCTGGTGTGTTTATGGGATGACCGACCTTCCACTGTGTGCCTGTTCCCAGAGGTTGGTAGGTTGTCCACAGGAATAGTTCTCAGAGGCAAACAGAAGGCAGTGCAGTGAAAGAGTAGCCTGGGAACCTTGGGAAGCAGGAAACACGTTCGTCTGGCCCTGCAAGACGGCCCTCCCTCTGTGGGCGTCATGTGAAGTGTGCAGCTAAAAAAAGGTGAACTGAGGTTCTGGACTCAATCTCCTACCCATTTTCTGGATTGTAGGAAGAATGGAGCCAAAGAGAAATTGTGAGTGTGGCAATGGCTCAAGCCCTGGAGGAGGTGCGGAAGCAAAGGGAAGAGTTCCAGCAACAGGTAGGCCCCCTGTGATGCCTCCACCTCAGTCCCAGGCAGGACCAGCCTACCTCCCGGTCTGTCCAGGGCAGAGGGTGGACACAGGTCTCAGGAGTGTCGTCAGCTGCTTGATTGCCCTGACGTCTCTAGGAAGGTGGGAGAAAGATGTTAGAAGGAAACCTTCACCCCATAGGATGGCCTTTTAAAATTTCGATAGTTAATGTGATAAACATCACCTGGGGAAAAGTCCATAACCAGGTACTACTGGGCTCTAATTCTGTGAGGTGGGCCACCACCGGCTGCAGGCCCCAGAGACCACGTACAGTTGAGCTCTCAGCAGCAAGGGTGGGAAAAGCCTTCCTCTGAGGACAGACCCAAGAGTCAGGCCCCAGATCTAGGTAACTGGCTCTAGGTCTTTGTTCGGTTCTTAACAGATCTGTCTGAGTTGCCTCTGAAAAGACCCTATGATAATCACACCTTCAAGAATATGATAATGAGGTCATGTGTATCAAATGCTGGGCACGTCACAGGCCCTCAGGATGTGGAAGTTACGGTTTTGACAGCTTGTAGGAAGGCTGGGCAGAATGGCCATGTCTCTGGTAGGCCCACTACAGGCCAGAGGGGCAGTGAGGGTGATTGCCCCTGTGCAGGGCCCCTGCCGAGGAGAACTGATCTGTGCATGTTTATAGGAGCAGAGGTTAGCTTGGGGAATGTTCTAGGCTGTGGCCTTCAGGGAGGGATTCATGGAGGACCCTGGGTAGTGGAAAAGTGGAGACTCCTTTAGGGAAGATGGGATTATTGCTACCAACCTTCTCTCGTGTTGGTTTTTCTCTCCGAGGCTGCTAACCTGATCGCCAAAGAAGGTGAGAAGGAGCAGAGTCTGCAGGAAAAAACTGAAGTGATTCTCCAGAAAGAGCAGGAGATTCTCCAGCTGAAGAAAGGTGAGGAGTGTGCCGAGGCTGGGCCTCTTCACCTGTTCTCACCCGGACCCCTGCCCGGAGGTGGCCCAGTCACGGCGCTCACCCCTCTCTGCCCGGCCTAGGTCACGACTCTGCCCTGCTGCAGATGCGCCAGCTGCAGAGTGAGCTGGAGGCCCTGAGGGGCCTGAGGGCCGAGGAGTCGGAGGCGGCCGCCGCGCGGGAGGACCTGCTGAGGCTGCGGGGCCAGGAGCAGGGCGCCGTGCTCTCGGTCAGCGAGCCTCACGTAAGTCCCGCCTGAGCCGCCGCCTGGGGCTGGTGGAGGCGGCGCTGGGCAGCCACCTCCCTGTGCCTCCGCTTCCTCTTCAACGGGGGGGGGGGTGCGCCTCACCGCGAGGGGTTGTGCGTGTTGAGGAGCCCATCTGATGTGACGACACCTGTCAGCGTTCAGGTGCTGAAGCCCTTCCTTCCCAGCAGGCTCCTTGCATGGAAAGTTAATTGTCCCCCCAGCAGGCTCTGTGACGGGGTCGCCATAGTTTAAGTCTGGTTCCTGGCCAGCTGCCTGGTGGAGCACATCAGTCGTCACCTTTGGAACGAGTCTGGCCCCCTTCCCTAGGGATCTGTGGCTTCGCTTGACCATGTCCTGTGCTGCCACCACCCTGTAGGTGACCTCGAGGGCCGGGCAGGACCCCACGTACCAGCTTCCAGCTGCAGAGGGGATACCAAATGGTGAGATGGGGACCGCCATGGATCTAGGGCAGCTACAGAAGGAAAAGCAGGACTTGGAGCAGCAACTTCTAGAGAAAAATAAGGTGAGGATGCTCTTTACCTCAGCTATTTATGTCCCTTTCCCTGTCCTTGTGCCTAAAACCATCCAGTCCGTTCTTCAAGAGTCGTGCTGATGCCCCTGGGCCCCTCTTGGGGGAGGTGTTACCTCTTCCACCACAAGGGCTTCTTCCTGGTTCTCCTCTTCTGCTTACCTCCTGCACGGCCCTCTTCCTTCCACAATCACGCAGTCTCCTCCCCGACCCCCCACCGGAGATGGTATCCGGAGTATTAGAGCTGGAACAGTGGCAGGTCTCAGTGTCCCCAGCCCCCTCTGCCATCGCCAGCTAGGTCCTATGACCAGTCACCTTACCTCTGCACTTTTTTCTACAGCTGTGAAATGAGAGCGGTGATACCTGCCTTTCAGTGGTTTTGTGGGGGGGAGGTTGGGGGATGAAATGAAACTGTTTGTTAGCTTCCTGTAAATTTTCTGGTATTTGATAGAGGCTTAATAAATGTCATGATTCCACCAACCCCGCCTGGCCTCTGCACCTGTAAATGCAGGGTCTCGTTTGAGCCTCGTTTTTAAAATGTACTGTGAAGTTAAATGTGCTGGCTAGTCAGTGCTCTGGCCTGAAATTCCGCCCCCAAATTGTGTGATTGCTCTTTAACAAAGGAGAAAGGTGGTCATTCTTTCTCTCCCCTCACCCCCGCCCGTCTCCCCCTTTCACTCACACACACACACACACGGGCTCTTAATCTCTTATCATGAAATATAAAATATAGAAGAGTGCACACTGTGTGTCCCTGGGTCCAGCCCTTGGACAGCTTCTCCAAATCGCACTCACATCCTTGGCGATCTCCCCCATCCTGTGTGCTGCTGGCACCACATCCATACCTCAAATCCAGACGGCTCCTGTGAACTCTAGACTCCTGTATCTACCCTATTTCTCTATGTCAGTGTCTGAAAGGCCCCTGAAATTTAAAACATCCAGAACCAGACTTCAGACTGACCACGCTCTCTAGCATCTACTGCCATCTTTCCTATCTCAGTAAATGGCAAAAACCTTGGAGTCATCCTTGGCCCCTTTGTTTCTTTCACAACCAACATCCAAATCATTAGGGAATCCATTTGGCTCTCCCTTCAAACTGTACGCGGAATGAGCTGCCTCTCATCCCTGCCACTGCTACCACCGGAGACCAGGTGACCATCCTATCTTCCCTAGAGGATGGTGTTGGGCTTCTAATTGGTTTCCCTGTCACTTGTCTGTTCCGGCCCTCTGATGACTCTCTGTCCCCGTAAAAGCCAAAGTCCTTGCAGTGGCCCACAAAGCCTATGTGGTCTGGCTCCTTACTGCCCCCTTCCCCGCACCCTCTGCTCTCCCCCAGCATTCCCTCTCAGCCACAGTGGCCTTGCCTTTCTGTGAATATCAAGCATCCTCCCGCCTCAGGGCCTTTGCACTTGCTGAGCCTTCTGTCTGGAAGATCCTTCTGCCAATTACCCTCACTTCCTTTATGGTGTCATTTTGTCAGTGAGGCCTTCCTGCTACCCTGCCAGCCCTCACCAACAGAACTCCCGGTCCCCTCACCTTGCTCTTTTTTCTCCAGGCCTCTTAATACCTTCTGATACACTGTATATTTGCTTATTGACACTGTTCACTCCTGAGGGCAGACATTTTTTCTTTTTTTTTTTTCCCTGCTGTTTCTGCAGCCCCAAGGCTGGTGTAGAGACTCAGTATTCATTGGATAAATTAATGAATGAGTCAAAACCTTAGAAAATCAAGTAACATAAACTAGCAAATGTACTTTTGGGGGAATGCCCAGCCTCACGGTCAAGCAGAGAATACAAATTGGAACGAAACGTTACCATTTTGTCAGTGGGGTGTTGCAGGCAGTGTGACAGGAGCTGGAGGCGCTTTCCCAGCCCTCTCGTCCCCAGGGGGCCGTGGCCATACCGCTCTTGAGACAACAAAGCTTATTACAGCTTTGTTTGAAAATGGAAGCTCAGGGAGTTCCCTGGCGGTCCAGTGGTTAGGACTTGGCGCTTGCTCTGCCATGGCCTCGGGTTCAGTCCCTGGTCGGGGAACTCAGATCCCGCAAGCCATGCAGTGTGGCCAAAAAAAAGGCAACTCAGCTACACAAGAAGACATGGGGCATCCCCTAGAGTTACTGTCACATTAAAAGTTGTAATTAGCAAAACTATAAAGCTGTGGAAACTCTGATAAATGAAAACTACTATTCAGAATTCTAGCTGCTCAGTGCAAGAATGGTGGTGTGGACTAGAGGTCCACAGTAGAAACTCATTTGATAAGTTGTGAGATTTCGGAGACATTTTTATTGAAAATGTTTTCCCTGTAATGTCGATTACACATTAAATTTTTTCATTGGGAAAACAGTTCAGCCTTTCTGGTGGTTAATGGAATGTGTAATAAATTATATTTAAGGCCCATAATACTAATTAAGCTCACTAAAAATAAATAAGGAAAATAAAGAAATAAAAGACATAAAACCCATTGTTGGTGGGTTGTGCCGAAAAAACACGATCTTTAATACTGTTCAAAATAAGCGTTAAAAATCATTATGGTATTTCAGGAGATCAGTGGTGATGATGAGAATCCTAAATTTTGGCCCAAGTATCCTACTTGGGGATGATGGCACATAAACGTCATTCTGAAGGGCAGAATATACTGTGCAGAGGCATTTCTAGCTACGCCGCCTGTGGAGGCGAGCGCCAGAAGCAGTCCTAAGGCCCCAGGCGGGGAGGGGTGGGACAGCACTGCGGCAGCGGCGGGGCCTGGAGAGCAGGGCTGTGCCCAGCAGCAGCACGTGAGGGAGAGGCCGAGGCGGCAGGTGTGGCAGCTCAAGCTCCTCAGGAGATGAAGCAGGGGCTTCTGGCAGGTGTATGGGGACCCAAGGGGTTGTCTGTCTGCTCTGTGGTCCTTTGCACTCTAAAGATGCTGAAACGTGCATTTAATGAATGGCCTTTTGTGGGGGTGGGGCTTTGCCTCAGACCATAAAGCAGATGCAGCAGAGGATGCTGGAACTCAAGAAGACTCTGCAGAAGGAACTGGTGAGTGTCCCCCTTGTCCCCACTGCCCATGCCCTCCTGCCTCTGTGCTCCTCCTGCCTGATGACACTCCCCTCCCCCCAGGGGACTGCAAGAGGTCTCTGGGAAGTCAGGCTGGTGGGACAGTGGCCCTGCCACCTTGAACGTCCTTCTGGAAAGTGGCTCTGTGACCCCCGGCACGAGCCCTCTTTCTCTGAGCCTGTGTGCTGTCTGAGAGGTCAGTGAGGTGACGTGTGGCTGTGTGTGAATGGCAGAGGCCAGGCCCAGACGTGGGAGAGCGGCGCCTCTGCCCTGGCTGGGTGCTCACTGCCCCAGGAGACGAGTCCTGACACGGGTAAAGGAAATGCCTGAACTTCCCCACATACCTCTCTCCCTCCTCTCAGCCAGCACCCTACCTTCTTCAGGTGCTGGTGCTTCCTTCCCAGATGGGGCCCTTTTCGCCCTACTCTGTGCAGGGTGTGGCAGAGAACTGCAGGTGATCACAGCCAGGGCCAAGTGAATCTCCCCTGTGATTTTCAGACCTGTCCTGAAGGGTTCAATGTAATATCTTTCCATTGGTTTTTCAGAAAATCAGACCCGATAACGAGCTTTTTGAAGTCCGGGAGAAGCCTGGGCCTGAAATGCCGAACATGGCCCCTTCTGTCACAAATAACGCTGACCTGACTGATGCCCGCGAGATCAACTTCGAGTACCTCAAACATGTGGTTTTAAAATTCATGTCCTGTCGCGAATCTGAGGTAAAGGGCTTTTGAGTTGCCCTTTGGGTACTGAGTTCCACCCCAGGGCCTGGTTCATCTGTCCGAGCCCAGCCTGGCTTCCCACCAAATCCATTTCTTTCTTTCTGTCCCCCATGCCGCTTTGACCACCAACGTGAGCACTCAGTCATTTCTCCAGCGGGCACTGACCTGCTGGTTGAGCAGCAAGCAGGGGGCGCCGAGTAGGGAACTGGCTCCTGGGAGGAGATGTGGGTCGGATGCTGAGGCCAGAGTCCAGGGAACTGAATCCGCCCAGCAGTCCTGCCTCCTGCCGAAGAGCGGGTAGCTGCGGTGGTCGTGCTGGTCGTCTCGCCAGTCCCCGAAGTAAAAGGTGGGGGAGGAAAAGAACCAGCAGACCTCAGAATGCCCACCTCCACCCTCTACGTGGTCCTTGCTGACCAAGCCCGGAGCGCACAGGAGGAGCAGGACCAGGAGATGCTGCCATTTAGCCCCCTGACCGCCTGCTAACTGACCGAGGCCCATGGCAGCAAACCTTGCTTTGTTTCAGGCTTTTCATCTTATAAAAGCTGTGTCAGTGTTGCTGAACTTTTCACAAGAGGAGGAGAACATGCTCAAAGAAACCCTGGAGTATAAGGTAGCGTTTCCTGGTCTGCTGTCCACCTTCCAAAAAATGTAGTCAGTCATCCCAACCCTGGCGTATGAGACCAGCCCACAGCTGCATCATTAGCTTGGAAGGTGCTTTTGGTTGATGAACTGGACTCGGGTAGTATTTACCAAGGACATGCTTTGTGCCCACAGGTCTCTGCTGTACTTGACTAACAGGGCCTTGTGTTCTTCTCCAGAGCACTTTCATTGGTATCACCTCATCAACAGCCCCAGGTCTGGCCAGCACCCAGACTTTTTTCAAAAATGAAAAATATTCAAAAAGTACCTGCATAAATGCTATAATAGAAAACATTTTAAGGAAACATTACCTAAATTCCACTCCCTTGTTCTTGTCACCTCAGGTTTTTCTCCTGTCTCCCTCCCATCTTTAGGATGGGCCTTTCAGCCCTGCACACTGGTTACCAGAAGCATCGTCTTCACTGCTCTGCTCACAGCCAGAGTCCGGGTGTGTGGAGGGCGGGGGCGGCGGCCCACAGATGGGGAGGGGCTCTTTCAGCTGCTTCGCACCTAGTCCTGATTCTCATCTCAGGAGCCTTTTCTGTTTCAAACCCAGATGTCGTGGTTTGGGTCCAAGCCAGCTCCCAAGGGCAGCATCCGGCCGTCCATCTCCAACCCTCGGATACCGTGGTCCTAGGTGGCACCACCCAAGGATGAACCTCCAAGGGCTGACACTTTTTCTGTGAAAAGAACACTGACACACCAGTCTGGGTGGGTTTTTAATCACTGTAACTGCAGTATTTTGTACAAGCATCTGAACATTGTTTACAAGACTTAAGGCCCACTCCTGCAGACTGATAAGAACCTCAGGAGGTAGCTGATCCTGTTGTTCTGGTCACCAGAGGGTCCTGGCACTACCCACATTTCCACAGTGCTGCTAAAATCCCAGCTCTGGCCAGCACCCATCTGCCCCTGAATGCTCTCTCAAGGTGAGCACTTAAAGCTGAAGCCCTCAGCACGTGTCAGAGAGGAGGCGGCTGATCCACCGTGTGGTGATGACACTGGACGTAGACAGCCCTTCAAAATGGTGCCCAGCAGGCCAGACCCACCTACTTCTGCCACGAAGAGCCAACTCACTGAGGCCGGCCTTTAAAAGCTCCCTTTCCCTTTCAGTATGTTTGGGTTCAGATGAGTTAGAAGCTTCTTAACCCTTCCTCCCAAGGAAACATTATTTCATGTTGTTCCTTAGACCACCGAGAACTTTAGATGTGTCCGTCTTTAAGGTACTCTGGGGCCAGTGTGGATTAATGAATATGCACCTTTCTGACAGTATCTCATTTTACTGAAGAAAACTAGCAAATGTATAAAAAGATCCTTAGTACCAAATACACTCAATTGCCTTTTTAATGAATGAACTTGTCTTGGATAGGTTGCTGGTAAACCATTTTAAACTATTTTTTATAGCTAAAGTTCCTTGCTATTATAAACATGTCTTCTGTATTATAAAATCCATTTAACTGGTGTTCTAAAGGAAAATCAGAGCATCAAGAGGAAATTATTTCTAAGATTGGGAGCCCTGTCCCTTTGTAATGTCACTAGCATTCTTTGGCATCTGCTTCCCTCTGAAGCAGTGGTGGTGTTTCATTTGTTTAGCTCTTAATTCTGTGTTGTAACACTGAGCAGTCCTTAGACTGCTAAGGACAGTCTGCTGTATTCAAAGGAAGCAGCAGCTGTCCCTCTCCCCAGGCTTGACCAAAACGTTGGAGGGTGGACTGCCTTGTAAGTGGAGCCGTCTCTCCCTGTCACCCTACCCCCAAATATTTAAGATGACACTACATTCATGTAGGGCTGCTAGGCAGCCCCTAGCTGGCTGCAGTACTTGATAGCATGCAAATGGCTCTGGAACTGATAAAAACTTGTATTTGTTATCATTATAAAGAAAAGGATAAGGCACACTATCAAATCTAAAAGGAAACCATATATTGAGTTATAGTTTGATGAAAGTTTTATTGGTTAAATAAAAAAACTGAATAACTGGAGCTCCTAAATTTATCATCAGTTATCCAATGATGTAAAGTTATGTTTCTCAACTATGTTTAGGGTTAAAATACATAAAGTATCTCTCACAGGAAAACAAGGATTTGCAGTTAACATAAGACAGTTCTGTGGACCTAGAAGTACCAAGCAAGGGCAGCATCACCCTCGTCCCAACTTGGGCTCTCTGCCATCCAAGTGACCCATTCTCCGGTTACCTACCTCCTCCTGTGGCTCCCCCTGCAGATGCCTGACCTGTGTTTAGAATGCTGTTTTCCATTTATCTGGTGGGGACACAAAACAGGAGTCCCTTCTGTTCCATAATTTTGATGAATAGGAGGTAGCTCTTCCAGCTCTTCCAGGAAACAATCCCTAAGATTGGGTAGTTCAGGGCTTGCTAGAGGCGACTACCACACAGCCGTGGGAGCCCCGCCCGACTCCCCCGTGGCTTCTCCAGCCCTTGAGCTGGTCTCACCCACCACCCACGTCCGCCGGCAATTTTAGGCGCCGTTGTGGGGCCCCTCACTAAGTCTGTACTTGCACAGGGAGGATTCATTCTGATCAGGCTTTCCTCCTGCATGTTGAATTTCCTTCAGCTTTAAGAGGAAGAGTGGAGTAAATGTTCTAAGTGATTTGATGCACTTTTACTTGTATAAAACGTTCTGTGATAGAGACAGTATATATAGTCCTTTATATGAGCATTGGATCTTGATCTCACCCTCCATGTTGTACATAGGGAGATTGTATTATCTAAAACTGCTGTAGAAAATTCACTTGTGGTGCAATACACTTTTTGATTAAAGCTCTTCAATCCAGAGGCAGTGGATTTACTTGATATAGTGTGTATTTCTTTAACTTGTTAAATTTAGTACATTGTGTCTCACATTTAAAACTCCAAGGCCAAGTTCAAGGCCTGTAGAACACTAGTCTTTCAGGAAGCACCTCCCCAGATTAGGTTTGGGTGAATAAACATTACATGTAATTTAATGAAGCCAGCAGCCCAGTCCCACCTCCCAGGAAGGGTGGGGTTCTGCAGAGGAGTTGGGAGGATTGTCACTTTGGTCAACCTCCGTCTCCAAGGCCCACATGACTGGGAAGAGCTTCAGGGACATGAATGGGGTCCCTACCTTTAACAAACAGAATGCAAACTGCAGTTACATGTGCTAAAAAGGAAAGAAAAGCATCTCTGCTCTTCAGAGAGGCCCATTGTTAGTGGTTACAGGGAACAAAATGTTCCTTTTATATCTGTAGGCTGATTGCTACCTGTTTCTGGCTCTTAATCCTTTAAAGAAAACAACATCACAGTGTTCCTGCCGAACAGCCGAACCCAGCGTCAGGAGGTGGTGACTGGGCCCATCTGAGCCCGCTCCCAAAAGACTCCAAGTGCAGTCACACAAACTGAAGACTTTTAAAGCTTAGGTCAATTATTGAATGTTTGGCACTTTATTAAATAAGCTCCAAAACTACACACAAATCAAAGGAGTAAAAACAATAAATAGTTATTCAGCAAAACATCTCTCTGTAGCAGCCAGCAGCACTGCAGCCCAGGCCTGAGGTACTGCTGTGGCAGGAGGGCTGGAATGCCACGCCTGCTCCCATGGCTTGGCGGGGACACACGTCTACCTCCTCCATGCCCAGTTTCCAGAACAGGCGACCTCTCATTCATTACCATCCATTACCCATTTCTTTTATATACACGAAACACACTGCAGAGTATGTACTAATAAGCCAAGAGCTTTATTGATGCAGCAGGCACTTTACAATGAACCCAAGAGAGCCCGCCTTCTTTGGGAGGTCGGGATGTCTGTACAAACCCTTGGGGGTTTTCCACTTCAACAAAAACCAAGCTCTCCCTTTTTTGCCACACCCCTTGAATCTGCACCTGCCCAAGTCATCCCTCCCCGCTTTTACAGGCAGTGCACACAGGTACACCTGACCAATGCGGGCCAGCCACTGTGGCAGACAGTCACAATGTCAGTTCTGCATTACTTGTGGACAAAGGCATAGACTATCAGATCCTGCAAAGGATTTAGGAAACAGACGATTTCTCCCTCCACCTTGAAAATAAAATACACTTTAGCGGATGCGTGTCCTGAAATAGTTTACTTGGGAGTTCCGAGGAAGATGGTCCGTTGTCAATCCCTTCTTCAACAGCCTGTGCATCCAAAATTCTTCTCAAGGTAACGTGAGTCTTTTTTTTTTTTTTTTTTAAACAGTCTTTCTTGCTGTAAGAACTCTTATAATGGAGCCTAGTCCTCCTACTGCTAATGCCTGTAGGGGTAGGAAAAGAAAAGGTGTCAGTTGAGATTTGGTTGGACAAGGGGAGCCTAGCTTGCCAGGGGAGATGGGACCATGTGCTCCTGACCGTGTCATAGACCTTCTGAGAAAGGATTCCCGCGAGAGCACAGTTAAGAGGTGCCAACAGGGTCCACATTTGAGGGATGGAGCCCTGTCCTGGAACAAAGGGTTCCCAAGAGCTACTAGCTCTTGAGGCAGGAGAACTGGGCTTGAGAACATTGTTACCAAGCACATACAGAGACCCCCAGTTTCCCTTTGACAAGCCCATCATGTCCCAGCCTACAGGCACAGCCGTAGGCACTTAAACAAACACTAGCCCATTAGAGCTGAAATGTCAACGGCGCTGAGCACCCAGTTGCCTTAAAGGGACCAGAGAGCCTGGCCTCCATACCACTCAGTTCCCCTGAGCCCCACCCACTAAGCCTAGGAGCTCACCTTCTAGGTCGGCAGAGCACACCCACCGACAGGACCAAAGGCCACAGCCCAGCCCCAGGCTGCCCAAGTGACGGATCCCTCAGTAAGGGCCACTCCCTTAAAACTCAACAGAGCCTTTCAGGAAGGACACAGGCTTGATGAAAGGCCCTGCTCTTATACTGACCCAAACAAAGGACAGGCTTTTCATGCTTCAGGTGGACGAAGGCCCTATTAAAGACACTGCCAAGGTATCTGCCACTGCCCCCTCGGGCCTGGTGAGGCTGAGGCTGGAGCAGGAAGCCCTCAGAGCTAACGGGAGGGCTCAGCCTGCATCTAAGACCCACAACCACCACCTCCACCGGCCCAAAGAAAGTATTACAAAGTCCCAGCCACCAGCAAGCCTGCCTCTACCTTACCACGCCAAGTCACCTGCCCCATGCCTGCCCGGCACAAACCAGCAGCTAAAGCAACGGCGATTACCAGAGACGGCAGATCCCTACCAGGTGCTTCCTTGGGAGAGGTTAAGTGCTCAGATGTCCCAGGTTGCTTGAGGCGTGGCCCCTTATTCTCACATGCCTATCAGACTGTCCTTTGTTTGTTTGGGATAGCCTGGCCTGCTGATTTGAACCCTGGGGTTGGGATGACTCAGTGGGCTGCCTGACGTTCACATACCTTTTCATGCCACTGAAGTAACACTGCGCTGCTATTTTCTGTGGGCTTCTCAAACCCTTTATAGATGTACTTCATTAGCAAGTCAATGCCATTTCTGTCCAGTGACTGCACAGCCTGCTCAATTTCGCTGCTCTTAAAATTTGTAAGCACTTTCAGCACCACGCCCTGGGCCCGTTCCTACAGAGGAAAGAGAAAGGGAGTGAGGCCTAGAGCCATGGCCCAGGCATATCCACATCCCGCGCTGCAGGCTCAGAAACACCAAACCAAGTAGTCAGAACTCATTAGAAACACTGCCCAATTTCTAATTCATTTGGAATGCTTAAGTGAAATTCTTTTATTGATTTAAGTTTCAAAGTATCCCAAAGTATTCAAAGCCAGTAATTTATTCCACTTATTTTGGGGGAAATAAGCGGTTTCCTGGGGAGAAGCATCCCTATTTCTGATGACACCAGCAAGGCCTTAAAACTCTACAGGATCATAACTGTGGAGATAAAAAAAAACAGGTCTACTTGGCTGCACCTTCTGTCTGCGTTCACCCTCAATGGAACAAAGGGGCCATTTTCCTCCATGTCTGACAGGTGCAGCCATTTATATCAAGATGCCATCAAAAAAAAAAAAAAAAAAAAAAATGCCATCACAAGACAGCAAAACCCTAGCTCCAAAGAGACCCCTTTCCCTGGACCAAATTTTAGACAGTCTCAGTGATGAGTTTTTAGACAACGTAACGGATACAGTCTGCACAACTGTATGGTCTCACCTAGTTTTTAACGAGGCAGGAAATCATAAAAGCACTGAAAATCCTTATGCAAATAAAGCCTATTCAATAGCTTATAAAAGCATAACCACTGCTAAGTCCCACATGACAAGCTAATTTATAACTTTGCTCATCAGGAAGGGCTGGGCTGACTTCTCACCCCATGAGGCCTCGGGGAGGAGTGAACGTTTCTTTGGGGAGCGTTTACTATGAACACTGACAGCTTTGGGTGTTAGGAGCACCAGGAGGCTTCTGTGGAAACACTGCCCGGTGCCAACTCACTTCCTTGGTAGATACTCACCGATGCAGAGATGAAATAGATGCTGTCCAGAGTCCCAGGGAGCTCGCACTGGACAATCACAGCCCTGGTCCCAACACCCACCCAGCAGAGCTGCAGTTCAACCCCCTTTACCTTCACAGCTTGATTCTTGGTGTTGACGGGAGAGTTCCGCAAGGCTGCATGAAACGCCCGAAGCATGTCCCCTGTGCATCAGCACCAGTTAAGGATGGCTAGGCTCTAGCATGTTCATGCTTTTATTAACGAACTCATTGCAAAAAGAGCTCAAGAGAGTAGAGTCAAATGGCATCTCATCCACATCCACCCGCCTCCCACTGTGGCCTCCCGGTGGGCACAGCCAGTTCAGAGGGTAGCCTGTAACTCTCCTGAGCCACACGGAGGGTGGGTGGGGCATCTCTGCCAACCCTGCAAACCCCTCCTTCTGCCGGCCCCCGAAACCTTCCCCTTCAAAGCAAGTTTGGACACGGACTCGCTCCCTCCCGGGAAGGTAGTAGCAAAGCAACTGCCCGCGCAGGGTAACTTGCAGCGAAATCTGACTGAGCTGGTTTGCACTTACTTCGCACCATATCTGCCCTAATGGACCCTCACGACCACCGAGTAAGGTTATCATTTTCATCTTCTCATTCTCAAAAGGGAAGAACAAAGGCACAAATGGAGGTCTCCTAACTCTTAATCCAATGTTTTCTATCAGTTAAACTATTAAAGAAATTAAGATGTGCTAAAACTTTTATCTTCCAAGACCTACCCAAGTCAGTGAGGTCCCAACTGGGGGAAATTTAACAATCTAAAAGAACCTTTTGCCAACAAAATGAATCAATCCTCCCCTCCTTGCTCCCCAAACCTTAGTTGGAGTCCTGACACAATCTTTGCTGAGCTCTGAATAGCCAGTGCTCAAAAGAAAATTACAATCTGGGTTAGGTCCCCAAAGGTGACACCTATTTTAAACTGAATTACATCAGTTGACTTTCATTTCCTCATCTGAAACATTGGCTTCAGCCAAAAAGCTTCAAAAATAGAACCAGAAATGGCTTCCGCCCAATCGGGTCTCTACTCGTGTTCATGCAGCGATACCCACGTGTGAACAGCCAGAACCTCCCAAGCAAAGCCGAGTTCCCGGTCTTCCCTAGTGTGGCCTCCATCTTGACTGAGCTGGGCCCACACACCCAGGGAGCCACCCCTGTGGAGCTCCCTAGCACCCTGCTGGGCTCTGATCCACCTTCCAATTTGAGAGGCAGCCCACTCTCCCACACCGCTGTATCTGTCAGCTTTGGAATTCCTTTTTCCCAGCCTGGTTAGGGCCAGTCTGATATCAGCCACTGATAGCTTCTACCTCAGAACTCTTTTCGAATTTGACATGCCAGAGCAATAAGCAGAGTCCCAGAGTCTTCAGAGGAAACGAAGGCGGGCGCTCTTCACTAACCAGCATGGTTGGGAAACAAAATATTTCAGAAGATGAATGGGTAAGGGTAGGATAACTAGTCCACAGGGGCAAAAAGAGTCACTGCTTTAGAGTTAATCTCTCTGCAGCACCCCTCTACCAAGCATTCGCTATAGGTGTTGATAGGCAGGGGGCCTTCAGCAGCTGGGGAGAACTGAGGAGTAGGGAGGGGCATACCATTTATCAAGCTGGCCTCTGTCTCAGCTGGTTTTAGGCCCTTCCAGAGAACAGGCTGTGGAGGCCAAGGAACCGTGCCCAGCCCCTGGTCTCCTCTAGATCAGGGTTTCTCAACCACAGCACTACTGACATTTTAGTCCAGATGACTGACGTGGGGTCTGTCCTGTGCATGCATGGTACCATATTTAGCAGCATCTCTGGCCTCTATGCACTAGATTCCAGTAGCGCTCCCTCCCACCCCCCAAGTTGTGACAAACAAAGTATCTCCAAACATCGACAAATTTCCTCAGGGGGAGGAGACTGCAAAATCATTCAAAACTACTGCTCTGGACAGATCCCCCTCCAGAGGACCAGAAGGTGCCTCAGCAAGGAAGAAAAGGAGCCAATTCTTTAAAATCCCTACAAGGTCTCAGATCCTGTGCCCAGGTGTTTTCACATGTCATCTCATTACTGCTAACAGTTCTTTGTGACAAGAATCATTATTCTGATTTTAAAGGCAATGAATCTGAGGCTCAGAGAAGGAAAATGACGTGTTCAAGGTCACAAAGCTAAGCTGTCCAGCTGGCCTTCAAACCCAAGGATGCCTGACTCCAAAGCCAAGCTCTTTCTACAATCCCCTGCTGCCACTCCACCCACAGGCCCAAGGTGCATGTCCAGGACACGTACTGTGTGTCCGGCGCTGTGCTAAAGCCTTCTGGGATGCTGTCCAGTGATGCTCTCATGGAACCTATAAGCCCAGCTTGGTTCTCCTCCTTTTAACACAGGAGGATACTGAGGTTCAGAGAGTGTAAGTGACCTATTCAAAGTCACACAGCTATAGAAGACTGAGTTGGGTCTGTGTGGATGCACAGCCCACGCTCTATTTCATGTGTGTGATCTCCCACCATGACTCGCTTCCCTATACAGTACTAGGACAGGCCCACTCCCTACATCCCCTCACTCCAATCAACCAACCCCTATCCCTACTCCCCTCGCCTCTGTCCTAAGACTCCTAGAAGCCCTTTCTATAGTTTAATAATCTAACATAAATCCAAGACCTGGCACATGGTAGGGACTCAGCAAATATTAGCTCCTTCCTCCTTCCTTCCTGGGCCCCACATTTGCCAGGATTTCAGTTCTCATTTGCTAACCTCCCTTTCCCCAATCCCAAGAGGTACACTCTCCATGGTAACAAGGTTTCTGACACTGCCATTAGTGGAGAAACTACCATCCCCTGATGTGCTAAGCCTAGGTCTCCAAGCAGCCTCAAGGAACCTATCATGTGAGGAGCGTACCAAGAGATGACCTTCAACAAGTCTCTGCAGCGCCAAGACCAAGACAGCAGATAACTGGACCTTGCCCTCCCCTTCTGTGGATGGTCTGGGCCACAGGCCTGACGCTGGAGTCCTTTTAGCAATGCCTGCCCATGAGCCAGGTTCTGCACCAGACTGCAGAGTCAACCTTCCCTCATGGGGGCCCTTCTCATGGCCCCATTTCACCAATGGGGTAAGCAGGGTGATCCTGATGGGGCAGGAAATACAAGTTTGAATCACCACCTTTGAAAACACATTTCTGTTCAAACAAAGAAAGTCTGGAGGTTTTTGTTTCAAAGGCACATTGGAGGAACACTGCAGGACTCCTCCCAAAGGCAGTCTATGGGCTCGACTTCCCAAGCTGAGTCAACTGATTAAACACCCAGAACCTGATTTATATACAGTACAGCATGAGCCTCCAACCCTGCCCTGGCCAGTGCGGGGGAGGGGTAGGCACTTCCTGTAACACCATTTGAATAAAGAAAAATCCTTCCTGTGAGAATAAGTCAGTTTCCTGTGCTCAAACGGCTAAGGGACCAAGCAGGCTGTGACAGCCAACTCTATTTTTAATCTTGTTTTCTAAATGCTTGTTTTCTGTGACCACAGAACAGTCATTTCCAGTCGCGGGGCTCTACTTTTACAACTCACTTCATGCTGCCTGGTTTTTCTTAGCTCTAAACGACTAGTTTTTTCCACTGCTTCCTGCACAAGAAGCCTATGGCGGGGGGCGGGGGGGTGGTGGTGTCAAAACTCACTTGTTGAACGTGGCTGAGACCATCGAGGTCCAAAGCCCAATGAATGGTCATAAGAAACTAAGAATAGGTGAGGAAGACTGGCATTAAGCCGCAGGGTCAGAATGATTCTGGGGTGGGAGGTGCGATCTCAAACCTCAGGGCTGGACTAAGGCTGCAGTCTTGGCTCCCCCCGTGGGGCCTTTCTTCTCCGCAGCCATCCACCCACCTTTTTTCAGGTGGTGCTGCAATCCGGCCCGAGAGGACTGTGCCTGGGAGCCGCCCTGGCCGCTCAATTACTCAGCAGTGGCTCACCTCGGCGCCTCCCGCCGATCATGCCCGAGTATGGCCCCGTTTCCCGCATAGGAGGGATGGAGTGATCGGGCGCCCAAAGAAGGGCCAGCCTGAGGGGGTGGGGAGGCAATGGGGAAGAAATAGGAGAGATCTCGTGCAAAAGTGAGGGGCCTACGAGCCGGAGGCCCCCCCGGCACGCTCTTGGGGCCGCCGAGCAGGCCGGCCCACCAGGATCCGGGGGCCGCGTGGGGCCGCGCTGCTGAGGGAGGCTCCGAGGGCTCGGGCCGGGGACAAGGAGAGTGGGGAGGCCGGGTCAGAGGGAAGTGGGGATGCGTGGCCCGAGGAGAGCCAGATCGGAAGGGAGTCGGGAGACTGACCTGAGGGGTCCGGGGCTGAGAGGAGTGGGGAGGTCGGCCTGAATGGCCGGAGCCGGGGATGAGGGAAGTGGGAAGGCCGGGCCAAAGGGGAGTCCGGGCCGCCGCGCGGGAGAAGGATATTGCCGCAGGAGCCCGTCCACCTCGTTAGGATCCGGGCCTGGCTCGGCCGCCGCCGCCGCCGCCTCCTCCTGTTCGTCCACGAATTTGTTCTCGTCAAATTCGTCGATGTCCACCCGACGGAAGCGCGAGGACAGCGTGTTCCGGGCCATGGCGGGGGCTCGGCGCCCGCTCAGGCAGCTAAGCTCCAGGGAAGACCTCCACTCCACCCCGCTCGGAACCGGCTCCGGCTCGGGGGCGGGAAGCTGCCGCCCGGCACCTCCTCCACCTCCTCCGCGCGCAGCCGCCGCCGCCCGCCCACTTCCGGCCCACGCCGGAACCGGAAGTGCCGGTGGGAGGGAGGGAGGGGCTGGGAGCATCGGGAAGCGCCGGGAAGGAGGCCCGTGGAGCTCCGGGGGAGCTCCTGTCTTCATACAGGTGAAGTCTTGCCGTCTGAGGAGCCTGCGCCCAATGCCGCGCAGGCCCAGCACGTGGACGCCATAGCTGCGCACTTCGGCTTCGCTCCTGCACCCGAGGAACCCCTGGCCCTGGAAGGGGCCGGAGCGGGCACACTCGCCGACTCCGGGTGTCATCTCTGCCCAGACTGAGGGGGCACGGGGCCCCCAGGAGAAGGCTCCCGGCTCGGCCTGTTGAGTGCCGGGCAGGCTTCTTAGAGAAGAAACCTTCGAGCTGAGGCCTGAGGGATGAGTAGTAGTTCTTATGCCCCGGGGAGTGACGTGGGTTGGGAGAACCTAAGTCTCGGATTTTAGGAGCTTTGGACGCCACCACGCTGAGCTCAGAGGAGGTTGCGTCTGCCTTATTGTTGTAGTGACCGTATTGTTAATGGGCTGGGAGACTTTAAAGACGTTTAAAATGTATCCAGGGTGCTGACAAGACAATGAAGACATTTGGGTTTGAGAGGGCGGCGGCCACGCGTGTGTAGCAGTCACCTTGACCGGGTGTGTAGGGGGCGGGGATAGGGGGATGACCCTGTGGCCACCATCCTGGCAGGAAGGGCGAGGTCCTGGGGGGCTGAGATATCTTGCCTGGCTGGAGAGGAATATCCTGCTAGGAAGCGAAGCCCCCGAGTCTGAGATGGGGAGAGATAGGGCAGAGCCAAGGACAACATTGTAGTGCCAAGATTAGGTGCCTGGGCTGTTGCTTGAGAGGTTCTATCAATGAGACTTAGCCTGAGACTACATTGGGTCTTTGTTTTCATATAATAGTTTTCCTTTTAATAAAGACCGGTAGAAGTTAATGAGACTTGTTTTCATTGCTTCGAATACTTCCCATTGAACTGTGTCTACAGATCAAAAAAATATTGTCAGACTAGGATGCTACCTAATCTTGGGTGCTAAAGATAGACTCCTACAGTGGGAAACAGGTGCTAAATAAAAGTATCAGGGGTCCTGGAAGACCTGCCTATCAGCTCCATACCTTGGAAGAAATCTGTGTGACCTAGGGAGGCCACAAGACAACAGAAATTCATATCCCCAGAACATCCTGATCAGAAGGAATTTTAAACCAAAATGCCCATTTTACAAGTAAGGAAATAGCCCCCAAATAAACTGGTGAATGAAATAGTGTCAGTGTTTATGACCGTGGATCTCCATTCCAGTCAAGGGAGCAGAATTAAAAATTCACACTATGTCAGGGATGACTGGGTTCTGAGAAGAAAAAAAAAACAACATGCAGTTTCTGAGAGTACCTCAGATAAAGTGGTCAAGAGAGGTGTCCCCAAGGAGGTGACGCTGATCAAGGACCTGCAGGAAGTGAAGGAGGGAGCCAAGCAAAGGCTCAAAGACAGGGCAGGCTTGGTGTATTCTAGAAACAGCAAGGCCATACTGGAGCAGAAGAGTGAGAAGAAATGAGATGGAAGGGAGGTGGTGGGGGAGGGGCGGATGCTGTAGCGCTTTGTAGGCTGAGGAAAGGATGTGGTCTTAACTCAGGACAGCCCTGGAAATTCTGGGCAGAGCAGTTACATGATCTGACTTGGAAAGTGTCCCTCAAATGTGTATTGAGAACACATGGGAGCCTGAGCCAAAGTAGTTGATTTAAGAAGTGACATCAATGGTCCAGGTGACAGGCCATGGCAGCTCAGTCCAGGCAGGTGCCAGTAACCTGGGAAGAGGTTGGGTATTTTGAAGAAAGAGGCTGCAGAATTTGGGAGTGGGTTGGATGTGGCATGTAAGAGAAACAGGGTAGTCATAGGTGACTTCAAGTTCAGAAAAGATGTACACAATCATTACCTTTAATAGAACTATAAGCATTTGGAAAATATGACAGTCAAGTCCCTGTGCACCATTCAACTTCCATTTAAGACTAATCCATGCCAAGAATGTCCTCTGCTCTCTCTTCCCCACCTCCCTCCACTTCCTGGAAGCATGCCTCCCTGTGATCTTGGGCAAAGCTCATTCTTTCAGTTCATCCAACAAGCATCCATATGCTGGGCCTGGAGATGAGAAAAACCAAACAAGGTGTCAGCCATGGTTCTGACCCCTGGGGAACTTCCAGGCTGGCTGTGGAGATAGACACATAAATTTCATTTTAATTCAGTATGTTTGGGTCTAAAGAGAGGATTGCCCAGAAAGCTTTGCACACAAGTGGGGGTCTGTGTCCCAATTTAGTCCAAGGCTACGATCCATTAACGGAAACCCATAAGGGGATGGGAGAAGGCTTCCTGGAGGAGACACCTGACAGCAGCAAGGGGCCAACCTGGCTTTAACTAGAGCTCTAACGTGTGGGTGTGCGTTTGTTAAGGGCAATGGAGTGACACTAGAGCACAGATTCATGCTTGCTGGTTGGGGCAACAATGCAACTGTCCAGTCAGAAAGCCTGAGCACTTTCCCTTGTGAAATCCCCCCTTTAACTTTCAGGCCACCTCAAGTGTTCATTCAACTGGGAATATTGATGGTGATGATATTTTGAGCGCTTGTTATGCATCAGGTGTTTTGTTTTGTTGGCCGTGCCCCACGGCATGTGGGATCTTAGTTCCCCGACCAGGAATGGAACCTGTGCGCCGTGCATTGGAACTTAAGAGTCTTAACCACTGGACCGCCCGGGAAGTCCTGCATCAGGTCTTGTGCTGAGAGTTTTACATGTTATATTCCTGATCCTTATAAATACCTCATATCACAGGTGAGAAAACTAAGACTCAGGGAGGGGAAGGGATTTGCAGAGAGTCAGCTAGCACCAGGCAACAGGATAAGAATTTGAAACCGGGTCAGGTTCACTAAGAAAAGGCCATGAATGCTCTTTCCCCTAACGCATGCTGTCTCCACTAGAATTTTTATGCAGTTGGATTATAGTTGTCTGACCCCGCCCTTCCCCGCCCACCTTGCACTTTAAATTCCTCCAAGGCAGAGGCCATGTTAATTAATCTTTGAAAACCCTCAACCTTCATGCCCGGTACCCCCGGAACACGGGCGCCCAGCTCGGAGTAGCACAGAGTGGGCGACCTGCAAAGGTTTACCGAATGAATGAATGAACGAATAAATGAATGGATGAATCCGAGTCCTTACTAGTCCAGTAAATTGCCGCCACCCCAGGCCTCGATTTCCCCACAGCGCTGCTCTGGGCAATACACCGAACCCAAGTATTCTCCAGCGCGGGAAGAAGAGGCGGGCACTGCTGGGCGGGTCTTTGGCTCCTCGGGGCGGGGCTCGGCGGGCCGTACCACAGCTTTCCTCGCGCGGGGGTGGGGCGACAGGGGCGGAGCCAGGGCTCCCCCGCTAGCGTTATTGGCCACGCCCACCGCCACCCGGTTGTAGTTGTGGAGGTCAGCCCCGCCCCTTCCTCTTTCCCTCCGAGAAGGCGGCGGAGGCTCACTATACAGTCATGGTGAGTGTAGGGAAATCGGGCGCCATCCGCGCGCTGTGGGGCTCAGGGGCTGGGGTGGGGGGGCGCGTGGCGAATCCTGAGAGCCCATCTACCAGCCCGGCCTGTGGGAGGCCCTGCGGAATGGCCTAGCGCCGCCCCAGCCGGCCTCTCGCTTTCTCCCCACGCAGGCCTAGACCAGGAGAGGTGCGCGCGCGCTGCCGGGGCCTCCGTCTTTCACTCTGCGGAATGGGGATAGTGGCCCAGCCTCGCAGCAGGCCTGGGCGAGGGCACGCCTGCTGCGGTCTCGGTTGCCCTGCCCAAGGCACTGTAGTGCTGGGCCTCCAGCGCGCTCCTGGCCCGGGGCGAGGCGCGCGCCCTCCAGGGGCTGATTACGACGCAGGTGGAGGGGACGATGGCCGGTGGAAGCCTCGGTAAGTGGCCGAGGGGGAGACCGCCCCGCCGGGTGTTTGACCCAGATCCTTTCTTTCGCTCAGGCCAAGATTAAGGCTCGAGACCTTCGCGGCAAGAAGAAGGAGGAGCTGCTGAAACAGCTGGAGGACCTGAAAGTGGAGCTGTCCCAGCTACGCGTGGCTAAAGTAACAGGCGGCGCGGCTTCCAAACTCTCCAAGATGTAAGTGACGGGAGGCCAGACTACGGCCCTCTGGGCGTGGGGGATACATATGCGTCAGGAACATTTGTGGATTTTCGAAGTTGGCTTAAGGAGGTGTCCGTTTAAGTGCCCATTCCATGCATCCGTGGGTCGGAATGTCGTGCCCTTCTTAGCCAGCCTCTCTAGGCTCCCCTTGCTCACGGCCAGGTCTGTGGTTACCTGCTGCCTTTACCTGCCTTTGATCTGTGGTCCTTTTGCCTGGAGTAACCTCCTTCAGATTCTCTGGCTGGAGAAAGCTGGGTGTCCCTGAAGACTCATTTTAATGGTACCTTCGAATGTCTCATTGATCCCTTTCTCCTACCTCCCACCAGCACTTGGATTTTTTTCCTCATCCTTCCTCACTTGGTTGAGGGATCCCTTGCACCCCTTACTTGAGTTGTAGTGTAACTTACTGATGTACGTGGGTGGAGCAAGAATCAAGATTTGTGAAAGGAACATGGATTTGGAGTTAGTCAACCTGGGCATAAATTCCGCTTCTGCCACATCCTACTTGGTGGGTAGATTGGCCCACCACCCAGGTTTTTCTTTCCTCTTTTATAAAATGGGCACCCAATAATTTTCCTGTGGTGGTGCATGCTGAATCCTCAAGACCGTGTTTACCAGTCATTTACTAAGCAGCTCTCATATTCAACATGACTGCAAATTCACTTATCCCCAGCCTGTTCCTGTCTTCAGCCTTGTCGCCTCCCCAGTGGCCCTTCCTGGGACTCCCTAAGCTTAACTTGGTTGCCCAGCTTGTGGCATGATTCCCTCCAGTCAGCTCATTCAGATCGGCATTGGTTAGGTCATCTTCATAGCCCTCAGGATATATGGCCTGGGATGGAAGATCTTTCCTGATCTGCCCTTCACCTGTCCTCATTAAGCCTTCTCAGTGAATACTTCACAACTCTTCGAAAGCACTGGATGTGCCAGCCGTTCCATGTCCCCACTCCTGGGATACTCATCTATTGTCTCTCTTCCCTCCAGTACACCTTCCTCCTGGACTGGGTTAGGTACCTCCTGGGTGGATGTGGGTGAGCTGATGGGGAATGCCCCTGCCCTATGACATCTGTGTCAGGCCCTGAAATAGATAGCTTGGGGAGTGCTGTGTGTCTTCCCCATCTTTATTGATGTCTCTGTTTTGTAGCCGAGTTGTTCGCAAATCCATCGCCCGTGTACTCACCGTCATTAACCAGACTCAGAAAGAGAACCTCAGGAAATTCTATAAGGTTAGTGGCTAAGGGAGGGTGGTGCTTGGCTAGAGGGGCAGTATGGCGAGCTTCTCCTGCTGGGGTGCTTGGGACTGGGCTTTCTAGAGACTTCTCAGCTTGTGGATGTGTTCGCCTTCTTACTAGCATATGGCATGCAGACTGCATTTCCTTGGGGCTGCAGTTGTCAAGAAATCAAAGATGTGGGAGTCTGGCTGGAGATGGGTTTTGAATAAAACCTCACCAGCTGAGTTTGGGCAGTCTTGTTTAAATGTTTTAATGGTCTTGCTAGCACTGTCAGTCACTGCCAAGCATCTGCTATCCTCATTTTTCAAATGAGGACCTCAATGCTTAGAGAGGTTAAGTTGCCCAGCGCCACCTACAGTAAATGGATTGGGCCTAGGTTCCAAACCATGTCTTGGTAAGGGTGGATTGAGTGCTTCCTGGAGATTTTCCACAGGTGCCTGCCCCTCACTCAGCCTAGAATTTTTACAGTCATTTTCTGGTCTTGTGCCTAAAACTAGTGTTGTCAGGGTTCAAGCTGTGAAATGGAACCAGTAGGAGAGTCTGTATACTGTGTATGCACACATTTGGTTTATTACAAGGAAATGGCTTGTTTGATGGTGGGGGGCACACTTGTCGGGAAGAGAGGCTCCGTGAGCAAGCTGGAGCTCAAGGTTTGGTTGAAGCTGCTGCCCTCAGGTGGATTTCTTGGGGAAAGCCACAGCCCTGCCTTTAAGGCCTTTCAACTGATTGGATCAGGCCCACCCAGATTACTCTGGATAATCTCTTAATTAAAGCTGACTGATTAGGGACTTTGATAGCATCTGCAAGATGGCTTCATATCAATACCCAAATTAGTGTTTGAATGACTGGAGGGTTTGACACATCAAAAAAGTCATCACGGTGTGCCGGGGCTAGCTGCCCAGAGAACACCGGCATGTGGGGGGAAGGTTGCTGCCATCCCTGGACGTGTGTGCATTTGTGTGGGGGAACGTATTTCTGAGAATTGGGTCTGGAGCTTTCATCAGGCTCTGAGGGGACCATGTAGAGTTGTGGCCTGGAAAAATTGCCTTCATGACCATCCAGTGAGTACACTCCCCCAAACAGCCAGGCGGGACTCCTGGAGATAGAGGTAAGGTCTCTGTATGAGAGACGTTGATGTTCGATACAGTAACCTCTGGCCATGCATGCCTATTAAGCGCTTACGTGGCCACAGTGACTGAAGGATGTAAACAGTGTGTGTGGCTAGTGGCCACTCTCTTGGACAGCAGAGCTCTAAGGTGCTTGGTAAATTGGAAACAGATGAAGCCCTGACCTGTACCAACTGTTATGAGGGATGTGGGTGGACAGACATTCATGCTTCCAGGTCCACCCCGCCCCCCCGCCAGAGCTTGCCCTCATCTCCTGCTTAGCTTTTTCCCTGCAGTTCTCTGCACTGAGGCTGTTCATGACCCGAACCCCGCTTAGCTCACATACGCCTGCCATGTGCCTACCCCTCCAGGCTGTTGGCAGCTCCCAGCCTGAGCTGTCACTCTTCAGGGCTTTTGTGCCCACTCTGGTTTCTCTTTCAGTTGACGTGCCTGTTGCTTTCAAGGCTGTTGTCAGTCATTTAGGTGAAACCTTCCTTAATCTCTTTCCTCCTCCACACTGATGCACCACGTGTTTTCTGTTTTCCGCTGCGCTGGGAGCTCCTTGAGCAGGGAGCAGGTCTCATTTGTAGCTAAGCCAGCACCCAGCACAGGGCCTCAAACTGAAGAGGCCCCAGGGGACCTTTGTAGAACAAAGGGGACCATGAGAGCTGCCTTAGCCTAGACTGGCTCACTGAGGAGGAAGTGGGGCGGGAACGAGTGGGAGCAGAGCTGGAGGGCCAATGCCCTGATAAAGGTCTGAGAGCAGGAGCCAAGTCAGGAAGGGGGGCTTTGCCCCTCATAGCAGGATGGTCTTGGCCAAGCCAGATCTTCCCTCTGAGATGCATGTGTTCGGTGGGAATGTCACCACAGGTACCTGGCAGGTCCTTCAGATAAATCGAGCACCAGCTTAAGCTGCACATCTCACCCTCCCATACACACACACATAATTTAAGCCAAGATAACAGGAAATGCCCCCAGGACTTGGTGGGTACCAAACATCCCTTGCTGGGTTGGGGTGTGACGTTGATTCCACGGCTGGGAATCTGGTGGAAAGAGTACCAAGTAGGGAGTGGGTTGACTTGGGTGTGCGCCCCAAGTTCCACTACAGCTTCGCTGAGATTTGGGCAAAATTACTTCTTAGCCCAGCAAATCAATATACTTAAAGAAAATGAGGACAGTCCTTCCCAACCTTGAACTTGGGGGAATTAAAGAGCTAGGAAGCAAAGTATGGCCTGGCGACACTTCAGTCTCCAGTCCCCTCCTGGGCTGGGTGTCATACAGCTCCTCACACTCGCATCTCCCCAGGCACGTCCCAGCATCTCAGTTCCGACTCTGTGGCTTCCTCAGCTACCGCAGTAGCTCCCAAACCCTGGTCCTCATGTTCCCCCTGCTCCCCCTCACCCAGGGCAAGAAGTACAAGCCCCTGGATCTGCGGCCCAAGAAAACGCGTGCCATGCGCCGCCGGCTCAACAAACACGAAGAGAACCTGAAGACCAAGAAGCAGCAGCGGAAGGAGCGGCTGTACCCGCTCCGGAAGTACGCGGTCAAGGCCTGAGCATCCAGGTGTCAATAAAACAAACAAACTGGCTGGTGTTGCTTTGTGTTTATAGGGGTTTCGACTAAGTGCTGGAGAGGTGGGCTGGTGTGGCCCTGGTTATGGTTACCGGGTGTCCAATGGATCCCAGCAGGCTGGCCTGCTGCTGTTGGCGGCCCTGGCGGGGGGCCATGGCAGCCCTGGCCACAGGGGCCTATTGGGCACTCTCTTATGGTTACTTTGGTCCTGTGCCCCCTGGGCAGGGAGAAGCAGGGGTGGAAGGTCTTGAGAGCCATAGGTAGTGATGTTCTGTTTGAGCAGCTCTGGGTGATTTGCAGTGAACTTGGCATTTTGCCTAAGCAGCAGCTCCAGACACTAAGAGTTTCCCATCTGCGGTAAAGACACAGGCGTGGGCCACATCCAGGACTCCCTGCCAAAAGCATGGTATGGGGCTTTGGGGGTGCGGGCCTCCCCTAGCAGGCCTTCCTCTGCACCCTTGTTTGCTATAGCCACAGACCTTACCTTCAGGGTCTCAATGCACTTTCCTGTATTGCAGTCCCAGACTTTGAGCTGGAAATCAAAACAAGCTGGAGGGTAGGGAAGTCTAATAGGCAAGTCTGGTGTCTTTGACAAAATCACCTTGGGGTGAGTCTTAGCCAACATGTTAACTTCTTGATCTGGGTTTTGTTGTCTGTGAAGTGTGTTTAACAAGGGCTACGTAATATCTGATGCAGAAATTCAGTGCAATACTTTCTTTTCCCCCGAAGCTGAGTCATAGAAATGTCAGTGCCACTAACATTTGGGCCAGTGCAGACCTTAGTGCCAGGCATTTGGTAAGGAAGTGGTTGGCACCTGGGTCCTGCCCTTGGTAGCCTCCTATTTAGGGCAGATAGGGTTGTGGACATTTCTGGACATGGGGTGCTGAGGGCTCCGGTAGGGAGGATGTGGGGTAGGAGTTCGCAGGAAGGAAGGCCTGATGGGGTGGGGTTACCATGTAGGAGTAGCCAGTGCTGGCCAGCTGCAGCCCATCAGGGGAGAAAGCTCTGCTCTTCACCCAGGTGATGTAGCCCTTGAGCTGGACAAGCAGGCTTCCGGTTGAGGGCTTCCAGGTGTGGATAGTCTTATCCCAGGAGCCGGACGCCTGGACAGAAGACAGCTCTAAGCATAGAGGTTTGGGGCCTGCATACTCTGCCCCCAAAATGGCCTGTGACCCTCAAAGAGTTGTAGTCAGCAAGGGGCCGCCCTGGAACCCAGGCAGCCCAGCCCACCAATAATAGGCCAGATGCTGAGTAGCACAGGCAGCTGACGTTGCCACTGTGGCCCTCCAGCTCCTGGTGGAAGATCACTGGGGTCCCTGCCCGAACGTCCCACATGTGGATGGTGGAATCCCAAGAGCCGGTGGCCTGCAGACAGCTGCCATGAGCACGGCGCCTCCCGGTTCCCCGACTGGCTAGGCTCACAGAAAGCAGGCACCATCTCACCAAGCCCTGCTGAATCCCCATCTTACAGAGGAGGGGACAGGCTCAGAAGAGCTAAGTCACTGTCAAGGTGTAGAATTCTAACCACTGTTAGGCCACTGAGGTGGGGCCCCAGGCAGAGGTGTGGCTCACCGAGCAGTCTGAGCTGGGTGTGAAGTCACTGCTTGGGACAGAGTCTCAGTGTCCCACCAAGTGGCGCAGCACCTGGCCTGACTGGAGGAAAGAGCCCAGAGGCTGCGTGCCAGGTTCTCTGCCTCAGGTGGGTCAGACCCAGGCCCTCCTTGTGGGGCTGCCTGGGTAGTGTGATGCAGCATAGGGGTTACGGGAGGCTTCCCGGGCCTTGGCAGGAGAGGAGGGCAGTACAGGCAGGGGGAACCTCATGGCGGAGGTCTTGAGGCAGGAGGGTGGGGGGAGGGGACCTGGGGAGGTAGCTGCAGCCAGATGCAAGGGGATGGGATGCCAGGTGTGGGAAAGATGGAACAGCCTTTCCCAGCTGGAAGGTGTGGCCGCTGTGGTTGGTGTGCATCCCTGGATCCCAGGCCTCACTGGCTTCCCCTCCACCTACCTGCACCTCCCAGAGCATCACCCTCTTGTCCCAGCCGCCTGATGCCAGTTGCTTTGCGTCAGGGCTGAAGCTGATGGTCTCCACACTCCGCTGGTGACCTGCAGGCACCGGCCAGGTGGCGAGGCAGGGGCGAGGTGGCACAGGACACAGCAGGGTCCGAAAGGGAGCCCAGGCCTGGCTGCTTGGCTCCCAGTCCCACCCAGCCCACTCACCCTGTAGGACCTGCAGACACTTGGCTTCTGCTACATCCCACAGGCGGATGGTGCAGTCACAGGAGGTGCTGGCAAAGAGGCAGCCATGGGGGGAGAAGCGGCAGAACCTCACGGGGCCTGGGTGGGCGGCCGTGGTCAAGGAACGGGGCACTGCGCTCCACCTCTGGCCCTTGCAGTCTAACCCCTGCTAGTTTCTTCAGTCTCGTTGCCTACCGCCCCTCTCCTCACTTCCTTCTAACCCTCACCCTCCAGCCACCTGGAAAATTCCTGGGCTTCCATGCCTTGGTCTGAAATGCCCAACTCAGTTTGCCTATTCGGAAGATCAATACTCAATTCAAATGCAAGCACGTCCCAGAAACGCCTTGACAGCTCAGCGTAGGTTCATTACCCTCTTTGAGCTCCCCAGCCCCTGGACTTTCCCTATTACAACATGAATCAGTCTGCCCTATAATTACCAGATTTGTTTTTTCTTGTCTTCTTAATAATTATAAGTTATGTCTACTGAGTTCTTACTGGGTGCCAGGCACTTTGCTTGCATTATCTCATCCTATAGGGTAGCAACTATTATCCCCATTCTGAAGAGGAAATAAGAGGTGCAGAGAAGGTGACATGACTTGAGTGCAATCACAGTCAAAAAAGTGGGTAAACATAGATGAACCTTAAGGACATTATGCTAAGTGAAATCAGTCACCAAAAGAAATAGTGTATGATTCCACTTATACCAGGTATTGTACTTAGTCAAATTGGAGACAGAAGGCAGGACAGTGGTTGTCAGGGGCTGGGAAAAGGAAGGAATGGGGAGTTTAATGCGTATAGAGTTTCAGTTTTGCAAGATATGAAGAGAGTTCTGGAAGCTAGGTGCACAACCATGTGAATGTACTTTACTGAACTGTACACTTTAAAATGGTTAATAGGGTATTATGTAGATTTTTAAAGCTTTTTTTTTTTTTTTTTTTTAAGTGGTAGGATTTGAGTCCAGGTCTGTCAGAGTCAGAGGCTCAGGACCCCAGGGACCAGGTCCTGTCTCCTTGCCCTCGCCCCTGCCCTGCCCTGCCCGGGCTGTCTTGCATGGATGCTCAGCTCAGATATCAGAGGTCATTGTGGTAGGTACTGTAGAACGCCACAACAGGGCCATGGGCCTCAGTCTCCCCGTCTGGGGTGAAGAGCCCCATCTGTGTCTCCACAGCAGCCGCCCACTCTGGGTGTCCCATCCATATACACAGCCGTCCTCGGCGGCTGTGAGCAGCTTCTGGCCATTGGGAGAGAAGGCAGAAGAGTTGACCTGGAAGGAGAGCACAAAAGTCCTATCCTGGGGCAAGAAACACCTTTCTGCTCATCCCTAACCCCAGACTCCTGGGCCAGCCATAAATACTGCCCCAGGAGCCTGGGGTTGGAGCTTGGACTTCAGGCCTCTCTCAACAACTAGAACTCAGGAACCACCCTGCAGAAGAGCCAAGGGCTTGGAGCCCTCTCTGCTGTCCTGTAAGACCGGAGCCTGGGGCTTCCCTGGTGGCGCAGTGGTTAAGAATCCACCTGCCAATGCAGGGCACATGGGTTCAAGCCCTGGTCTGGGAAGATCCCACATGCTGCAAAGCAACTAAGACCGTGTGCCACAACTACTGAGCCTGCACTCTAGAGCCCGCGAGCCATAACTACTGAGCCCGTGTGCCACAGCTACTGAAGCCTGCGTGCCTAGAGCCTGTGCTCCACAACAAGAGAAGCTGCTGCAATGAGAAGCCCCCACATCGCAACAAAGAGTAGCACCCGCTGACGCAACTAAAGAAAACCCGTGGGCAACAACGAAGACCCAACACAGCCAAAAATTAAAAAAAAAAAAAACCAGAACCTGAAGCTCAGAGCGAGTCGTCATTGAAGCCAGAGGCTGGAGCCTTCTCTAGAAGCCAAGAGCCCATTCTAGAGCTGAAGCCCAGAACTAGTGCAAAATCTACTCTAAGCCCTGAGTTCCCTCTTAAACCAGAGTCCAAAGAGCACCGGAATCAGCCGGGAGTTTGAGCCCCCTCTGGAACCAGTGCTTAGAATTTTAGAGCCCATTCTGCAACTGGAGCCCAGAGAACACTCGGGCTCTCACTACACAGAACCAGGAACCACTCTAAAGCCAAGAAGCCTAAGATCTGGGCAGAGATCTACAGGGCCTCACCTCCCCGCGGTGCCGGCCGAAGAATTTCACTCTCTCCACGGCCAGCGTCCCTGGGTCCCTGCTGTTCATGGGCCCGCGGCCGCCCGCCCCGGCGGGCTCCCTCCTAGGCGGGCGCTGGTCGGGCCTGCCGGCCCTACTTAGGACAAAGTGGAGGGGAAAGGGGGAACTGTGTATAAGCGGTCTCCGTGGCAATCGGGACGGGGCGCGCAGCCGCTGTGGGGTCTTTGGGGAACCATGAGAGGAGAGAGCCTTGGGAGAGAATGTTGTCAGCCCAGGGGAGGTGGGGCAGCAGCAGGCTGGACCGCGGATGGCTCCAAGAAGGAACTTCCCTGCCAGTCGACGGCTGCCAGTCGGACCTTGGGCATCTCTGGCCGCGGGGCGGAATGTGGCGCACGGTGGCCGCTAGAGGGCACGCCAGCCCCACACAACCGCGCCTGCCTCTGCAGCTGCACCGAACCGGTGCACAGTTTGAGACGATCAGGTTTCCCCATCTGCACAAAGGGGAGGCTCATCCCTGCCCCCCCAGGGTTCCAGGCATGACACAAGGTAGGTGCCCATGAGGGCCCAGCCGGGATCCAAGACCCCTTTCCTCCAGGAGTGGCCAGTACTGAGGCTGAAGATCTCCCATGGAGAGGGCTGGAAACGATATTCATACCAGCCCTCCAGGATGTGGAGAGCCAGAGGCAGTATGCAAAGCACAGGACATTAAAAAGTGGGGTCACTGTTAACATTCCTGGCAGCACAAAGTGTGCCATTGGAGGACATGGAGGGAGGCCCCAGGAGCTGTCAAGATCCTTGTTGGATAGTTCAGCTGAAACCCAGAAAGAACAGGACTTGGTTTCAATGTCCATTTTTCAGATGAGGAAACTGAGGCTCCAGGAGGTGGGGGGACTTGCTCAAGGTCACTCAGCCAATAGGAAAGGAATTGGGACCTCATCCCATGTCTGTCTGACCCTGAGGCCTATATTAGGACCAGCTGCCGTGAATTCCAGGGGCCTCATAGCAGATGAAGCCTGGGAAACAGGCCCTGAGGGGGCAGATTTGGCCCAGTCATCCAGCACCTCCATGGCAGAGCTGGGGCCAGAACCCAGTCCCCTCCCCACAGTTGGACAGGAGCAGGACTGAGGTACCCCACTCCCCAACTTGCCAGTGGATTCCAGGCTCCCTGGGGATGGGGCTGGGACAGCTGGGCTTTGTGAGCTTCAAACTGAGGTGTTCCCAGTGGTGATTCACACCCCTTCTCCCAGACCTCTTTGCCAGAAATGCTTCTCACGGAGATCTGCCATTCTCCTGCTCTATTTTAGGTCCTAGACAGGCGGGCGAGGGGGCGACAATGGTGGCTTTGAGGCTGCCCCACCCCCATTCTAACTCCCAAAGGGCCCAGGTCACTGAATTGGCTCCCCAGGGACCCATCTGGGCCTATACGGCCACCCATCCCCCCAGCTCCAGACATGAGTCCTGAACACGGCTCCCCCATAGCTGGCTCCCCAGGCCCTCTCCCCCTTCTGTCTGCTTAGGCGCCCTGCAGCCCATGCCCCAGCCACCTAGCTGCTCCTGCTTTACCTGAAGTGCCCAGAACCGCCTTCCCCAGCCCAGCCCATCACTCCCAGAGTCCCCTGGATAGACCTTGTCCACCAGACCCAGCGACCACTCAGCCCATAGCAGTGTAGCTGGGGTTAAAATGTTTCTACTTGACCCAGGAGTCTGTGGTTGGAATCACCCACCATGAATTCCAGAGCCCTCAGAGACCAAAGCGTCATGTCCACCTCTCCTGCTTCATTCTGCCCCTGTCCCCTGCCCCATCTTACTCCCTGAACTTATCCACATGGGCTCTTTCTTCTATCCCTCCATTTTCACTCCCACCCTGGGCCCGTGCACACGGTGTTTCCCACCCTCTTGGCCTAACACTTACCTTGGGATCTAGCTCCAGTATCACTTCCCCTGGATTGGACTTCCCTTGCCCAGCTCCCAGACTAAGTCAGAGCTCCCTTCCCAAAGATAGGGCGTTAAAGCCACAGTTCTGGGTTAAACCCAGGTTCTGCCAACTACTAGCTCTGCAACCTTGGGCAAGCTAACTGATCATTCAGTGCCTTGGTTTCCTAATCTCTAAAATGGGAGTGCTGACAGTGGTTGCCTTGTCAAGAGTTGGTGAGATGGTGCCTGTTAAGGGTACCTGGTGTGCAGTAAGTGCTCAGAGAATGGTGGGGTGGGGGGTGACATCCATCTTTGTCACTTTAGCTTAAAATACTTGAAGCTAAAGCTTTGGATGCCCTTTGTCAGGCTCCGAATGCCCTAAGCCATCACCCAAGGGGCCCACAGCCCAGGTACACCTCATGATGTAGAGAGGACCTTGTAATCAGGAGCTGTCTGGCTTCATGCCCAGCAGGGGCTGAAGGTATGGCCAACCCTGGGTTTGGGCAGAGGCTGAACCTGCAGGATGTGGTCCGTGGCAGCAAGGAGAAGGAGTGAGGATGGGTGGGTCACAGTTATGGTGGCAGCAGAAGTATTTCACTGGCTCAGGCTCTGCCCGTGGGATCGAGTCACTCAGGTTCTAGCCACTCCAAGAGAGGTTTTGGGGGATATTTTCCACCCTTGACTATCTCTTCATTCTCAGGGAGCCTGCCATATTCTCTCTTCCCTCAGCCCAGACTGCCTGGGGAGGGGGCTCTGTGCTGAACTTTCCCACTCACTCCATCCCTTGAAGGTAACCCACGGTCCTGGGACCAGCTTCGCCTCTCTTCATTTCCTCAAAGTACCTGCCTTCCCGGGCTCCTTGGTTCCCTCTGAAACTGCTATAGGTACACAGCCATTTTAAAGAGAAAACTAGAGATTCAGAAAGGAAAATGACTTGCTCAAGGTCACACAGTTGAAGAGTAGTAGAGCTGAGATTTAAACCCATGTCCGATAACCCCTAAGCCCCCAGCTCATTCCTTGCACCAGACACTCTTTCAATAAAGCTTGGGGAGGTTGGGGTATGAGCCTCTGCCCCACCCCCAACACACAGCTCTCACCCCTGTGAATGTGATCTCACTACCCTGCAGGACAGCCTATCCCATCAGGCTGTTGGAAAGTCCTGAGTGAGTCAGAATCTACCTTACGCTCATACAGTAGAAGATGGGCCCAGGCTGCGTCTGCAATTCCACTCCCAGGGACACATCCAGCCCTGCTTGTAGTTCCAGAAGGCTGGAAACAACCTGAATAGTCAAAGACTGTAGAAATAAACGGTGTACCGTCAAACAATGAAAGCTACAAAAGTCAGGGAAATGAACAAACTACAGCTCTGCATATCAAAATGCAAACATCTGACAAAATGCTCAGCAAAAGGGACTTCCCGGCGGTCCAGTGGTTAAGACTCCAAGCTTACACTGTGGGGGGCACATGTTCCATCCCTGGTTGGGGAACTAAGATCCCACATTCCACATGCCATGAAGCGCAACCGAAAAAAAAATGCTCAGCAAAAAAGCAACATGGCAGAAGACACTATAAGTATGATCCCCCTCATATAAAAATCAAGATGTGCCAAAGGCAACCTTCCGTTTCTCAGGTATACATCCATATGTACTGAAACGATAAAGAAAAGCAAGAACGAGTAATTCCTAAACCTCCAGAGGGGTTAACTGTGGGGAGAGGCAGGAAGGGGATTCAGGGGGCCTTGAAGAGTACTTGCTCCTGGTGATATTTGCGCTTGAAGCTGGACAGTGGGCACCCAGGTGTTTGTTGGATTATTCTTTAATAACTGGCCTGCCTGTTTGGCCCCTGCCCACATCTCCTGCCCTCTTCTGGCTTCCTCACCTTCTCCCCCATTCTTTGTCCCCATCACCCCCCAGGCCTGAGCAGTTTGGTGGATTACGTGGTGCCAGGGCTAGGATGCGGTTTCCAACAGTGCCCCAGGAAGCAGAGAAAACTTTTGTAGCAAGAGAGCAGAGAGGAGAGAGAGGTGGAGGGTCAGATGCCCTGCTTCCTGTCAGCTTTCCAGCTCCCAGCTCCAGTCCCCGAGGCTGCCGTCCTAAAACACACCTGTTTCCTTAGAGTCAATTCCTTGCTTTGCAGAGTAAGCTCCAGTGGTTTAGGTTATTTGCCACCCCAAGGGCTTTGATCAAAACATCTCTGTAATTTCCACAGCTGGTCCCCTAATGTTTTGCCTTTGGGGCATCTTTTCTGGGACTCCCCTGCACGCAGGGATCACCTAAGGGTGATCAACACCCTTGAGTCTCAGTCCTTTCCGCACAACCTCGGCCACCCTTATTGGAATGCACTGTATTTGTCACTCTCCCTCCTAAAGTATGAAGACCAGAACTGGAAACATGCTCTTTGGAGGGACTGACAAGTGCCAAGTTGAAAGGGACTGTCATCTCCAGTTTTCTCCAACTCTAGTAACGCAGCCTGCATTACCAGAGTCATTTGTGTTTTCAACAGCTACTTTATTCTGGTGACTCACTGAATTTGCGGTGGGAGCTTTTTCCCATGAACTACTGTCCAGTCACCTCCCTCCCTGATCTGGTACTTGCACAATGGATTCTTCGGAAACACGAAAGACCTTACATTATGCTGGTTAAATGTCATCTCTTTGGATCCCATCCAGCAATCTAGTCTTGAAAGCATTGTAAGTCTGGCTGCCATTGCACAAAGCATTAATTCTGGCACTGTGGCAGCTGCGAATTTTATGAGTAGGCCTTCTGTATTCTAAATCCAAATTGCGAACATGATGATCAACGGGACAAGGATAAGGACAGAGCCCTGTGGTCTATCACTGGAGATTCTCACTTTTTTTGCACCCATCCACACCCATCGCTAACGGTCGGGTTAGGGGAGGACCACTTGCCTTAGAGGTAGATTTGAGTCAAGAGGAGAGCTATGAGCTCCTGCCTCAAGCAGGGGTCTCTGGTTGTAAATGGCAGAAACCATCGATGGCCAAAAGGGACCATAGGGGAAGGGGCTGGGTGAGGGGGAAGAAATCAAAGGTGGGAAGGACTGTAACACTGCCAGCCAGGGAAGGACAGGAAACAGGGCAGAGAATCCAGGGTGAAGCCTGGGCACTTCCAGATCTTTGGAGATCATATGATTGGCCCAGCGGGAGTCAGGTGCCCACTCCTCAGCCAGGGCAGAGCATCTTGATTGCCCGTCCCGATGAGATCTGGACTTCCACCCCCACCTCCACCCTCCCCTGTTAATCAGTGGGGGTCTCTAGGTCAGTTTAAAATCAGCTGTGCACCTGTGGGCTCAGGGGCCAGACAGCTGTATTCAAATTTGACTTCATCACCTACCAGCAGTGGCCTAGGGCAAGTTACCTAACTGTTCGGTGCTTCGTTTTCCTCATGTTTACGATGAGGATGATTAATACTCATCTTGTAAGGTTTGCTTTGAGGATTGAGTTAATACGTGCAAAGTGCTTGGAATAGTATCCTGCACGTAGTAAGTGCTCCGGGTTGGTCAGCTGTTACTAAAGCATTATTACATCGTGAGTCCACATTTTTCCACTGTAGCCCCGAAGATACATAGACGAACTGCCAGGTCTTACAGAAACCCAGGTATTAATATATCTGGATTGGGTGCAGTTGCCCTGTTATTAAAGCAGAGAGGCAAGAGCAATTTGATTTAATTCCCAGTGACCCTTTTTGGCATTTCTGATCACCACTTCCTTTTCTGAGCGCTCTCAAATCATTACCAAATGATCCGTCCAGAATTTCTTGGCAATTAATAATGGGCTAGCTGGTCCATGACTGGGGGACTCATCCTTTCTAAAAAAGTGGGATGATGGTGCTTTCTTGTCTCCTGGCTTCTGGCCTCTGTAGTGTCAGTTACACCTTCCACTCGGGCTCTCTTGGGGTACAATTTGCTAGATCTAGAGACTTGGTTTTATTTACCTTGTTATATTTTTAGTGTGTTTTTTTCTAAGATTTTTTTCCTGTTTGGGTAGCAAAGTGACCCAGGTGCCAGAAGGAACCTGAGACGCTCAGGGGGCCTGACCACCACTCCCTGTCACCAGCGTGGGCTGAGGCCCCATGCCTGTGCTCCAAGCTCTTGTGTTCAGCGACTCTTGCCCACAGGCCCCTTGGGCCTCTCCCATGTTCCAGTGACTCTTACAGAGACGGAGAAACCTCTGAGGCCCTGGGACGAGCACCATGGAGTTCTCGAACACACCACCCTCCTGATGCCAGGTCCAGATGAAGACGGAATGTGGTGGGCCAGGTGTACAGCTGGGCAGGGCCTCTGTGACAGGCCCATGCAGCTTGTGGAGTCTGGGCCACAGCCCAGCCAGAGAGGACTTTTATGCTATTTCATTTCTTTAATTTTTTTTAATTCTTAAAACATCCCGGACACAACAATGTTAAAGACTAGCCTGAGGACAGGAGAGTCACTCATTGTCCCAAGCCCCCAGTGTTGCTGCCACTGTTATTCTTCGGGTGAGGCCTGTGCCTTCAATTATGCCAATTTGGGGTGGCTCATGGCCCCACCATGATCCTGGGGTTGTTGCCAAGATGGAAGGGACAGGCCCAGGTCCTGCAGCTGACACAGGGCATTGAACCTGGGTCTCACTCCTCTGTGCCTCTTCTGGGCCCTGTCACATTTTTTTTTTTTTTAATATTTATTTATTTTCTTTTTTTTCTTTTTTTCTTTTTCGGCTGTGTCTGGTCTTAGTGAGATCTTTCGTTGCGGCAGGCGCGATCTTCGTTGCGGCACGCGGGCTTCTCTCTAGTTGTGACGTGCAGGTTTTCTCTTCTCTAGTTGTGGTGTGCAGGCTCCAGGGCACATGGGCTCTGTAGTTTGCGGTACATGGGCTCTCTCCTTGAGGCAAGCGAGCTCAATAGCTGTGGTGCGCGGGCTTAGTTGCCCAGCTGCATGTGGGATCTTAGTTCCCCGACCAGGGATCGAACCCGCATCCCCTGCATCACAAGGCGGATTCTTTACCACTGGACCACCAGGAAAGTCCCCCCGTCACATTTCTATACAACTTTATTCCTAGCACACAAACCAATGTTTTTAATTTTTTTTTTTTTTAAATTTTTATTTATTATTAATTTATTATGTTTATTTTTGGCTGTGTTGGGTCTTCGTTTCTGTGTGAGGGCTTTCTCCAGTTGCGGCGAGTGGGGGCCACTCTTCATCGCGGTGCGCGGGCCTCTCACTATCGCGGCCTCTCTTGTTGCGGAGCAGAGGCTCCAGACGCTCAGGCTCAGTAGTTGTGGCTCACGGGCCCAGTTGCTCCGCGGCATGTGGGATCTTCCCAGACCAGGGCTCGAACCCGTGTCCCCTGCATTGGCAGGCAGATTCTCAACCACCGCGCCACCAGGGAAGCCCAATGTTTTTAATTTTTAAAAAATGTTTTAAATTACATGCCGGCTGCCATATATACATATATATATATCGCTAAAAAATAACACAAGTGTCCGCTCACTACCTACTGCCTCCAACCTCACTCCTTAAAGGGAATGGCTGTGAACAGTTTGGGGGTGGGTGTCCTTCTAGTGACTTCTCCTTTGAGCCCTGTTTTCCCTCTGTAAAGTGGAGACAGTGATGCTTGGTCCAAGGGGCTCTGTGAAGGGAGGTGTTGCCCAGTTAAATGAGGCAAAGTAAATAGAGCGCCTGGCCTGGGACCTTGCATGTAATAGGTGCTCAGGAAATAGCTGCTTATTTCTCAGTGGTTACCAATAACTTCTTGTATGATTGTGCCCCTTCAAGCCTCAATCACCCCCTCTGTCTCCCCAGATTGCAGCCTGGGGTCAAACCCCACTTACTGCCCTCTCACTGGATCCAGAAGAAATTAGTCCCAACCCAACAAAATTCAGGGGAGAGGTAGAGGAAGGGATGAAACTCCCAGCACTTGATGGCCTACTTGGGGCGACTGATCTCAATCAATCTTCAGAATGGGGTACAATCCCATTTTTTGCAGATGAGGAGACGAGGGTTGGAGTGGGGAAGTAACTTACCCAAGATCACATGGTTGGTGGACAGCAGAACCAGAATGGATGCCAAGCCTGGGTCCTGAACCCCAGGCCCTTCTGCCGAGCCACACTGACTGCAAGCAAATGATTCATAGCTGTGCTCAGGATGGGCCCAGAGGAGGTCCTGGAGATGCTTTTCGAATGAATGAATAGGTGAATGAATAAATCAATGGCTACATTATATATATCATATATACTCTCCATCAGTACAGCTTTGGTTTTCCTTTCACAGCCCTCATTTCATGTGAGTTTTTTACAATGACCCTATCTGCTGGGAAGCCTCACCTCCATTTCACAGATGGGGAAATAGGGTTGTGTTTTTTTTGCCCTAGGCCTTGGCCTTAGCATGAGAAGGAGACAGAGCTGGAACTCAAGCCCAAGCTATCTGAAGTCAGAGGCCATTTGAGCTGTTTCCCCTGGCCCCACTGCCCTCTCCACGGTGCCAGGGCCAGCTCTGGGGGGCTCCTGAGACTAGCATGGGTCAGGCCTAAACTAAGGGCTCAGTAGATGTTGAAGCACCAGGTGCTTGCATGGATGCCCAGGGAAAAGGCATGCAGGATTTGTTTGCTCAGGACCAAATTAATGGTGAGGCTTTGAGATACTTGCCCAAGTCCTCCTGGATGCCCATCCCTAACCCAGCAGGGTTCAGCCTCCTCTGGGCCCTGCATAGCGAGGATCCAGATGAAGTTGGTGCCCAGCTCCTTGGTCTCCCTGTGTCTATCCTGGCTCTGGGGGAGAAGAGTTGGAGAAAAGGGTGAGGCTGGCTCAGGCTCTGGGGCATCTGTGAAGGTAGCAGACCAAGGTCAGCATCTAGTGGACCTATTTCCACCTCCTGGGGTTTTGGGGGGACATGACCCTACCCTGGGAAGTAGCTCAGGAAGGCAGATCATCTGGGAGTGGAGCCCTGAGAGGTGGAACATGCAGCACCCAGGCGGGTCGGCCCAACAGCCTCGGCAGGACAGCCATGGCCACGGTTCTGCTCACTGAGTTATACTAAACCCTGTCCTACCTCTTTGAGTCTACCAGTGAGATCTGGCCTGATGCTTTACCCAGAGGAATGAAGGGCAAGGGCCTCAGGATGGGTGGTGGCTCCTATCCTCTGTCCCCTGGTCTCCTGGGCTGGTGGCCCACCTTGGGCCCTAAAATGAGGGTCCTGGAATCCTCCTCTCCACTGGAGCTGGGAACAATGGGCTTCGCTTCAGGGCAGGAAGGGGGATGGGGCATGCTCCCCTCCTCTTCCTCTCCCCTTTCCTTCCTTCCTTCTTTGTTTCTGTCCTCCACCCGCATTGCCTTCCTCTCACCTAGATCCCTCCCTCTGGCTCTTGCTGAATCCTGCCCCTCAACCCCTCTGAGCCTGCTCCTGAGCTTTGCCGGGCCCAAGAAGCTCAGGGAGGAGGGATTGGCCCCCTTCAGGCAGCGAGGGACATCTTCTGGGCCGAGACTGTAGGCTTCTAGGCCTCTGGAGTTAAGGAGGTATCTGCCAGCTGCAAAACAGGGAGAGGATCTGGGAGGCAGGAATGGGGTGTGGGGGGCACTGGGCAACTGGGGGGACATCCACAGGAAACAGGAGTGAGAAGCTGAGGAGAGGTGCAGGAAATGCACCTTGAATGCCAGACTAAGGGGCTTGGAACACATTGCCAGGCCAGTGGTTCTCAAAGTAGATGTTATGGAACCCAGAGGGTGCAAGAAGGAGCCTCAGAACTCCTTCAGGGGGTGAAAGGTCGGGAGGAGGAGACCCAGGGATGGAATTCTGGGCCCCTGGCCCCACTCCACCCAGAATGACTCTAATTTCACAATATTTGTGGACTGCGCTTGGGGAGCAGTGAGAGGCATTCAGCAGGGACAAGGGGGTGGACCACACTGGGCTTTAGGAAGCGAGTGCTGGCTGCCTGAGAGGAAGGACTGAACTCTGGGAGTCACATGGCCCACAGGCCTCCTGAACTCTGGGAGTCACATGGTCCACAGACCTTTCCTCCTCAGGCCACCAGGAGGTAATTATAATAATAATAACCCAGTCATCACAATGCCAGCAGGCACCACGCTACCGTGTTACTTCATCACATAGGGTGAGTACGTGTGCACATGGGGAACTCGAGGGCCAGGGAGAGGAAGAGACTCAAAGCCAGGATTACCAGCCAGCTTCAGGGGCAGAGTCAGGATGCAGACCCAGGGTCTGGCATACCCCGGAGTGCCTGCCCCCCAGGCAGCCCAGAGCAAGTGTGGAGCAGCCGATCCCAGCTGGAGCTTCCTGCAGCTACAGCCCCTTCTGCCCACCTGCCCTGCCAACTGTCTCAGCCACACCTGGCAACCACATGCCCTGTGGAAATCTGACCAGCCTTGTGCTGCCCTCTGAGAAGACAGCTGGTACATGGGGGTTGGGAGACAGGGGTGGAGTGGGAAATGGAGCTCTGGCCAGAAAGCAAGAGGAGCTCTGGCAGGGCAGGGAGAGACTAGCAGCCTCCACTTGCTGTGTGACCTTGGGCTCCTTGTCGGGCCTCTCTGGGCTAGGTCTGCTCTTGGCCACCGGGAGCTGGAGCTCCAGGATTAACTATAGGCAACTTGTGGCTTCCTGGGCTCACCTGCTCATGCCGGGAACAGCGCACTGGCGCCCACAGGGGGCCACTGAGTCCTTCACCCCACGGCCAGAGTGCTGGGGGCTGACCTTCAGTGTGATCCCAGGCCAGTGTCTTGGCTTCCTCATCAATACGTTGAGAGGGTTGGCGGCTGGGATGCCCTGCAGGCAGCACTTCCCTCCTCCACCTGGGGGCTGGTCACAGCAGCCGCGCCCCGCCCCAGCCTGCTCCCCCAAGGCCCCAACCTTCCTCAATGGCCATTTTGTGTCTTGCCAGAGGACTGCTGTTTGCTCAGCTGCCCCCGCCCCTGAGACCTCACGATAATGGAATCCTGTCAGCCCCGGGGCTAGAGGGTGAGAAGCCCTCTCCTTCAGTCTGTCTGGGGCATTGTCCTTCCCTTCCTGTCTGGGTCCGGGTGGGAGGCATTTGCGGTCATTTCCTCTCAGACTTGTTTCCCTTTCCAGAAGCTCAGGCCTGAATCCCAGCCTCCAGTCACCCCCAGCCGTGCATTCCCATGCAAGTCCCAGCGGCCCTCCCTCAGTTTCCCACTCTGTAAAGGCTTAACACCCAGTTAGACCGGGGCTCAAATCCCCAGTTCAAATCCTATCACTTACTGGCTTTATGCCATAAGCCTCAGTTTCCTCACCTGAAAAACAGGAGTATATCCTACCAGCCTCACAGGTAATTACAATCATGGGATCTGACAACCCTGGGCTGCTTTATAGCTGAGTGACTTTGGGTGAGTCACTTGACCTCTTCAAGCTTCAGCTTGGTCCTCTATGGAATGGGGACCTGCCACAGAAGTTCCTGGTGAGAAATCAGGAGAGAGCACACAGACCTGGCCCACACTAGGTGCTCAATAAGTGCTGGCTTTGAAAAACCACTCAGGAATAATGGGGCCAGATGGCCACACACCCCATTGTCCCCACAAACAAAACTGATGAGGTTCCTAGGCAGGTTCCCCTCCCCCAGGCCCCGAGTGGGTCTCCCTACCTTTGCCCATTTTTAAGGTTTTCCTAATGATTTTATGTTTGAAGTGTGTTTCGTAATTTCCCGATGTGTGGGGATTTTCTAGTTATCCTTTATGTAATTGATTTCTAGGTTGAATGCATGCTCAGAATGATTTCAGTCCCTCGCTTTGTGGCCCAGTATGTGGTCATTTGTTTGCAGATGTTGCATTGACCGTGCAAAGGCAGTGCCTTCTGGAAGTGTGACTGCTGCGATCCAGATGGATCCATTAGATCAGGTTTCTTAATCTTGTTCAATCTTCCAGATTCTCACCGATTTTTTTTTCCCTGCCTTTTCTATAAATTACTGAGGAAAATATGTTACAATCTCCCGTTATGACTGTGAAGTTTGTCTTGTCTCTCCTTGTATTTCTTCTACTACTTGTGTTATATATTTTGAAGTTACTTTATTAGGTGCATATAGTTTTTTTTTTTTTTTTTTTTTAAATTTTATTTTTTTATTATTTATTTATTTATTTATTTATGACTGTGTTGGGTCTTCGTTTCTGTGCGAGGGCTTTCTCTAGTTGTGGCAAGTGGGGGCCACTCTTCATCGCGGTGCGCGGGCCTTTCACTATTGGCCTCTCTTGTTGCGGAGCACAGGCTCCAGACGCGCAGGCTCAGCAATTGTGGCTCACGGGCCCAGTCGCCCCGCGGCATGTGGGATCTTCCCAGACCAGGGCTCGAACCCGTGTCCCCTGCATTGGCAGGCAGATTCTCAACCACTGCGCCACCAGGGAAGCCCCATATAGTTTTTAAATTGCTAATTTTATGGACAAATCAAACCTCTTGTCATTATAAAATGTCATTATTTCTAGTAGTGATTTTGGCCTTCAAGTGTGTTTTGTCTGCTATTGATATAGCTACGCCGGTTTTCTTTTGGTTGTTATTTTCATGGTGTATCTTTATTTTTGGCCTTGCTATATCCTTTGTTTTCAGAGGTGACTCTTAGTTGGATCATCTAGTCCATTCACACTTAATGTAATTTCCGGGTTACCTGGGTATTTAAATCCACCTTCTTCTTTTGTGCTTTCTATTTTTCTTGTTTGTTATACATTTCCTCTTTCTCTCCTTTCTTATCTTACTCCGATTATCTATTTTTCCTTCTAATCATTTGGAAAGTTTGCACTTTTAGTGGTTGCCCTAAAAATTACAGCCCGTACTCTTAACTTTTTGAAATCTGAAGTCTTTCCCCACATATCCATCACCTAGGTTGGTAATGACTGTATGGCCCATTTATGTTGACACTTACTCCCGCTCTCCAGTTATTTTGAAATCCCCCTCCCAACCAAGTATTTATTTTGAACAATAAAGCTCACAGAAAATGTCCAAGTATATTCAATGAGCATCCATTTATCTTCCACCTAGAATCACCATTAGCTAAGCTCTGGTTACATTTGTTTCATCTATCTATGCTTTTTTTCTGAGTCTTTGGATAATCAGTTGTAGACTTGTCACTGTTTTTAATAACTGTTTTTTTTAATGTTTTATCCACCTAGGATGATATAGTCTCAGAAAATCTCATTTTTTTCAAAGTGAAAATTACTTACTTTTTTTTGTGATTATAAAAGTTATCCATGTACAATTAAAAAAATACTAGACAGTAAGAAAGATATAAAGAAAAAAGTAAAAATCACCTGAAATCCTACTCCCTAAAGATGTTAGCATAGACATATATGTGGACAAAGATCCCATTTCCCACTTTCCCAGTTGTATCTATGGGATCTGGGCTGCTTGTTCACCTCTCTGGACCTCAGTTTCCCTGGATATGAATTGGGGATGTGATGGTCAGTCTTATGTGTCAACTTGGCTAGGCTGTAAGACAAACTCTAATCTAGTTATGGCTTTGAAGGTGTGTTGTAGATGTGGTTAACACTGACGTCTACAATTAGTTGACTTTAAGTCACTGAAGATGACCCTCAATGACGTGGGTGTTCCTCCTCCAGTCAGTTGAAGGTCTTAAGAGCAAAATAACGTTTCCAGAGAAGAAATTCTGCCTCAAAACTGCAACATCAAATTCTACCTGAGTTACCAGCCTGCCAGCCTGCCCTACGAATTTCAATTGCATGAACAAATTCCTTAGAAAGATACAGATATAGACATAGATATAGATATAGACACAGATATAGATATAGACATAGGCATAGACATAGACATAGATATAGTTTATCCTATTGGTTCTGTTTCTCTGAAGAACCATGACTGATACAGGGGGTAATATTTGTTATCCATGATCCCATCTAGGGGAGGCAGGGCAGGGCTCATCTCAGCTGTTGGAAAGCTGTCCAAGGTCACCTGAGGCAGAGCTCAGGCCTATAGACACCTAAACCAGTGCTCTTTCCACAAAGACAGGGTGGTTCCTGCATAAGGAACAGCCAGTATCAGTCTGCCCTGGTTGGACCCACCACTGCGTGATGCTGGGTGAGATACGGGATGGCTCTGAGCCTAGGAATGGGATCATGGAGCCCACCTCACAGGGTCATTGTTCATTTTCTTTTTTAAATAATTAATTAATTTTTGGCTGCTTTGGGTCTTTGTTGCCATGCATGGGCTTTCTCTAGTTGCGGCGAGCGGGGGCTACTCTTCGTTGCGGTGCGCGGGCTTCTCATTGCGGTGGCTTCTCGTTGCGGAGCACGGGCTAGGCGCTCAGGCTTCAGCAGTTGTGGCTCGCAGGCTCTAGAGCGCAGGCTCAGTAGTTGTGGCGCACAGGTTTAGTTGTTCTGCAGCATGTGGGATTTTCCCTGACCAGGGCTTGAAACTGTGTCTCCTGCATTGGCAGGCGGATTCTTAACCACTGCGCCACCAGGGAAGCCCCCATTGTTCCTTCTCAATGCAGGCGAGAGCTTAGTTCAGTGCGTGGCACACAGAAAGTGCAAAACTATTGTTGTTATTAATAAAAGTCTACAGAATGCATCCCCCCAGAGGACAGAGTCTGACCGTGTGCCAAGCCCCAACAGGGCTCCTGTGACTGGAGGTCATGGTCTCAGAGCTGGGAGGGGAGTGAGGCTACAGGCAGAACTCCCAGCACAGAGAGACCCACAGCTTAGGCCCTAGGGAGGAAGGTGATGATCCTGACCAGCTGGGGGGAGAAAGGGCCCTGGGCGAGTCTCAGGAAGTAGTTTGCAGGGCGTGGGGAGTGTACAAAAGGCACTTGGAGGACAGCCTCACCCACAGGGCCCCTCTCCAGTGCCCACTGGCATCAGGACCAGTCCCACAACTAGGCTGGGAAATCTGCTTCCCCATTTAGAACCCGAGGGAAACCATCCAGGTCTCAGCCTGCCAAGGGAGCAACGGAGGGAAGCCCAAGATACTGTAACGCCAGGCTCGGGGGTCCTGCACCCTCTGCCACCTGCCTGTGGACTGTCTCAGGTGCAGTCAGGTGGATCAGTCACTAGCTTCTCCCCACACCTGACCAGGCTTCCAGGTTGTATTGACAACCCTGTAATTGAGTCCCTACCATGAGCGTGCAATGGAGCACACAAGTGTGCCTTGAGTCATTCAGTGCATCACTGGCCCCACTTAACAGATGAGGAAGTGCAGCTCAGAGGGGCAGGGACCTGCCTGAGCTTGTGGCCAGATTGGAACCATGCCCCCTCCCACCCACAGGCTCAGATTCCAGGCTGCCACACCCCACCCCACCCTTGGCCTTGGCAGTCTGCCCCCCTAGTGCAGTCCCTCAGGCTTACAACCAACATCCTTCCAGCCCATTCCACTCCCAGAATTCCCTGCTGCCAGCTTCCAGCCTCAGCATCCAAACAAGATGCTTTCCAGCCCCTCCATGGTTCCGTGTCCTGTGCCCATCCCGTGCCACTCACCAAGGCGTTCACAGTGCCCCGGGGCTGCTGGCCACCCTTGCTCTAGAAACTATTAAATGGTATGGCTTTGCCTCTCTTCTCACTAATTTAATCCTTAAACTTTCTCAGGCAACTTTTCCAGAGTGTGAGCCTCCCAGAAGGGCTTTGAGATAATAAATATAATTGCTAACAATTCGTTGAACATTCACTAATTGCCAGGTACTGTGCTAACTGTTTTCCTTGCATCATCTCATCTAATCTGCTCATCAGTGCACTGAGGTAGGGTCTAGTATTATTCCCATTTTACAGGTGGGGAAACTGAGGCTCAGGGAGGTGACAGGGCACTGTTCAAAGACACAGTAACAGTAATATCCCACATTTACTGGGCACTTAGTCTGTGTCAGACACTGTTCCAAGGGCTTTATACATACTGTGTCATTTAATGCTCTCCACAGCCTGTGAGGTCAGAACCATTCTAATCCTCATGTGAGAGGTAAGGAAATTAAAGTGCACAGGCAAATGAGTTGCCCATGGCCACATGGCTGGGAAGTGGTCGAGACTGGGTTCTAATCCACGGTCTGGCTCCACAGCCCACACTCAAGTCTTGTGGACTTTTAGGAGGTAGAGATGGGATTTGAACCCAGGACCTACTGCATGCAGGCCCCGGTTCTCCCTTAGCCTCCCCTGGGAGGCAAGGAATCATCCAAAGCCAGACCTCAGACCATGGGATGGCTCCTAGCACATCAGGGCAAAAACCGCAGCTCGGAAGCAGGCTAACTCCCAGGCAGGCTCAGAGCTCAGCCGAGTCCAAGGAAGTGGCTTTGGCCGGGGCCTCTAACGGGGTGGGGGACTCCCCAAGGGCCGGTCTGGGGCAGGGCCTGGACTCCCCAGATGGCCTGGGAATTGGCAGGCATTCATGCCGACTGAGAGCTTTGCAGTAATTACTATTCCCTCCCTCCAAGGGCTTCCAAGTTCTTACACTTAAATATTTTTAGCAGATGAGCCTTGCAACCTCCTTAAAAAATATTCTTAAACATAAAATTCAGAAACACATGTTCAGAGATGACTTCTCTTTATGTGATCTCCATGCTCTCTAGAAGTTACTAACAAAGTCCAATGTTGATCGCCCAAGCCCCCTTTGAGAGAAAACTTAATGAAATGTACCATCAGAACAGTTAAGAGCACGGGCTCCAGTGTGAGACAAGCCTATCCCACCATCTGTGTGTCCCCAGACAAGTCACTTCACCCCTCTGAGCCTGGGGAGACATGCAATACCTGGGTAGCAGGTGCTCTTATTATCGCCAGGAGTGAAAGAGATGCCCAATAACCCAGTGCGCCCAAGTAAACTGCATCTTGGGCTGGGCCATCTGCAAGGTGATGAGCCGTATCCTGGTGACCAGACTGTTTTCCTGGAAGGATGGGTGCCCTTGGCCCTATCTGGGCCTGGGCCTTAGCTGGGCCTCCCTTCCTTCCACTTCTTTACACTGAGGCAATGCCCAGCTGGCAGTACCCCACCCAGGCTGCACAGGGGTGGGGTATGACAGCATCTGTCACCATGGCATGGAGCTGGCAAGCCTGAAGCACTGGTGGAGCCATTGCAGGTCCTGGGGCCAGGGTCCTCAGAGCCCAAGAGGCAGGAGATGGGAGGGGGTGGAGGCTGGCACGGGGCCCACATCTCCTCCTTCTCCCCAACACCTACCTCATCTCAGTGATGGTAGCTCTTTCCACCTCTTGTGTCAGCCGGAATCCAGGGGTTGTCCTCTCTGTCCCTTGGCTCCCACATCTAGGCATCCCCCAAGTCTCTCCACTCTATGGCTGGACTCTGCAATTGTTTGCTCAGGTGGCCATGACAGCTCGACAGCTCAGGCTGGGGAGTGTGAACAATAGAAATCTATTTTCTCACTGTCTGGAGGCTGGAAGTCTGAGATCAAGGTGTCGCAGGGTTGATTCCTTCTGAGGCTTCTCTCCTTGGCTTGTAGGTAGCTGCCTTCTCCCTGTGTTGTTACATGGTGCCCCCTGTGTTCTTGTCTTGTCCTAATCTCTTCTTATGGGGACACCAGTGGATATTGGGTTAGAGCCCATTCTAATGACCTCATTTTACCTAATGACCTTTAAAGGCCCTATCCCCAAATACAGTCACCTTCTGAGGCACTGGGAATTAAGACTTCAACATCTGAATTTTGAGGGGACACAATTCAGCCCCAACAGACTGTCTTGAATCCTCCACCTGCCCTGTGCTCACAGCCCCTGCGAGGCCCAGCCACACCACTGTGCTCTGACTACTGTGTGGACTCTACTTACCCTCCAGCCCACCCTCCCACTGCAGGCACCCTGATCTGATCATGTCATTCTCCTGTTGAAAACTCGCCCTGGCCCCCACCAGCTTCCCCAGTCTCAGCTCAGTCTCACCGCCCCCATGCCCAATACCCATCGCACCAAACCCAGGAGCTAGCAATTTACAAAGGCTACCCTGCCTAGGGAATGGTCTAAGCTCTTTAGGTGGTTTATCTGAGTTTATCCTCATCAACCCCGTGCGGTAGGTGCTGTCATTGTCTCTACTTAATAGATGAAGAAACTGAGGCATAGAAAGAGTAGAAAGCTTGCTCAAGATCATACAGGCAAGAGGTGGGTAAGGCAGGACTCAAATGCAGGCAGTCTGGCTATACATCCATGCTCTTGACCACTGCATTCAATGAGCTCAGCTCTCCCAGCCTCTGTACTTTGGCTCAGCTGCTCCTTCTGTCTGGAATGCCTTTCCACTCCTTCTCTGCCTCGCAAACTTATACGTATTCTTCAAAACCCATCTCAAGTGCCCCTTCCCTTGGATGATAGCCTCTGCTCTACACTGTGCCTTCCCATCATAGAGCACCAATCATAGTTTGAAGTGATCGTGGTGAATGTGTCTATCTCCCTGGGGACAGGCACCAGATCTGATCCATCTCTATATTCCCCACACTCGGGATGGACCAGGCACAGAAGCAGACACCAGTGAACAGATGAGTGAATGAACAAATGAGTGAATGAACGCTTCATCACATACAAGTTATTAATCTGGGCGTCTCTTTGAGAATAGATTCCAATTCTTTATTATAAGAGCCAGATGTTTCAAATCTCCCAAATTCCTGCTTTTGGAGAAAAAGAAAAGTAAAACACAAACACCTGTATAATTTTCTCATGGAAATTTACCTTTTTGCCTCACTTTTATTCCTGAGCCCAGCACAGCCTTTGGGGTTTTGTAACAAATTCATACCTATCCCCTGGAGGATAGGAAGAGGTTATCAAAGAGGATGCCCCTGCTTCGAGGTCAGGGGAAGGAGGGAGGGAAAATAAAACAAGAGAAGAAGAAATTCTTAGCACTCCATGGGTTCCTTCCACATCCGAATAGTTGAAAATGACGTTTTCTTTGTTAAAAAAATAAATAAATAAAAGTTTTGTTTTTGTAAAAATAACCCAGCCCCTTGTAAGATTGAAAAAGGTTTCAACGACCCAGAAAAGGACAGAGGGGAAAATAAAATTACTCCATATCACACCTCCCAGCTACTTACACCAGTGTATTCATTTGTATAGTCATCAAGCTACGCCTAAGATGTCAGCAGTCTGCTGTGTGGGTTATGTTTTAATAAAATATCTCACCACTCAGAGAAAACTCTTGATATCATCTTCCAGACCACACATCTGCTTCTTGTAACATACTGATATATCTGTCTTGCCAGTAACTGTTTATTGAGTACCTACTCTGTGCCAGGCTCTGACTGGGTCCTGGGGATAAAGGGTGGAGCTGCCTCCGTGGGACAGATTTTAAGTAAATATAATGACACACGTAATTAATTAGTTGCAACTATGGCCAGAGCTACAAAGAGGGTGCTGGTTCTTTGACCTAGCCAATGAGGACAGGGAGGGCTTTCTGGAGGAGGTGCCCAGCTGATGTGAAGGAAGAGGAGGCGTAAACCTGGAGAGATTGAGAAAGGCATGCCAGGCAGAGGGCAAGGCCTGTGGGGAAGGAATCCCGATGTGGCCACCATGGCTGGCTGCCTGTTCCCCTTCCTCCATCGCTGCAGAGACTGGGTTTTGTTCTGGCGTCTACCCCTCCGGTCACTAAGTTACTACTTTACTCAGGTAAATCCTGATGAGTCTAAGCTGATCACGGTGGTCCTCAGTCCCTTGCCAGTAGTTGGGTACGGCCAGGCGATGTGGTCCAGCTCTGACTATGAGGAGGGAAGGAACTTCAGAAGAACTTCTGAGAAGGACCAAGCCAATCCCTTTTCTGCCTCTGGACACTGATGGTGAAGATGTGATCCAGAACTGCAGCAGCCATCTTGCACCCTTGAGGATGAGACAAGATGAGAGGGCAGCCAAGCAAAAAAGACAAGAATCTGGGTCCTTGCTGATGTCACTGAGCCTTTGAATAAACAATCCTGGACTGCCATGCCCAGGACTTCTTGTTATGCAAGGAAAACAAGTCCCCATGTTGTTGAAGTGATTTTGAGTTGGGTTTTCAGGGGTGTCGATCTAGTTGGAAGTGAAGGGGGAAGGGTTTATCCCACAGTGATTACGTAACGAGATTGAGCACATTGTTTTTACCTGGAATGTGGGCTTCCTAGGGTGGGAGTGGGGGCTGGTGGAGTCGATGTGGGGGGGCTAGAGCTTTATCCTTTGGTGCCACTAAAGCCTGTTAAAGGGAGTAGCCTCTAACTCAAGAGGCTATTGGAACTTGAACTCAGAGTAATGTAAAAAGAAGCAGGAGAAGCAGGTACACATCTGTGTATTCGGAAGCCACGTGTCAGCCCCAGCCGTCCCCAAGTTGTCCAGGAACCCTTCAACAGTCAACTAATTTCAGCTCCTCTTTCCACGCACTGAGGGAAATGCCCCCTCCAATAGTCCTCTGGATCCCTGGGGGAATAGATTCTCTATTGTGTCACTGGCTTCCTAATCATTGCTTTGGATTTGTCAATTTCTCCCTGTCAAAATCTGTTTTACTGAAGCATTATTCACATACTATAACATTCATCCTTTTAAAGCGTACAATTCGCTGGCTTTTAGTATATTCACAAGGTTGTGGGACCGTCATCACTATCTTATTCCAGAACATTTTTTGTCACCCTATAAAGAAATCCCATACCCATTAGCTGTCACTCCCCTATCCCCCTCTCTTTAGGCCCTGGCAAACACTGATCTTTCTGTCTCTATGGATTTGCCTATTCTGACATTTCATATAAATGGAATCGTACAATATGTGGCCTTTTGTGACTGGCCTTCCTCTCACGCCAAGCATCCCATCAGATAATATTCTAAACGAGTGCAAGAGTTACTGTAATCACCTCTTGTTACAAATGGCACTTTCCCCGCTTGCTATATGTACATAAAACTTTACAGAGGTAAAACCATACTATACATGTGGGTTTTAAATGTTTTTATTTCAATCCAGTATCAAAGACATCTTTCTTTGTCAGTACAAATCTGCGTAACCCTTTATATTGTCTGCAGAATAAATCACGTGGTTAAAAAATTATGCCTGGCTCAAGCTCAGTGCTCAGGCCCAGGAGGAAGGCAGGCTAGTCCCCTCCAGATGGGTCTTTACCACACTTCCAGCTTTTCGTTGAGTGTAAACAATGAGATGACAGCTTTGTGTGTACATTTCTTTAAAGTCCTAGACATGGGACTGTGGGCTAAATGGTATGCATGTTTACTTTTTTTTAATATTCTCCCAAACTGTTCTCTGGAAAGGTCAGATCAGATAGGCTGGCCACTACAATGAAGCACTGTGGCCTCTGGACTCCAGCTACTTGGATTTTAATCCCTACTCTATGCTCATTATTGGTAGGACTTTAACTTGTCTGTGCCTCAGTTAACTTATCTGTAGAACGGGGATAATGAAAATACCAATCTCATCAGTTTGTTGTGAGAATTAAATTAGTGTAATACATGTACAGCAGTGGTTCTCAACTGGGGTGACTTTGCCCGCCCCCAAGGGGATATTTGGCAATGTCTGGAGAGATTTTTGGTTGTCACGACTGGGGAGGGGTGCTACTAACATCTGGTGGGTAGAGGTCAGGGATGCTGCTGAACACCCTACAAGGCGCAGGGCAGTGCTCCCCACCCCAACAAAGCATGATCCAGTCCCAAATGTCAACAGTGCTGAGGCTGAAAAGTCCCAGTGTAAAGGGCCTGGCCCAGAATAAGTTCGCATTAATGTTGGCTGTCCTTATGCTTCCACTAGCAGAGCATGAGAATGTTCGTTTCCCATACTCTGGCCAAATGTTTTAAGTCCAACAAAGGAGCATTTCCTTATACCCTTATGGACCTGACTTCCTGGGATTGGCCTCTATTCCAGCTGTGGGTTTCCAGGGGACTGGCTGGCAGTTGGGTCCAGCTAAGGAATCTTTGACCTTGTGAGCAAGAGCTTCAGAGTTCCTGGAATTAGCTGACTCTGTATGTGTTTGTCTTTGCATTTGTAGAGGCTGGGACATGTGGTGGATAAAGTGTGGATTTTGAAGTCAGGTCTGGATTCAGATCCCAACTTGACTGCTTCCTAGGTATAAGAACAAATGACTCTCTAAACCCCAGGTTTCCCCATCTGTAAAATGGGATTATTGGGAGGATTAAATAAGATAATGGAGCACCATGCCTGGTTCTTAGTCAATGCTCAATCAATAGCAGGTGCAGTTTATTCAGTGATCACCCCATCCAGACCCTTTGCTAAGACTTTTCATAATTATTCAACTTAATGGTAACTACTGCCATAGTCATCGTTATAATCACAGTAAGGTCAAGACCCTGTGTCTATCTATCCAGGTACAAGGGGAAGTCACTTGTTGAGCTTCCAGCCAACATTCCACAAATATCTGCTGAGCATTGCTACGCTCCAGACCAGGTGCTGGGCTCTGGCAGATACAAGGGTCTCCTAATTCTCTCCCATCCATATTGAAGAAATAACACAAACAAGATGTCAGGAAAAAGATCAGACATATTAGCTTTCACTATACATGTAAATGGGTTAATTTCCTTTATTAAAACAAAACCAACAAGAAGACAAGCTGAAAAAAGTGGGGAAAAGAAAATTTAGTTACATGTTATTTATAAGAGAACTAAAACAAGCCATGGAAAGAAATAAAATTCTCTAATGAAGTAGCTCTATATTTATAAATTATTGAATTATGTTCCAAATGAATAACAAACCACACTGAAGTGAAAAAAAGGACTAATTTAAGTAACTATTTTTTGGTCATCCTTGTGCAGGAGTCATGCTAATCTTCTCTGTATTGTTCCAATTTTAGTATCTGTACTGCAAGCACCCCAAGTAACTTTTGAACACAGAACTTTGATATATACCCTCAGTCTAAAGATAAAAAGAATTGAAAACAAATACTGAACTCTACCTAATGGGCTTGCTTTTCATAGTGACTAATTCTGAAACTAGTCTCTGTGCATTGGCAGACTGAGTAAAAGGTGAAATATATTAAGGATGTTGAGAGGCAGGTTTCTCACTGTTGTAGAAGGGACATACAAATAGGAAATGGGGAAGGCCAGGAAGAACACTGTGGTATTGGATGGGAACTGGAGGCATCAGTATGAACTCTTGGATTTATATTTATATGTGTATGTGTTTCCTAGTTCTATCCACTGAGAGGACCTAGAAGCAATGATACCCTGCGAACAGTGAGCCCAGCTGTGCCCAGCTCCTTGCTTCTAAACACCATAATACCATCCTCCCACAGGGAAACCAGAGCTGCTAGAAGAAATGGCTGGTTCCTGGGCAAGGCCATAGAAAATATAGGATGAGTCTAGAGCATCCTTTTGTGTCAGAAAATAAGGAAGTGCTCAATGAATAAGAGAGACACATCAAAAGGACATAACAGCCACGTTGAATGAGCTCTCACTGGCCAAATCTGGAACAATTTGGTTATCAAGTAAATAATAATAGTAATGAATTTTAAAATTTATTTATTTTTGGCTGCGTTGGGTCTTCGTTGCTGCACGCGTGCTTTCTCTAGTTGCGGTGCACGGGCTTCTCACTGCAGTGGCTTCTCTTGTTGTGGAGCACTGGCTCTAGGCGTGCGGGCTTCAGTAGTTGTGGCACACGGGCTCAGTAGTTGTGGCACATGGGCTTAGTTGCTCCGTGGCATGTGGGATCTTCCCGGACCAGGGATCGAACCCACGTCCTCGGCATTGACAGGTGGCTTCTTAACCACTGGGCCCCCAGGGAAGCCCCAATAATAGTAATGAATTATAACCCATTGAATAAGATAAGAATTCATGTGCCCATCATCCACTGTATGTATGTATACTGTAAGCTCTTCTTTCAGTAGAACACTGACTCATAATAATAAAAATTCTTAAGTCACAATTTTGCAGTCATCAGAGAAATAATTAATGTAGATAAAAATCAAGATGCTAAAATTAGAGGGTGAAAACTTGATGAGAAATAAAATATTTATATAGCATCAAAGTACTCCTATGCAAATTACTTATTAATTATAAAGAGAAAATAGTGATTGTACGGTAGATAAAACTGGTGGACACACCTTAACCAAGTGATCAAAGTAACCATCACCAGTAATAGGGCAAACTGACATCAAGTGCTTCTTAATATGATGTATGGAGAAAGACATAGTATCATTTCTGTGGTATCTCTGCCCCAAATGCATAGCCTGAATCTAATCATGAGGAAATCTCTGACAAATGAAAATCGAGGAATATTTTACAAAATAAATGACCTGTACTGTTCAAAAATGGCAATGTCATGGAAGACAAAGGAAGGCTGGGGAACTGTTCTAGAGTTAAGGGAGACTTAAATGTGATGTGTTATTCTGGATTGGATCCTGAACTGGAAAAAAAACTGCTCTAAGCTTCACCAAATTTGTATAAGACCTGTAGATTAGATATAATTTTATGTCAACTCTACATTTCCTGATTTTGCTAATTGTACTGTGGTTATCTGAATGTTCATGTTCTTAGGCAATATACACTGAAGTATTTAGGGGAAAAGGGGCATCATATTTGCAACTTACCCTCAAGTGTTCAGAAAAAAGCTGTACATAGAATGACAAAGCAAATGTCGCAAAGTGTGAATAATTGGTGAATCAAGGGGAAGAGTATTTAGGAGTTATTTGTGCTACTCTTCTAATTTTTCTATAACTTTGTCATTATTTCAAAGTAAAAAGTTAAACAGAAAAAAAGAAAGAAAAAAAAAAAACCTGTTTGGATTCTTTTCTTTAAAGAAGCTATTTTCCCTCAAGGAACTCATTCATATGCTTGCCTCTTCAGCAAGTCTAGACTCTTCCTTAGCATTTTAGTCGACATCCCAATCTTTTAGAAACAAATGGAGATTTGTTTATGAGTTCCTCATTCCTCAGCCATGTGGCGCTGGTTATGCGCCCTGACCATCAACCCCTCCTGTCTGGTTCATTGACAATGTCCACTGAACACTTTTGCATTGCGCCATCTCTGAATCCCCAAGGCTCATCTCCGTACCTGGCCAGAGCAGGAGCATAGGGTAGGAGTTTGTGAAATTGAAAGACTGAAATATCTGATTGTCTTCAGGGGAATAGCAAGAGTTGGAACTGGGAGGGAATGAGGAGGAACCCCACTGGCCTTCTGTGGGGCAAGGGCCCTCATACGTGCCTGGACCCTGGACTAGAAAGCTTTGGACCCAGCGGTGCCTGGAAGCCTCTACCCTGTGTCTGGCTGCCAAGGAGATTTGTCTTGGAATGGGCAATCAGGAGACAGAGCAGTGTAAATTCCCCTCTGCAGGGGTGACTCAGGACTAATCCCATCAGTGTGGTTAAGGGTGAGCAGGTGACAGCTTTGCTAAACTGCACTTCAGGGTCCATTGGAAGTTTACCAGCTCCCTCTGGTTTGTTAAACTCACTGGTGGTAAATGCAGTGAACTCTCTGGCTACCCCTCTGATCTTGTGAGTCTGGGCACAGGGTTTTGGGTTTGACTTTCCAAGCTGCCTCGGATCCTCACATCTTGGTTCTTGAAGGCCCTCAGACCTATGGGGCTTGAGGTTGGGATATTTGGAAGTGAGTGGCCATGGATGAGTCTGAGAAGGTGGATGGAGGGAGGCCTTAAAAGCCACCCCTGGGATCCTCAGTGCAATGGGAGGAGCCATGGGACAGTGACAGGTAATGGAGTGAAATGGTCAGATTTTCATTTTAGAAAATTCACTCTAGAAGTTGAAGATCAGAGGGTAGGAAGGGACAAGCAGAAAGATCAATGTAGAGGCTGTTACACAAATCCAGGCAAAAACTAGAACGAGAAGCATTATTTAGACCTTGTCCTATAACAGAAATGGCAAACGTAGCATACATCTCACCACCCAAACTTCTTGTTCTCATGACAAAGATTGCTAATCCCTCACTGTCCTCCCTTGTCCTGGGCCTGGGTGGGCAGCTCCCGTAGATGACCACTACCAATCAATCCAAGTAGGCTCACTGGATGAAAGACATTTGCCCTCTCCACTCTCTGTTAGAGAAGGCAAGGAAGAGCATCAGTTTGAGGATATGCTCGCGTTTGCCGACAACTCACTTTGGGTCTGGCCCGACCTGAGGCCCTGGGGGTCAGACCGAGGGTGATACCCCAAGTCAGTCTTTGAGGTCCCTCATGGTGCATTGTGCTTGCCCTGCTGTACACCCTCTGTGCTCCCACTCAGTGCTTTTGCACATCCATTAGCTCATTTCAACCTCACAACATTCCTGGAAGATCAAGGTTGTCATCCCCATTTTACAGAGGAGGAAACTGAGACCAGAGACTTCAGGTAGAGTGCCCAAGTTCCACAGGTGGTAGGTGGCAGACCTGGGATTCAAACCAAGGGCTGTCTGGCTCCCAAAGCCCTGGCTCCTTCCACAAGAAGCTTGTTCCAGCTGCAGCAGCTGTTCGAATCTGTCAGGGCCTCATGCAGAAAGCAGGACAGGTTGGGGTGGGACATGGACATCTTGGTAACAATGGCTTTCCCTGTCAATAAAATCCCTGGCTTAAAAGGACCTGGGAAACTTGACTTTGGAATCACCCTATCTAATCCGCTCTGTGTTGAGCCATGGAGAAGGGAGGCCCTGGCCCCTGGGTGGGGGCAGGGGTGTCACGGAGGGGGATGCTGCACAGATGGTGAGGGGCGGAGGCCTCTTGCAGTGGAAGAGAATAAAGTTTCTGTCCTTGCACAGTTGGAATGAGGGCCCCGGAGCCAAGCGGCCAGGGCCAGGGCAGGGCCAGCCAACCTTTGGCACGTGAAATGCCACCCTGAGCTCATGGCAGATAATTCTGCCATAGCAGGGGGGTAATAATTCATCCCCCCTGGCAGGCATGCATCCTGAAAGCCCTGTCTGTTCCTGCCTCATGGGGTCCCTGTTGGAATGTAGGGGGTCGAGGGGCTGGCCCCAGCTGTGGGCAGAGCTTAGACTGGGCCCAGTGGGCGGGGTAGCGTCTGGGCACTGCCTGGGAGCAGAGGGAGCCTTTGTGCTCTGTGCCCTAGGAATCCCACCCCCACCCGCAGTCGCCCTGTTGGGGAGAAATGGCTGACATGCCAGGCTAAGGCCTGCTCTCTCTCCTTCTTCTTCTGGGGCAGCCGGGAGGAGAGTGCTTCCCTAGGTGCAGCTTGGCAACTGACAGGTCTACCCCATCACGCCTGGGGTGCTGCTTCTGAGCAGTGCGAGGGTGAAGGGCAGGGGCCCTCAAACCTGAATGCATGGCACGATCTCCTGGGCAGCTTTAAAAACAGACCAAATCTCAGTCCTCGCCCCCAGAGGCCATGGTCTGTTGTTCTGGGGTGGCACCTGGGCATTGGCAGTGATTCTGAAGGGATCTGGGTTTGAGAACCACCAGTGTGGTGTTTTGAGAGGGTGGTGCCGCAGCTGTGTGACCTTGAACACGTGACATAGCAGTTGGTGCCCCAGTTTCCCCATTTGTGAAATGTGGACAGCAACAGTACCTATTTTGTGGGGTCACCGGGAGGATTCAATGGGACGATGCTGTAAAGACTCGGCACTGGGCTTCCCTGGTGGCGCAGTGGTTAAGAATCCGCCTGCCAAGGCAGGGGACACGGGTTCGAGCCCTGGTCTGGGAAGATCCCACATGCCGCGGAGCAAATAAGCCCGTGCACCACAGCTACTGAGCCTGCGCTCTAGAGCCCGCGAGCCACACCTACTGAAGCCCACGTGCCACAACTACTGAAGCTCGCGTGCCTAGAGCCCGTGCTCTGCAACAAGAGAAGCCACCGCAATGAGAAGCCCGCACGCTGCAACGAAGAGTAGCCCCTGCTCTCCGCAACTAGAGAAAGCCCACGTGCAGCAACGAAGACCCAACGCAGCCAAAAATAAATACAAAACAAAAAGACTCGGCACTGCGCCTGGCACGGAGCACACACCCAGACGCTGTAGATATCTATATCTATCCTATAGATAGTTATTGTTATGTCTTCGTTTCCCACCTGCCAAGGGGAAATTTTAGGAGTTAAAGTCCTAGGGAGAAAATCTAGAGGGCAGAGAGAGGTCCCCTTTGAGGACCACAACAAGAGGGGACCAGAGGAGGCTCTTCACGCTGACAGGGAGGCAGGCTGGGAGGTGCCGGCACCTCTGTGTTTCCAGGAGCAGCCCACACTCCTCGGCAAGGCACGGAGACCTCAGGCTCTCGGCTCTCAAAGCACCAAGAACACCATGTGCGTGCGGCTACATCTGGCTTCCCCACCTCCCAGCAGGTTCTCAAGGGGAGGGGTGAGCCTTGCTCAGCTTGGTGCCCCCGAGGCTGGCACACAGGCATCAGTCACATTGGATAGCCTGCGGTGCATGACACAGACCTGCCAGGAAAGCTGGCAGATCCTCTGAGCAGGGAATTAACTGGTTACAATGGCAACAGTAGCTACTGCTTCCTGAACACCCACTCTGTATTGGGCATCATGCTTAGGGCTTACAAGACCGCACAAGCCTTGTCACTGCTCTTTCTGGCAGGTCATGCTGTCAACCAAGCTAGTAAGGGTCAGCCTAACCTCACTGAACTCTACAGCCTCTGGCCTCTGTTGGCCACTGAGCTGCCTCAAACACTGAGCTGGGGTTCAGAGCTGTGTGCCTGGCACGTGAGAGTATTATTGCCACAGACAACAGAAATGCCACAGCTTTTTTTGCTGCCCAGGTCCCTGGCTGCAGCCCAGGATGGGGTGTTTAGGTGGAGTATTTTTTCCTGAAGATGGGTTTTCTCATTTTCATAGAATTTCAAGATGGAGAGAGTCACTGGAAATATCCCATCTGCTCTCCAACCTTAGTGATCTGAGATTGCAGTCTAGAGATTTCTGCCTGGAACCTGACTTAGGGGTGGCCTCAACAAATATGCTGCACGAATAAAATGAAAGAAGTGTGGCCCATTCAGTGGCCATGACCTCGGAACCAAGCAAGGGTGGCTTGCTCAGCAGACTGTTCATGAACTTGCCCAAGGTTCTGAGACAGATCACTCGGTTATTTGCAGACATTTGTTGGGGGTCTCCTGGGTGCTGATGAACAAGTAGGGAGCAAGCTCTGCTTTCATGGAGCTCAGACTCCAGTGACAGGAGACAGGCCCTAAGCAGGAAAACTAATAAATAAATACCTGCTAGTGAAGAGATGAGAGGGCTTGTGATGGGAACGAGTTTATTTATTTTAAAATTTTTTTTAAAAATTTATTTTATTTATTTATTTTTGGCTGCTTTGGATCTTCGTTGCTGCACACAGGCTTTCTCTAGTTGCAGCGAGCAGGGGCTACTCTTCGTTGTGGCACGCGGGCTTCTCGTTGCGGTGGCTTCTCTTGTTGAGGAGCATGGGCTCTAGGCGCGCGGGCTTCAGTAGTTGTGGCACGCAGGCTCAGTAGTTGTGGCTCGCAGGCTCTAGAGCGCAGGCTCAGTAGTTGTGGCGCATGGGCTTAGTTGCTCCGCGGCATGTGGGATCTTCCTGGACCAGGGCTTGAACCCGTGTCCCCTGCGTTGGCAGGCGGATTCTTAACCACTGCGCCATCAGGGAAGCCTGATGGGGACGACTTTAGACTCAGCATTGAAGGACAGTTTCCCTGGGGAAGCTGAGACCTGAATGACCAGAGGGAGGCAACCATGCACTGGTGCAGGCACCAGTGTACCAGGCAGAGGGATGCAAAGCTGATGCAAAGGCTGGGGAGGATGGGGTGGAGAGCAGATGGGACTGGTGCTGGTGAGGGGTCAGAGAGGGGAGCCCATGGTCCAGATTAACTAAAACCCAGCCATGTTTGGCTTGCTTGGGACTAGGGTCAGCCCTAGTGGAGTCTGAGTTGTGAGAGGGACATGTTCCCATCAGCCTCTGCCATGGCAGGAGTGGCATTGTGCTTCTGACCTGTCTGTACTGTGGAGATTGGGACCCTCGTCATTGCCCAGAGCCACAGGGACAGTACCCAGCTACCAGGCAAGGTAGGGGCTCTGCTGAGGCTGGCCTGTAGCTGGGGGAGGCCGGGGAGGGAAGGCCTGGCTGAATGAGTGTGTGTGTGTGCATGTGTGTGTGTGTGTGTGTGTGTGTGTGTGTGTGTGTGTGTGTGTGTGTTTGGGAAGCTAGTCTAAATCCAAGTCACCCATCAGTGGTTTGAGAACTCCTTGGAGGTACCTAAGCCACCATGTGAAGGGCCATTAAGTCACATGGGAGAAGCTATTCCCTTCCAATCCCATCCCTCTGATTACATCAAGGACAATATCCACTTGCTGCTGGTTTGCCATTTATGTGCCCTGAACATTTGCTAATCTTCCTTTTTACACAAAGCGCTTTGGCCGGCCTCACAGGCACGGTGTCCAGTGGGATGCAACAGTGCTGCTTGTTCTCAGTGTCGCATCCCGGTCACCTTGTGTTTGTGGTCACTGGCTTTCTTTTTACTATTGTAATATTCCTTCTTAAAAAAATTTTTTTAAGATTTTTTGTTTTCGTTTTTGCTGACAGGTTATAAAGCTTCCCTTTGAAATAAAATTATTTTAGTAAAAAGAATGAAATGATTGAAAAAAGAAATAGTGAACTATACTGAAGATGGTAAAGGGAAATGACAAAAATCACAAAGAGGGTCTGTACATGAATGACTGAAGTTTGAGAACATGGGACTAAGTGATGCTCAAGGCTCCCTCCCTGGGATTCTCTCTCTGCAGCTGAAGGTGGGGCTGCAAGGTAGTGTCTGCATACCTTTGGGAATGGCTTGCTTCTCCTCTTCACTGGGAGGGGCCTGGTTGTCAGCCTGAGTTGGATTCTTCTGCCCTAGTTCATTAGCCTGATCAGTTTCTAGCAACAAGGCCGATTCTCATAACAAAGTATTGTTTTAAAGTTATTAAATGTCTGTGTTATGATAAGGATGCAGACCATAGCATTTAGTCAAGACTTTTAAATCAAGCTTTTGATCACGTATTTATTTAGGTATATTCCACCTTGTTGCAAAAAAAGGTATTGTGGCAGTTTACAAAAATAGATAAAATACAATATAATAAAAATGAAGAGATCAGGGTAAAGGTTAAAGCAGAAAGCCAGAATGAAGTCAGAGTCCAGTAGGAGACCCAGTACAATTGTTAAAAATAATCTCAAATTTGACTTTGAGCTTCCCAGTAGCCAAAGCAAAGAAGAAAACCTGACTGGTTACAAAATTCCTAACAACAGTTAGTTTTGGGCTTTGGTGTAAAAACAGACCTGGTTCAACTCTTGACTCTACTACTTGTTAGATTCGTGACCCTGAGCAGGTTGCTTAACGTTTCTGAACTTGAGGTTCACTCCCCGTAATAGGGAAAAGTAATGCCAACCTTGGGGTTCCTGGGTGGATTAGTGATAATGTACGTAAGGGTGACTTCTAGCTCTAGGAGGGTACTGCTTGGGCCCTCAGCTGCCCTTTGTCCTCACTAAGCTGCAGGTCTTCAGCCATAAAAGGGAGTTGACATCTGTCCCCTCTGTGCAGCATGTCAGAAGCATAGCTGGATTCTAACCTAGTACTCCCTAACTCCTATCCAGGGCTCCCTGACAACCATCCAGTGCTGTGTCCTCCTGTCACCAGAGTGGTTTCCAATGCTGTCATGGAGGAAAAGGTGCTTTAGAACATATGGGCTTTCAGTAGTCCTCAAGTCATTCCCAGGAAAACCCCCCAGCCTCACCTTTAGGGCTGCCTCCCACACAGAGCAAATTAAATATTAAGGTCTAGAAATCTCTTGGGAGGACTCAAAGGTGGCAGCCAAAGCCCCTTCACGTAGCATGTTGTTCAGAAACACCGGAGACAACTTCCTTTGCTGTCACAGCTGAGGTCGGTAGGAAAAGCTAGCCCTCTCCTTCTTTGTTTGAAGTACCTGTTACCAACTGTAATAAATCCCACAACAAAAACTCTTCCCTGCTTCCCGTCACCGATAGAACAAAATCCAGTTGTCTTAGAATTTCCTTTTCTCTGGTTTGGCATTCAAGGCTCTTTATAAACTGACCCCAACCTCCTTCTTGGGTCTCCTATGTAGATGCAATTCGTGGCTTGGCTACACTGGTTAAAAGCAACGACCACCATTTCTGGAGCTGCTGCTAGAGTGACAGAGTTGGCAAAGAACATGTGCTGACCAGCCCTGAAAACCTGACTGTGCTACAGGCTAAGCTGCTGTGCTTGGGTAAGTCCCTTCACCTCAGTTTCCTCGTCTGTAAAATGGACACACTCAGAGTACATACCTTCCACTGTTGTAAAGATGCAAGAATATGCACATGGCTTGCTTAGCCCACTGTTGATGCTCAGGTTTTATTACTGATTTGGAAACCTGGCTTTCCACTTGACTCTGCCTCCACTTAACCTCTCTGGGCTCCAGTTTGACTACCTGTAAAATGAGGAAAATAATTGTACCTACAACATAACCCACATACAAGGGCCTGAAAACAGAAGGGGCTTAGTGAATGTTTAGAGGCTGCAGCCATCATCCTCTCCCCGAGAAAACTATTTTGCTTGTCCTTTTCCAAAATTGGTCCATTCTAACTTTCCCTTTTCTAAGACTAATGGGGAAAGAGGAGCCTGAACATTTCTCACGTGGTTGGGCTGTGATATCACGAAAGACAGAGTCTTCTAAAACCCACACCCAGGGCCAAGGGAAACGCTGGGACTTGCAGCCCCTGAAGAGTCTGTAAGTGGAGCCCTCAGAGTTCAGTTGGGTGGGGGAGGCTGGATGTGTCCACCACTATGAGTCAGGCCTTGCTTGGCTGGGCGTCATCATTCCCCTTTACTTCGGGGGTGAGTTACGGCTTAAACAAAACAACATCACCTGACAATGCCTGAAAGAAATGTATTCTGCACAAAATGCATTTCTTTACACTCTTGGGTATGCAGCTGAATTTCCCAACATGGCAGCTGGGTGTTCATATATACAGATACCTGGGAGCTGGCATGGGGACAGAATGACAGAAGCAGGGTCCGGGGTTGTGTAGAGATCAGCAGTAAATACCCCTCAGAGGTGTTGGGATGACTTGGGTGCTGGGTGGTCTATTGCCTAGCTGCCTCTGAGCGTGGAGAATAAAGGATAAAGACAAAGCCCTTCTGGAAGGAGATCAGCTGGGTCCTGTTCCCACTGTGGCCCTGAGCCATTCTCTAAACCTTTCTGGGCCTATTTCTCCTTTGTAGATATAGGGAGTCAGACCAGAGAACTTCTTCCAGTTCTAAAAATACTGTTCAAAGCAGATGAGGGGCAGGCCTGACGGTCTTGTCCCCGGGGCTGCTGGGTCTGAGGCTCGGGGGAGCCCACCTGTGCACCCTCAGCCCCAAGTCCTGGGCTCGGGGCAGCCCTGGCACCATTATCTCTGAAGCCAGGAAAAGTCTGATCCACAGATCCCTTTCTCCTTCCCTCCCAGCTTCCACCTCTGACTCCTCCCTGCACCCAGAGGTCCGAAGCCTCCTCTGGACCTGGTTGCCCAGATCTCAGCCTTCCCCGGTCCCCCAGGCCAGCCCACCAAATGACCAGGTTAGGAATGACAAGGAAGAAGAAACCTGTTTCATCCTGGTGCCACCCAGCCTCAGGCCTAGGGTCTTGCTCGTGGCAGACCTGGAGGTATCCCTGAGTGCGTATAGGTTGTGGGTTCAAAGGCCCAGAGAGAAAGGACGAGGTGGACCCCAGGCGCAAAGGCTCTGGGAGGGACTGGGGAGAGGTGCCACAGCCTGGGTATGTGGCCAAAGCCAGCACTTCTGGGTGGAGAGGGAGCCTCGGGGCCTGGCCCAGTTCCCCATCCTGGTAGAGTTGCTGCTGGCAGGCAGTTGCCTGCAGCCTTCTCAGCTGCTGCTGCAGAAACAAATGACGGCACTGATGAAGAATAAGAGAAAATAAAAATGAGTACGGTGGCGGGGGGGGGGGGGGGGGGCGGGTCTTGGATTGGGGGCTGGTATTTTTTCTCAGGGTGTGGTTTCTGCTCAGTGGCTGGGTGACTGTGGCGGTTTGGAATGTGGTCAGACAGCGGGTGGGGTGGGGATGGGGGGCTGGCCCAAGGCATGGAACAAGGACATTAGGCCATTAGCCAAAGGGCCCAAAGCCCCAGGGCCACCAACAGCTCCGTCAGAACAGGGGCCTGGGGTGGCACGCAGAGCTGGGCCTCCACCCAACACTAGTGTGTTGTCCCAAAGGCCTCTGGTTTTGAGTAGCCCCGGGGAAGGGACATAGACTTGAGAGAACAAGAGAAATGAGGGGAGAAGGGAGAGGGCTGGAGGTAGGGGAGAGGTTAGGGTAGAGCATGGTCAGGTCTCATCTGTAAAATGGGCCTGCCGGATCCAAAGTGAGGCCTCAGTCTCCTCACCTGTTAAATGGGCTTAACTGTCTCTACCTCCAAGGGTGTCAGGAGGATTAAGTGGGTTAGTGCACATGAAGCTTTTGGCAGTGTTGTGCAAGTGGAAGTGATTATTACTCCACTGCGTGCTGAGGAAGCTTGACGCTGGCTGTGCCCACTGCCTAGCACCTAGCTCCAGGCCCGGCCCCAGTAAATATTTGCTGAGGGAGTCCCTTGCAGGAGTCGCTGTGGGGAGCCCCCCATGCCCCCCATGGCCACAGGAGGAGGCCACTCCTCTCCTGTGAGCCCAGGTCCCGCTCAGACCACGAAGTGGAGGGTGTAGGTGAGCTGGTGACCATTGTCCCAGGCGTAGAGCACCCGCTCCTTGGGGTTGTAGTCAATCTGGGTGGTGTAGGCGTGCTCGTTGAGGAAGGGCAGCTGCGGGCGGGCGTCGGTGCCCGTGTGCGTGTCGAAGGCGTAGGCCACGTGGCCCTCCCGCTGGTTGTAGGTGTCCACGGCGTACAGGATGCCGCACACCAGGAAGCAGTTCCCGTAGGAGTTTCGCCGCAGCCGCGTCTTCCACGTGGTCTCACGGTGCACCGACAGGTCGCCGGGGTCCAGGCGGCTCAGCACGATCACCTCGGACTGGGCCTCGTGGTGGTCGTCCGCAGCGGGATAGATGACCCACAGGCCGCTCTCGTCCACGGCGAAGTCAATGTCCGAGTGGCCGCGCCACTTCCAGGGTGTGGTGTCCTCGTACACCGCGTCGGGCAGCAGCGCCCAGGAGGCCACGAAGCGCTGCCGCAGGTCGTACTTGATGATGTTCTTGGTGAAGGCGCGGTTGTAGTAGAAGGCGCCCTGGTACACCACGTGGCCTGTGCCGATCCAGTTGTAGGGCAGCTTGTACATGTTACTCCAGCGGCCTGCGTGCGGAGGGCGGAAGGTCACACAGGAGCTTCCCGAAAAAACCCCAGCCCACCCCAGGGACCAGGGAGGCCAGGGACCAGGGCTGTTGGGTGGCCCAGCAAGGATACTGAGTGAGCTATGGGCCTGGAGCTGGGCCAGTTATCTGATCCCATCAAGACAGTCCCATGAAGGAGGTACTATTATTATCCCATTTGCTGGGGAGAGAACAGGCTCAGAGGGTTCAAGGTCACTGGTTGTGGAACAGCACAGCCAGGATTTAGACACAGGCTGATACCAGCCCCTGTGCTTTGTTTCAGGGCGTTTGCCCATGCTGCTCCCTCTGCCTAGACTGTCATTTCCCATCCTATCTGCCTGGGGAATGCCTCAGCATCACCTCCTCTGGGAAGTCTTCCCTGATCTCCAGGCTGGGTTCCCATAGCCCCCGAGGCCTCCCTCTAGCACTATACTGAAGTTGTTTCTTGAAGCCTTTGCCATGCACATCAGATTGTGCATTTCTGGAGGGCAGCTCATGTCTAAATGACCCTTTCCCCTCATCATGTTCCAGATCTGATAACCAAATTTCTGCCCTTCCCTGCCCAGACCTGAAGGCCCTGTAAGGCCTGGGGCTCTGCTCATCTGTAAAACAGGGTGATAACCCCCACCTCAAAGATACCGTGAGCTGATACACACTGGTGATTAGCACATAATAAGCACTCAACAAGTGGAAATTCTAAGTATTGTTACCCTTGACAGTAAATTACACTCATGAGGGCAAGACCACATCCATCTTGTTTGCTGTTGCATTCCAGCTTCTGGCCTGGGGCCAGCACATAGGGGGTGCCCCCAGACTCCTCTTCTTGGGGTGGCTGACCATTCGGAGCTAGGCCAGGCAGGGGAAGTCTGGACCACAGGAAACCACAAGGCAAAGGAGGGCCAAGTCTCCCTGGGGGAACCTCCCTAGGCTACCCACACCTGCCCCTTTCCCATCACAGGGGTCCCTGACCTTGCTTGAAGTTTTCCAGGTTGCGGAATTCCACCAGGCTGTTTCCATAGTAGTAGTTGGTGACATAGATCTTGTCATCCCTCGCAGCAGGGTCCTTCATCCAGGCTCCCTCATGGCGCCCATAGCTGTGGTGTCTCACAGGGGGGTCCACGGCCCGGAGGGTGCCCTCGCAGCTCGCCTCTCTGCCTGTGGGGAGCAAGGGGTGCGGCATTTGGTACACAGACCCACAGACGCTGAGCCAGAGCAACAGTCCTGGGAACGTTATCTGGGTCTTAACTTAAATCGCTCCTGAGGTTTATTTATTTCTTTTTTCTTTCTTCATGATCAAAGCAATGTCTGATCATTGTAGAATACACAGAACATTCAGAAAAGGAGAATGGAGAAAATAAAAATCATTCAAAATTCTATTATTCAAAGAAATTTTTAAACATGTATTTCCTTCCTTTCCTTTTTTTTCTCTGCATGTATAGTCATGCAGACATACTTAAAAAAAAAAAACATGATTCTTCTGAATATACAGTTTTAGGTATCCTGTTTTTCCTTCCACTGAGCAATCTCTCACATCATTAAATGGCCTTTTAATGATGTGATCTCAAGGTTCCACCAGGCCGCCAGACAGCTGTGCCCTTGAATTTATTTAACCAGTCCCCTCAGTGTTAGACCTTTAGATTATTTTCAGTTTTCTGATATTAGAAATAGGCTGCAAGGAAACCAGTTAAGCTGCAGCTGTTGTTCACATATCTGATGGATCCTTTAGGAAAGAGATTCCTAGAAGTGGAATGCACGTGGACCAAAGTAGGGAATGGTTTTGTCTTGTCATCACAGGTAGCCAAGATGCCCTCCAGAAGGACGGGCTCGATCGATGATTTAACGAGGAAGATTTCTACCTAAGACACAAGCCAAAACTGTAATCGTGGAGATAAAAACAGGGCCAAAGACTAGACAGAGGAAATACAGAAGTGAAAATAGTTGCTGGATTTGATGATGAGGTTCTAGGTGATGTTTTAAGAAGAATTTGTTGGAAACACTACCTGTTTCACTGTAAATGTTGTCAAGATCTGATCTGTAAAGATCAGATAGCAAACATTTTAGACTTTCCAGACCACATACTTCTGTCCCATATTCTTTAACAACCCTTAAAAAATGTAAAAACCATTCTTAGCTCAAGGGCTGTATAGAAACAGGCTATAGGCTGTGTTTGGCCCACGGGCTGTAGTTTGCTGACCCCTGTGAGGCTTACTCACCTTGGCTGGGGACTTCTGGGCGTGAAGGTGGCGTGGTGGGCAGGGGACTGGTGATGGGAGTCAGGGTAGGGGTGGGGGTGGGATCCGAGGCAGGGGTGCCAGGGGCCAGGTCCGCTCCCTCAGAGGCCCTGGGCCCAGTCTCGTCACGCTCTGCTGAGTTGGGCTCGGGCTGCCTGCCCTCCGCCCGGGCCGGCAGCTGCTCCAGCCAGGAAGTGCCCTTGAGGGCGTTGTCTGTGGAGAGAAGACCCTGTGCTCACATCCTAGCAGCACTGCCGCTGCCCGGGGTCCAGGCCCACCGGGTCCCAGCGCTGGGGCCATGGGGGAGAGGTGCGGGTGGCCCCTAAGGAGTGAAAGGCCTCGAAAAGTGGGAGGTGGGGAAGGCTTCATGGTCAGCAGACTGGCTATAGCCCCCTCAGATGAGTGGCCTCGGCCAAGTCCCCTGCCTCGGTGGGCCTCGTCTTCCCCTTCCGTGAAATGAGTCATGGGGTCCACCACGTCAAGCTGTTGTGTTGATTAGAGGAAAATGTGTACAAGACATTTGCACAGATCTTGGCAAATATGAGGTGCCAGATGTGAGACCCCTTTCACTTCCTGGATCCAATTCCAGGAGGCAGAAACCCTTGCTCCCGTTTTACAGACTTTCTCCTAGTCCGCTCCCCTGGAAACACCCTCTCACCCAGCATTTGCCACTTCAGGTAGGGAAGGGCAGGTTCAGCCAGCTTCCCGTCACCTCTGGACCCAGTTCTCTGCCTTTGCCCCCTCGTTCATCTCCTATCTCCCATCTCTCAGCTTCCTTGGCATCCCTCCCCCACTTCTTCCACTCCTGCTGGCACGGGCTTTGCTGATAGGAGGACTTTTTCAGCTCCGTGGGACTGGTTTGGGGCCATCTCTGGGTCATCCCTGACCCACGCTTTCCTGGGCTGGAATGGATGGGGTCTGGGTAGGGAAAGATTCAGTGGCAAAGAGCAGGGGACAAAAACTCCTCAGCTTCTGGGCTCCAGTCCCACTAACTTGCCGTGAAACCTGGAGGCTGTCACTTCACCTCTCTGAGCTTGTTTCCTCTGCTGGATCAAGTGCAACAGCATGCGTGAAAGGACTCAGCAAGCTGTGATGCCAGAGACAAAGGAATGGTGCTGTTGTTACCGTGATGGTGTGGCCCCCAGAGATGCACTGAGGCCCCTTGACTCCAAGACAATCACCTGACTTCTTCCTTTTCTCTCCCTGCTGGGCTTCCTCTTTGCATGGGGTTTAGCCAGGCCCTGCTGTGGAGCAGCCCCTGGAGTCTCTCGGGAACGAGGGCATCCCCTCTGGTCAGCAGGCCTCAGTGGGGCCCAGCCTCGGCAGCCTGCCAGGGCAGGGGCTTGTTCCCACGGCCCTCACTGGCAGAGTCAGATGCCTGCAGCTGTTCCTGGGCAGAGCCCTGGCCAGGGGTCAGAGGCTCTATGCCGTGGCTAGGCTGACCTGGCAGGACTCAGAGCCAGCAGCTGGCACCAGGAGCTGGGAGAAGAGGCCCCTGAGCCCTGAGAGGCCAAGAATTGAGGGGGCTCTTGGGAGACTGGTCCCTCACAGTTCTACCCCTGGCCCCCTTGGGCATGGGCTGGGCAGAGAACCTCACTGGAGGAGGGGGTCAGCAGGACCCTGGAAGGGGGAGCAGTCTTGGGACACCTCTCAGGGACATCAGAGGAGAGCAGGCATCTGGGGAGGGGCTCAGAGGAAGAATCAGGAGTCACACCAGTGGGGATGGCCCAGAAATTTGGGTACTCTTGGAACTTTTGTCTCTTGTTTCTCGGTTCATTATTTTGTTGTCCTTCACTGTGATCGGGCAGGGAGCTGTAAGAAAGATACAAGAGTCTGTGGGCTCTTCTTTGGGGGGAAAAGAGTGGGAGGTGCTGGAGAGGCCATCCACCCCAAGGCCAGTCTGGAAATGGGAGATGCCTCAAAGGCCCCAGGTCACTTCCCAGAACACTGGTCTGGTCCTTGCGTTCGCCCGCCCACCAGAGGCAGCTGCCTGGTTATGGGTATGCTTTTTCCCACTAGACTGTGAGCTCCGTGTTAGGCAGAAAGTCTGGAAGGTACAGCACGTACATAGTGAACCTTCCACACATCTTTCAATGAAGAAGGAAAAGGCCAGTGAGGGTGGAGACAGCTATAACTACTGGAGAGGAACTGAGTGGCCCTTTGTGTTGATTTGATCATTTCATCGCCCAGGAGTGGGATTATCCCACCGTATGGACGAGCAAAGGGCACCAACAGGTAACCCATGGAGCTGAGATCTGGGGCAGTCTGACTGTAGAGAAGACCCTGGGTCCCTGTAGGGGCCCCCACTCCCCAAGGTTCCAATCTTCCTCTAACTCACCAGCCATGGCCTCGGTTATCTCCTTTCTGCCCGCCTTGTAGTAGGTGATGCCTCGGATCACAGCCTGCTGCTGGGCCAGGGCCCGGGGCTTGGCTGTGGTCTGGGGGAATCTGCCCTTGCCCTCCTTCTTCAGCTTCTCCACTTTCAGCAGCTTCTCCTTAGGAGGTTTTGTGAGGCCCTTGTCTACAAAGCTCTTCTGCATGCTGCCATATTTGTTGTTGTCTTTGCCTTTCCCTCCAGCTGTGTCCTGGGGGAGAAGGGAAGTCTCAGATTCGGAGGATGGTAGAAGGGATGTTGTGGGGCGTCAGGAGGCTCAGCATGTGGGGGCTGGTAATGGCCATGTTGCTCCTGGCCCCGCGTCCCAGGTGCTCATGAAGTCACAGCTTTCCTCCCATAGTTACATCCATGACTGGGGTGTGCCTCAGTTTCCCTACTCAGCTCTCTAGCTCCCCTGCAGGCTTGAAGCCCAGCCTGATAGGTTAGATTCCTGTTCTACTTCCCAACTCCTGTACACTCCCCCCTGGGGGTAGACTATAACAGTCTGCTCCCTGGGGAGGTCAGCTTCCCATCCCTGTCTCTCTCACTCATTGGTCTCTGTGTGTGGGCAGGGAGAGGTTCTCAGGCCCCAAGGCAGGCTGACCAATTCATCACAGTGTGCCTGGAACTTTCCCAGTGTTAGCACTGAAAGTCCTGTATCCTGGGAAACCCTTCCTTCAGTCCTGGGCAAACTGGGATGGTTGGTCACCGGGGCATTGACCTTAGGGCATGCTGTTTCTAACATTTTGTGAATTTTGCTATTTTTGCTTCCTTTTAAATGCCTCTGATGCTGGCTTGGCACAAGAACCTAGGGCCTGTGACATCACCCATTGTTAGGCAGGATCTCTAGGAGATACAGCAAGTACAGGATCTAGACCTTCTGTGCCACTGCCCAAATAGGATTCATTCTTACTGTGGAATTGGCACACGAATGAGCAGGAAGCCAGCTCCGGGCCAAAGCACTAGGCTTCCTCCCTGCTTTATCAGCAACTAGGTGGTCCCTGCTGCAGACACAAATAGCCCCATTGTCAAAATGTCAGCACGGAGGCTGAGGGGTGGAGAGGAAGAGCATGGGCTCGGCTGTCAGGCAGGCCCGGGTTCCAACACAGCCACCTTCTCTGAGTGACCCCACTCCGTGTTCTTCATCTGCCAAACTGGCAACGAGCATCCCTCCTCGCAGGTGGCTATGAGATTGAGATAATGTCTGCGGAGAAGTCAGCTCCCTTTTTCCTCCACTCACCAAATCACAAGGCCACTGTGGGAGTGGTGGGCTGTATCCTGCACGTGGAAATGGTCAAAGGGGCACGAATGGGACTGAAGTCTAGTCTGTACTCCATTTGCCAAGCCACACGCCCTGGTACGTGTCTGTCACAGGAAGGAGCCTTTGTACAATTTATCCACCCAAAGGGGGCTCCTCCTTCTAATTTATCTGGCCTGTGGGAGAGCCTTTTCTGCAGCATGTCTGCCTACAGGAGGACCTTTTTCAAAGGTGTGTCTGCCCAAAGGTGTGTTGTGTGTCAGGTGGCTCAGCCTGGTGAGGGCCTTTGCTCACTTTGTGCGCTGAGTTTGAATATGGAAGGCTGGGTGTTTGCTGCAGGAGTTCTCCACCCCAGGATGGGTCGGATGAAGTGGTATTAGTCGGCTGGGGTCCCCGAGGCATTGCCCACCTACCCATGAGCAGGCCTGACCCAGCCAGGGGCCCAGCCGCAGCAGGGGAGGTTAGAAGTGGTTTTGCCGCAGCCGACCTGGTCCCTCAGGACCAGGCAGGGAGGGTCATCTCTACAACCTTGTCCCCACTAGTCTGGAACCAGGAGTGAGAATACTGCTGGAGAAAACTCCAGCTCTGAGGGCTGGAGCCCCACGTCTGCTCCCAGTTCAGCTGTGTTGACGGCTCACTGAGCAGCAGGCACCCCCTGCCCCCGCCCTGCCACGGACTCCCCCGCTGTGCCAGCCCTCGGCCCCATCCCGCGGCCCCGAAGCCCCACCCAGCTGGCCCTCAGGGCCGAGGTCCTGGCACGCCGTGCTCCCAGCCCACCCACCTTCTGGCCCGTCACAAGAGCCCTGGCCTCACCTGAGCCTTACTGCCAGGCCTGGGGGCTGGGGCAGCGGCGGGCGCCGTGGCCGCGTCCTTCTGCAGCAGCTGGAGGCCCAGGCTGGAGAGCTCCTTCTTGATGCTCATCATGATGGCTGAGTGGTTCTCGTAGTGCCTCAGCTGCTCCCTGAAGTGGCGCATGCTCTCCCTCACCACCTCGTTCTCCTGGCTCAGGTTGGCCTTGATACTCTGTGGGGGCGGGACCCAAGAGCTTTCCAGCCTCCTCTGACTGTCCCCAGCCCTGGTGGACACCCCAGCTTCTGCCATCAGGCTTTGCTGCCCAGTCTCCTGAGCAGGGCCTGGGGGAACGGGTGGGGCGTTCCCTCCCTTCCTCCCTGCCTTTCTTTCCTTTGCCCTTTGCTTTCTCATTTGAGCCTATTTTGGGAACTCTTGCATATCTGTATATATAGCGCTCCCCATACCTTTTACTGGCCACACAGTTTGCCACTGTATGGATGGGCCAAAATGTATTTAGCCAGTCCCTTATGGATCCACCTTTTCAGTTGCTACCAATCTTTTGCTACTTTAAAATTACCTTTTAATTTCGCAAGTAATACATAAATACCTCTTTTTTATGAAATACTCAAACACTGGAACTCTGTGGGGTTTTGCTATGGTCTCTGATCCCTTCCTAGTCTCCAAGTCTCCGACTTCTCTCCTGGGCAGGCTTGGCTCCTCCCACCGCACCAAGCCCCACCTTTACTCTTCCTCTTGTTCTCCTGCCTTGCCTCACTGTCTCCCTACTGCTGGGGACTCTGCCTGGCTTTAGCAGCCCCTAGCCCCACTGCCACCTGGATCGCAGGGTGGACAGAAGGCACACTGTGTAAGGCAGGTTCCTCCGCCTCAGCGCTGCTGACATTTGGGTGCTGTGGGGCTGCCCTGCGCACTGTAGCATGTTTAGCAGCATCCCTGGCCTCTGCCCACTAGGACCGATAGCATCCGCCACCCACCGCCCCCAGACTGCGACAACCAGAAGTGCCTCCAGATAGTGCCAGCTGCCCCCTGGGGAGCAAAATCACCCCCGGTTGAGAACCACTGGCGTAAGGGAAGAAAGCAGAAGGAAGCTGGGACCCCAAATTGTTGCCTGACCTCCTGCGATGTTTTTCCCTTAGGCAGAGGGAGCCATCTCCTCCGCAGTGAGGCTGTTCTCTCCGCCTCCTCCCAGTGTTAGCAAAAACTTTTTCTTTTTCTTTTTTTTTCATAGCTATCACTTAGTGAACAGAAGCAAAGCACAGATAATGCAAAACAGAAGATAATTTAAAAATCATTTCCTTGTGGCTGCAGACATCATTTCTGGTTTGTTCCAGGCTCTGCAGACATACCCTCCAGATTGTCTGGCTCATAGTTGCGTGAAGTGAGTTAACATTTCCTAAGATTACCAGAGGAGAGGTCAAAGGAGGCTAACTGTAGAACCAACAACAGGAGAGCCTGGCATGTACTAGATGCACAGGAAATACTGGTGCACAGTAGAAATTCAACAACTGTTGCCATTCTCCCATGCTGGCATGGGCCTGGCACATAAGAGATACTCAACAAACACTTTTTGAATAATTAAAGCCACTGTGACCCCAACTTTGTGGTGAGTAAGGGGTTAATCTCCTCTCGTGGGGCACAGGATGCCCAGGTGCCCCCCTCTCTGTGGAAAGGAAGCTGGGAAAGGAAGCCTTCACGCCCCTCCTGGCAGCTGCATATCCCCAGGCTCCCAGCAGCCCAGCAGGGACCGGATGCAGGAAACAGGCGGAGGCCAGGCTGTGCCAGCAGAGATGCAAACCTCAACCTGCAGCCTGAACCTCCAGGGTCACTCAACTCTGTCCCTGTCCTCAGGGGGCAGTATCAGCCACCCGCCCAGCCCTCTAGCACATTTGCCCCGACCAGGAGAAGACACTTAGCACCTCTGCCTCCATGGTAGGTGGGTCCTTGAACAGCCATGCGACCTCGAGCCTGGCCCCCGTGGGCTTGGCCAGTCCTGCACAATGCTGGCGTTTCATGCGAATGGTTGCCCCAGACTTGTGCAATATATGGGCCCTGGTCTTGGCGAACTGAGGGCGGCTGCAAGTTTCAGCCCCCTCTGCACCTCTTTCATACAACCAGCAGGTGCCTCAGTTTCTCCACCCAGCCTTCCAGCTTCCTACAGGCCCTTGAGGCCCAGTCAGACCTCTTCCTCAAAGGCTGGACCCTGTGGCCTGCATCTCCTTCTCCCAGCTCCCTGCACGAGTCCAGCTTCTAACAGCCACCAGGGTCCAGACAGAATTGCCTAGGCCCCTTCGGACACTGCCCTTGGCCTCCAGCACTGCACCAGCCTGGCCTCTGTTTCGAGCCCTGCCCTTACCTCTTCCAGCGTGTTCATCTGGGAAGCCACCTTGTGGACGTAGGCGTGCACCTTCATCAGGTCCATGCTGTACAAGGTGCCCTCCAGGAGATCCACCATGGACTGCAGCTGCCCGGGGAAGGGTGAGGGTTAGGGAAAAGGCACAGCACAAGGCCAGGCACAGAGGGTGCAAAAGGAGCCCCACCAGAGCATGAACCCCAGAGCCTCAGAGTGGTCTGCTTGACTAGACCCAGCCTGCTCATAATCACAAGAAAAGCTCTTTTGAGCACTTCCATATGGCAGACACTGTATAGGGGCTTGAATGAGCCATTTCACTTAATCCTGAACAACCCCACGAGGTGTGTAGTGGACACTGGGGGAGCTCCATCCACATCCCCTGGATCCCTGCTTCTGTTTCTTGTGCCCAGCCTTGGCTTCCATGTGCCTCCCTTTTAACAGTCTGCATCTGTGACTCTCTTCAAAGAGCCACTTTGCCCACCAAAGTGCCTGGGAGTCTACGTCCTCCTGGGACAGCCTGTAGGCAATGCCTGATTGGTGTGGGCATCTAGTAACCCAGCATCCTAGCTAGAGTGGCCAAGATGCCAGCGAGAGTGTCAGGGAAACCTTGGCACGAGGAGCCGGTTGGGAAATCAGCTTTCCCTTGCTTCTAGTGGGCGGTTCCTCCAGCGCACCCCCTGTATGCGTTCTCAGGGCCTGAGCATGCTGGTGCTCCTGTCTGGCCTTGGCCAGCTGTTTCCAACACAGTTTTACTCCCCCTCTCCCAGGGGTGTTCAAGCTGTTTTAAGCCAGAGAGTTCTTCTCTGAATAGACTTTGATCTCTAGAACAGAAAAAGGGGGTGGGGGGCTCTGGTGGAAGCAGGGATAGGGCCTCGAGTCTTCTCTGCTCCCCTACAACCTTGTTCAGACTCCGAGGGGTTGCATGGTACCCCAGGGCTCTGTGGAGTTCAGTGTGAGAACCATGCACGGAGACTCTCCTGGGCCTCAGCTTCCTTCTCTGTGAAATGGGCAGCAAGATTGTGGAGCGGAGCAGTACCGTCTGGATAGGGCTCAGCTCAGAATGGGCACACAGCAAGGCCTTCATGAATACCAGCAATGATGATTACTATTCCAGGCGGCTAAATGGGGCCTCCTAGCTTCACTTCTGCTGCCTTCATGGCCACCAAAACTGGCTTCCCAAAGCACAGCTTTGACCATGGGTCTCTCCCCTGCTAGATTACTTGCTGTGGCTCCCCACTGCCCAAGTGTGGCTACTTATCTCCTGACCCTGGCATTCAAGCCCTTCTTGATCTGCCCCTGCCACCTTCTTCGGCCTCAGCAAATGCTCATTCTGGGCCAGGCATTAAGGACAGTGATGACAATAGACACGAGCCTTCATGGTCCTTTACAGGCTGTCAAGGAGTGCAGAGTAACACAGAGGTGCCTGGATCAGGGAATGCAGGTGGGAACACACACAGGTGCCCAGGTCATTAACGACGGGGCAGTGACCTTGTCTGGGAGTGTGTGTGGTTTAGTAAAGTCTGCCAGCAGTAAGTTTTGTTTGAACTGAGCTCTGAAGGAGGAGCACAAATTAGACAACGATGGCCGGAGAAGGACATTCCAGGCAAAGGGAACAGCTCGTGCAAAGAGCTGGAGGTGTGAAGACACATGGTGTGTTTGAGCCGAGCAACTCAAAATGTAGTCTGCGGACCAGCACAAGTCCAAGCTGCTCGTTACCAGTCTGTGATAAAATAATTACAAAAAGTGAGCGTAGGCTTTTATAAACTTTCAGAGCCATTTGACAGAGAAATTTTATATCTGTGGACTCTAATAATACAACACTGGACTTGTATTTTGCGTGTCTGTTTCTATTCCAATTCATTTTCCTAACAATTCATTTTTATAGTATTTTACAAGAGTGTTGGTTCTTGACAGATTTTTTTTTTGACTGAGCCACATGGCTTGCAGGATTTTAGTTCCCCGATCAGGGATCAAACCTGGGCCCCTGGGAATGAGAGCGCCAAGTCCCAACCACTGGATTGCCAAGGAATTCCCAGTGCTTGACAGATTTTTAAAAAAACTGGTCTTTCACCACATATAGTTTGAGAAGTACAGTGTGGAATTGACAGGTGGTTAGTGGGGCTGGGGCAGAGAGAGGGCAGGGGGGGGCACCCTGGGCCACACCCACTCCACTTACTCTCACCCAGAATGTTCTTATTTCTGCTCACTTGAGGGACTCCTACACATCCCTCAAAGCCCAGCTGTAATGTTACCTCCTCCTCTGGGTTCCCACAGTCCCTGGGACGTCCATTGGCCCAGCACTGACTGCACTGCCATTACTGGGGTCAGGAGCTGTGTCCCCATAGGACTAGAATTCCTCAAGGGTGGGGCCATGCCAAATTCATGTCCAGAAGGAAAAGGAGTGAAGAGGTGAGAGACACGCCCCCAAGAAAGGGGATCTAGAATCCCATTCTTCCTCCTCAGAGCCATGCAACTAAGGCTAAATCACAGCCGCAGTTCTTAGCTTGAGGGGAAGGGTTGGGGTAGAGACAAGGAGCAGGTATAGGGTGGGTTGCCCTGTTCCCCTCCACAGTGGCTTCCCCTAACCTCCTCTCCCGGGGGGGCTGCCCACTGAGGGAGGGGGAGCCAAGCCAAATGACAGGGGCCTCAGCTCTGTCTCCTACTGCCTCTGTCCACTTCTCCTCTTGGGGCTCACTGGGTACCTGTTGGGTACTCACTTATACTTCTACAGTATCAAGGAGGCAGAGTATCTTCTCTGTGTTCCTCCTACGACCCCTCCTGCTGGGTTAATCCCACCACTGCCCCAGTCCAGTCCTATAAGGCTGAATAAAACCCCCCATGGCTGCTGTGTGCTGAAGGGACAGCTCCCGGCTGAGAGAACTGCCCAGTGACCTCTCCACTGGGCAAGGGGACACAGCAGAGAATTCCTGGATTCAAATTTCTTGCTGTGTTATGTTAGGGAAGTCACAGTTCCTCTCTGGGCCTCAGATTCCTCCCCCAAGTAAAGCTGGGAACATAAGTTCCCTCTCCAAAGGGCTGTAGCAAGGATTAAATTAGCCAGCATTTAGGAAAAGGTTTTGTCTATCCTCATGTCAAGTATGCTTACAATTCAGTTGTTGAGAAGTGGATTTGAGCAAAAGTCGGTTTTGTCCCTGTAACTGAAGACTGGCCTATGGCTTCAGTGCCTGGAGTCTGCAGGGCCCTACTGGGTTTGGGAGACAGTGTGGTCCAGGAACTGCCAAGTTGTCAAGAGGCCATTTGGCCTAAAATTCAAACACCACCCCCAACTTCAAGAGTTTTGGTATCCATCCAGTAGTTACAAAAATGAAACTAAAGTTAAATTTAAAGAAAACATTTTTAGCCAAATGTTGGGAGACAGTTCTTCCCAGGCCTCTTGCTTTTCTGCATGTCTTGCCTGCAGAGGCACTGACTGTCCTTGTTCCAGGCCATCTTGTTGCAGAGTGAACAGCCTTGGAGCATCCAGAGAGTGTTTCCCTCTGGAGCAGGGAAGGTGTGCTTGGTGCTCATTATAAGAGATCTGGATTCTCTAAGTTGGGGCTCCTCTCTTGGAAAACATCCCACTGTGTGTGCAGGTATTATCTGGCCCTCACTGCATCACCCCGTGGGAAGTGAGTGGGAGAACCAGTGCAAGAAAGTGGAGACACTCTGGCGACTGTGAGTAATAAAGTCCTTTGTCTCTGGCTCGTGTCTACTGCCAGCATCCATGAAACTAGCAGGCTAACTTGTTAGCTTACAAGTAGGGTAACATCTCAGTCAACTTCACAGTTCTTGACACGAAAAGGGCAAAATAGACACGTTTGGAAGAAATTATAAAAGAAAAGGATCCTCTCAAAAGCCACCAAATTATCTGGCTATTACAGAAAGGAAGACAGGAGAGCAGTGTGATTTAGAACACATGCTTTGGACACAGCAGGCCCTGAGTTCACATCCCAGCCCCACCAGGCCCGCCAAGCACGAAGTTGCGCATGGTGTGAATGGCACGAAGGTGCCAGGCTGGATGGGGGACTGTGGTCTCCCTGCACATGCCTATCCAAGCCATGGGTCCTGGTGGTGGGCCCGGCACAGGGCTGTGGCACCTAGAGGTGGTGCCTCTTTCTATTCTTATGGTGGGGTGGGGGGAGGGGATTATAAGCACAAAATTTACATAAAAATATGGTATAGACTTGCGGCTGCATGTCATTATGTGAGAGCTTGGGCCAGTTACCTAACTTCTCCAAGCCTCAGTTTTCTTGCCTATAAAATGAGGACAAAGATCCCATACTTCACAAAATGGTTTAAGAATTTAGAGAACTAATGTTAAAAAAAAGAAAAGAGCTCAGCACAATGTCTGGCACGAAGGTGGTACGTGAGTATGGGAAACGTTATTCCATAAAAAACAATCAAATGCCACAAAATACTACATGGAGGTGCTGACAGATGACCTGGTTTGGGTAAAACACAGGACACTGGGATAGATGCTACTAGATGGTAAAGGGCTCTATCCAGGTAAGCTAGCCAAAGGATGCTGCCTCCATCACTGACTGGCCGAATGGTCTTAGGCAGGAATTGGTTTCCTCTCAGGGAGCCTCTGTTTCCTCACCTGTGAAATGGGATGAGAACTACCCCTGCCTTAGAACGTGTGGCCTTTTCATTGGAGGGACAGCCGGCGCCAGCCTATGCTAGGTGTTCACGCAGGAGTGGGGTCCCATCCCGGCCTTTACTCCAGAAAGTCTACCTTGAGGAGCTCGGGTGCCTGTTTCTTGAGTTTCTCCATCTTCCATTCGTTCTCGCAGGGGTTGAGCGAGGAGGGTGGCGCGGTGCAGGAGCAGCGGCAGTCGGTGCCGGAGCTCACAGTCTCTACTGTGTAGAAGTCCTCCACTCGCGCCCGCCCGCTGCGCACCCGGCTGCACGCGTCCTTGCTCAGCGGCCGCATGATGCACTTGCAGCGGCAGTCTGAGCCCTCCGAGGTCATGCGCACCTGGTCCACGTCGCCGAACACCTGCAAGAGGGGCCCCGGTGAGCCGAAGGCCAGCGCTGAAGGGAGGGGGAGAGAAGGAGAGGGAGGGACAGGTAGCAGGATCCGGCCCCCCTGGCCTTTGGGGGCACCATTAGAGAAGGAAACAAATTTCCTTACAAGGAAATAGAAGCCTTATAATAATAACAACAATGAAAAGAGTAATGGCCGCTGTGACAAACAGTTTCGCTGTTTCTTAATAAGTTAAACATGAAATTACCATGTGACCCAATAATTCTACTCCCCTGGGTATATACCTAAAGAATTGAAAACAGGTGTTAAAGCAAGGACTTGTACAGGAATGTTCACAGCAGCACCATTCACAATAGCCACAAGGTAGAAACAACCCAAAGGTCCATCAACTGATCAATGCATAAACAAGGTGTGGTACAGCCCCACAATGGAATATGATTCAGCCATAAAAAGGAATGAAGTACTGATGCATGCTACAACATGGATGAGCCTTGAAAAATATTATAGTAAATGAAAGAGCCACTTATATTAATATCCAGAATAGGCAAATCCATAGAGAGAAAAAGCAGATTAGTGGTTCCCAGGATGTAGAGAGAGGAGCAAATGGAGAGTGTTTGCTTAATGGGTACACGGTTTCCTTTTGGAGTGATGAAAATGTTCTGGATCTAGGTAGTGGTGATGGTTGCACAGCATTATGAATGTACTACATAAATGCCACTGAGTTGTACACTTTCAAATGGTTAAAGTGGTAAATTTTATGTTATGTGTATTTTGCCACAATAGTAAAAAAATATGAATGGAGACCTTTTACGGAGCACTTACTACATCCCAGGTTTCAGGTGCGTTACACCCTTTAATAATATCTGTGTATGGGGGGGGTTTCGTTACCTCCAAAGTCCTTAGCCTGGCCTTCAAGGCCTATGTGAGCTGACACCCTCCCTCAAGGCCCTCCTTTTGCTACTCTTTCCTTCACTCCACTCCACCCTCAGGAGCCTTTGCGAATTTGGTACCCTCATCCTGAAACCCCTATCCCTCATATTCCCTGAGTTCATTCCCTCACATTAACTTACACATTACCTCCTCTGAGAAGCCTTCCCTGACCACACACCTCCCATTTCTCTCTGTCCCCTTATCTAGTGGCTTTGCTTTTCTTTATTGCACGTACTACCATCTGAAATATCATATCTGTGTTTTCTTATTTTTTGTCTCCCCTACTCTACTGAAGGCACCTTTAGAGGCAGACACTTTGTCTAGTTCCCTCCTATATCCCCAGAACAGTGCCTGCTTGGCTGAGAGTAGGAGCCCTGGAAATATCTGTTGGATAAACAAGCCCGTATTTTACAGACACTCTAGAGCACAGGGCTAAGAGCATGGTGTCTGGAGCCTAGGCCAGTAACTGTGAGATTGTGGGCAACCCAATTTTTCTGTGCCTCTGTTTCCTCATTTGTAAAATGGGCTCCTGCCTCACGGAGTTGTCGTGATGATTAAATGAGTTAATATAGGTAAAGAACAGAGCCTAAGCAATAGTGAGTGTGTCTTAACTGTGAGCCATTATTAATACAGCTAAAGAAACAGAGGCTCAGAGAGGTGAAGTCACAAGTTCACACAGCTTCACCTGGGAACATCCAGCTTTGGATATCTGCCTCCAGATAGAAATCACTGGTTTATGCTGCTTCTCCTACAAATCTGTTTCCCCAAATCCTGTGTGACCTTAAACAGGTTACATAACCTCTCTGAGCCTCATTCCCTCAGTGGTAAAATGGATGACTCTCCATACCCGGCCTCCTCATAGTGAGGCTCAAATGAGATACATGACCTCCATTTAGTGGTTTCCCTTCCCTCCTCCCTTTTCCTTCGATCCCACCCTGGGAGGTCACATATCCAGTGTCTAAGTGTGGTCACTGGTCCCTGGGGCAGCAGGACTTTGTGCCTGCAAGAGTCAGCTTGGTGAGATCAGCGGTAGGTGCCAGACTCAGTCACCGCCTCCAGCCTACCTTGCCCTCACACACCAGCCGGGCTCTCGGAGCCCCAGCCAGCCACTGCCCTAGCTGGTTCAGCCAGCCCCATCCTGGGCTTCCAGGCTCTCAGGACACAGCTATTTATGGCTCAATCAACAAACCAACACCGCAGGCCTCATGGCTACTAAACTCTCACTGAAGCCGCCAGGACCCAGGTGAGTTCAAGGCTCCCTTGGGCTTTCTGCCAAGCCCAGCCCCCATGAGTGTCCCAGTGCCCTCTGGGGAAGGGCAGCAGGCACTCCATTTCTGCTCTGAGCCCTCAGACACCTGTTTGAAACCCTGGCCTCAGTCAGACTCTGGGTGATAGCTGGAGGTGCAGAAGAAATAGAGGTACATCCTTGACCTTCTCAGCCATGAGAGAAGCTGATATAGTGAGCTCTGAGATCACAGAAAAAGACACCCATGAAGACTGCTCAGAGGAGGGCACCCCAGGGGACATCTCGAAGCATGAGTAGAGCATTCCAGGGAGAGCAAGTCATATATGCAAAGACAAGCAAGGGCCTGGCACTTTGGGGGCTTGGAGGAGGTTGACTCTGGCTGGTGCCTGCAGAGAGCCTGGGTGGCAGGAGCTAAGGCTGGGGGTGGCAGAGCCCGCTCGTGGAGGGCCCTGAAAGTTGGCTGAGGATCTAGATTTATTCCTGAAAATACTGGGGATTCATGAAGCGTTTTTTTTTTGTTTGTTTGTTTTCTTTGTTAGTTTCTGCTTTATAACAAAGTGAATCAGTTATACATATACATATGTTCCCATATCTCTTCCCTCTTGCATCTCCCTCCCTCCCGCCCTTCCTATCCCACACCTCTAGGTGGTCACAAAGCACAGAGCTGATCTCCCTGTGCTATGCGGTTGCTTCCCACTAGCTATCTATTTTACGTTTGGTAGTGAATATATGTCCATGCCACTCTCTCTCTTTGTCACATCTTACCCTTCCTCCTCCCCATATCCTCAAGTCCATTCTCTAGTAGGTCTGTGTCTTTATTCCCATCTTGCCACTAGGTTCTTCATGACCTTTTTTTTTTTTTTTTCTTAGATTCCATATATATGTGTTAGTATACTGTATTTGTTTTTCTCTTTCTGACTTACTTCACTCTGTATGACAGACTCTAACTCCATCCACCTCACTACAAATAACTCCATTTCGTTTCTTTTTATGGCTGAGTAATATTCCATTGTATATATGTGCCACATCTTCTTTATCCATTCATGAAGGGTTTTAAGTAGGAGAGAGCCAGGGTCAGATCTGCATCACGGGACACTCACTCAGGCTGCTTTGTGGACAGACGGTGGGTGGAGGAAGCAAACCTGGGGTGCAGAGCCCAGGGAGGAGACATTTACTGAGAACTCACTGAGTGCTGGGGAAGTGTGGGGCAGTGGTTAGGAACACAGCCATGGGCCACCTACAGCTGTGTGCTCTTGGGTAGATTACTTAACTTCTCTGTGCCTCAGTTTCCTCATCTGTAAAATGAGGGTACTGCTAGTGTGTACCCAACAAAGGACTGTGTGAGAACTGAGAGACGGAATACCAGGAATATGTTGTAGTTGTTATTATTACCACCAAGAATCCTGACAGGGGCTTGTTTTTCCCTTTGTTTTTCCACGTGGGTGCATTGGTAGATATTCTTAGCAGTGTCCTCCAGATGAGGAAATAGCCCTGGAGCCATCAAATGACTCGTTCAAGGGGATCAGAGCCCAGGGTGGGGAGACTTGCTGTCCCCTGGAGGCTGAGGAGGGTGAGGAAGGAGGTGGCTACGGGTGGAAGCTTTGTCCTGGGTTGTCTGTGGGCGAAGTGTACCCTGGGCCCTGCTGGGCAATTCTCCCTGTCTGTGAACGCGGACAGCCAGGCTCGGATGCTGTACGTTCTTTAGATCGCTGCTACTACCGTAAGCCTGCCTTCTCTTTGAGACTTCTGGGCCCCCTTCCCGGCTCTGCTGGAACCCCTAGCCAGCCCCACCCACTCCCCCAGGTGGGGGTAAGAGCCCAGTGAGGGGATGTGGGTGTGTTCTGTGTGGCCAGGCCAGAGAGGCCTCTTCCTCAGGACTCACCCATAATCCAACGCCCATCCCCACCAGCAGCGGCCTCCACATCAGACTGCAACATTCCTTCGCTCCTCAGATGAGGTGCTACGTCCTGATGGGGGCGGCCGAGGCCCTGACACAGCCCAGGAGTCAGGAGTGGAGTCGGAAGAGAGCCTCTGCTCCAGCCACGGCTGCCAGGAGCCCAGGCAGGCCCCTACCTCCTGTGGTTACTATGTCCTGTGCTGCTTGACTGGAGGAGGCAGAGCACCATGGAAAGGAGCCAGGCCTGGGCTCAAATCCCAGCTCCCACGTGTCCTCCCCGCATGACCTTGACCCCTCTGAGCCTCAGCTTCCTCCTCTGTAAAATGGGGAGGATAACAGTCCTTTCCTCATAAGCTTGTCCTGAGGCTAAAATGAGTCAATGCATGCAGAGTGCCTGGCATAGAACAACTGCTGTCTACTTGCTACTGAAGTTGCTCCCAATAACCCTCCCTCACGTTTGTACATCATTTTCTACCTCTTTGCTCTCACCACAACCCCACCTTGGAGAGGAGAAATCTGAGCATCAGAGAAGATGAGGGGCTTGCCCAGGGTCACACAGCACAGGCTGACTCCAAAATTTAGTTCACATGCTCTTCCTCCTATGACCACCAATAATCACCAGGCAAGGGCTTCTCCACCAGCAAATGAGCTGGGATAGAGATGTTGGCCCTGGATCAGGCCTTGGTGGGGCAGGGGAAATGGGGCTCCCACTGGGCCTGACCCACCTTGCCCTTGGCCTGAGGGCTGAAGTTGCTGCCTCAGCCCCCCATCCCTCCCTGCAGGCTTGCTCAGCACACACTGCTGCCAAAAACCCCAGAAGTGTGGGTGGCTTGTGCTTAAAAAGTTCCCTAGCAATTTGCAAGGAAATCCCACAATAAGATGGCGAGAAGGTGTACTTGATATTTCTGAAGAGAGATGGATAAATCTGGCCAGAATGGGGAAGAGGGGGTTCAACCAATAAAATGTTCTAGAAACAGAACAGTTTCAAATTGTGTCACCTTGAGGTTGAATCTTCCCTATTCTCTCATGGCCAGCCCAGATTCACTGAGAGGCAGTTTCCATGTCCTCCTGCAGGGAAAGACCTCCCCTAGAGCCCATGGTCAGCTGGACACCTCCTACACCCCAAAGGTACCCCAAACTTAATCCATCCAAAACTGGGCCCAGCATCTTCTCCCAAACCCGTGTCTACCTACCTTCCTGCCCAACCCAGGTCTCTGAGCCTCCTTCTTACTCTGGAACCCATCAGTCACGTTCTTCCGATGGATGCTTCATTCTAAATATCTCCTACCTCAATCTCTTGGTCTCTACTCCCCGGCCGCAGCCCGAGCTCAGGTTGCATCAACTGCTACCTGGGCAATACAGGAGCCTCCTCTCTGCTGGATTAACCTTCCAAGAGCTCCTTTTTGATGATCTGTTATTCTCTTGCTCCACAAACCTCCATGAGTTCTCAACTAGGGGATGTGCCTCAGAATTACCTGGGGTGGAAGGACTTGGAAAATGCAGATGCCCTGTCCTTACTCTACATCCCTTCACTCAGATTCTCTCAGGCTCCCCAGGTATTTGGATGCCCACTAAAGGCTGAGAATCCTGGAGCCCCAGGGATCTCCAAACTCCCCAAGTTCCCTATCTTGGATTTTTCAGCAGCCCCAACCTGACTCTTTTGAGCTTCAGTGTTCAAGTCTGTCAAATGGGGAGGGAGCACTGAAGTCTTAGAGTGTTGTGTGAGATCCTGAATGTAAATCCTGGGCAGGGGGCTTGGCACCCAGGATGCTCTTCGCATGCCCCAGCCAATAGGAGAGATGGAGCAAGACCTTCCCTGCAGAGAGACCCCCGTGGGGCCTCACTCGGTCCCACACTCTTTGTGTGCAGAAGGAGGACTCCATCACTGTGCAGCCCTTGCCTGCTCTGGAGCCTGTTTCCAGTTACACCCACAGGCAGAAACTCCCTGAGTGGAGGGGCAGCAACACCTAAGCCTCCGGGACCGGCCTGGCCTGGAACATCTAATCCAGCCTGGGACACCACCGCCTGCCTGTGCTAGCCCCTCCTGCTCCCCTGGCCCAGCTCCCACAGGCCTTGGCCTCCCCACTGTCCTCGGGCCTCTAATCAGCAGCAGGGCTGACCAAAGACCCCCTTCCCACCCCAGGATGCATGGGGAACATGAGGTGCCAGCAGCCCTTTCACAGATGGGGAAACTGAGGTAGAGATGGGGAATTCTCAGCCACATTCCTAGGACACGCAGCAAAAAGCAGGTTCCCAGAGGTCTCTCGTGCTGTGCCTGGGTTTCATGTGGTTACCTGTCTGTCCACCCTAACCTTCACACTGGGCAGTCCCTCAGATGTGCCAGGGAAGCTGTGAACTCCTTCTCCCACTCCCAAGATGGGCAAAGCACTTCCTTAGATGGAAACCCCAAGTCCTGCTTAGGAGAGACCTTGTTATAAACACAAAATTAAAACACGCTGAGTGAGGAGCTGGCCAAGACCACAGAGTTCCTTGGTGAGTACTGGGGTTGAGCTGCCGCTGTACCCCTGAAAGTACTGGGCAGATGGCGAGGCTGGACCGCCCAGGAGCAGGAAGTCTGAGGAGGGGCCAACTTAACCCTTTAGGGCCCTAGATAGATTTCAAGTCCCAGACTGGCCTTCCAAAGGGCTCTCCCCTCACCCTCAGAAAATAGGACAGGCTTGAAGAGGAAGGAGGATTGTTGGGGGAGGGAGGGTGATAATGAAAACAGCTCTCTCTCCAGAGCCAGCAGGAGTCCGGCTGTGCTGAGGAATGCAGAGTAAATTCACCCATCACTTGATTTTTATTTTTCCCAGCTGGCTGAGTGGTGTGGGGTGGGAGGTGTCTGGGGGAGGGCTGTGCTGAATCCCCCAGCTGCTTCATCCTCCAAACTCTAGGATGTGCCTCCCCACCCCACCAGCCCCAGCTTGCCCTGGGACAAATAAACACACACACACACCCCCAACCTAGCAAGTGTTTGGCTGACTCACTACATAAACAGGGTGTTGGGTTTTCTTTGTCTTTGCTTTGCTTTGAATGTGAGCCCTCCCCCACAAGCTCTACAGCCCTCTGCATGGCTCAGAGGATGCCCGAGACCAAATATTCCTCCCAGCCAGAGAGATGAGAGGTGGCAGAGTGCTGACCAGGTTATCTGGAGTTTTTTGCTCACTTGTTCCCCTACCTGAGCCAGGTCAGGGAATCCTAGATGGCCCTATATGGAAGGGAAGTTGGGGAGACAGTGTTTTTCAGATGAGGGGACTGAGGTCCAGAAACAGTCAGTGACTTGCCCACGGTCACACAGACAAAAAACAAACGGCCAGAACCCAGGTTTTTTGATCCACAAGCTAGCTGTCTTTCTATACATCCTAATTTCCCCATCTGTAAAATGGGAATGATACTCATTCCCTCCTTGTCTTTGGAGCATGTGGTTAGGACTGCAGCTCACTTGTTTGCATACCCTGAGCTGAATCTTCAGGCTGAAGGTCTGCCAGTGCCCACTGCTCATATACTTACCATGTGGCTAGTGACCTCTGCCCTTTACCTGCCTGTGGACAGGGCAGCCTCACCTCCTACCCAGGAAAGAGGCTGGAGAGACATCAAGATAAGTCACTCTTACTCTCATGCTCTGCAGTACCTCCCTCCTGCCTCTCACTTGCCCCCAGTCCCAACCCAGTCCTCACCGGGTCATTTCTAGAACATCCTCAAGAGGTCCCTGCTCTGACTGACCCTAAGTGCTTCTCCTCTCTACATTCTGGATCACACTCCCGTTTGGGGTCTCTGTGGTAAGATTTTAAAATCACAGTATCATTTATTGGACACCCACTAGGTGCCAGAGTGGTGCTAAGCATTATCTAGGCCTGATCTCACTAATCTAGAGATCATAAAGGCCCAAGGTCACCTAGCTGAGAGATGGAGGCAGGATTTGAACCCAGGTCTGCCGGACACCAGAGCAGATCCTTTCAGCCATAACTGAGAACAGCTCAGTCACTTCTGGAGACACCGTGTCTTCTGGAGGGTGCATCAGATCTCTGGCAGGAACACCAGAGGTCAGGAGAGTGGCCAGCTCAGCTGGGTTCATTGGGTCCCCCGTATGGCCTGAAAGCCTTGGCCCAGGTCCTGCTGCAAACCTAGCAGTCGCTAGGTAGTAGTTAGCCAGGGGTCTGTCCCCACGTGGGTCAGCCTCCCATGGAAACTTTGAGCCAGATCTCCAGGCTGCCCCTGCCCAGCGCTCCCGGGAATCCCCTCCCTAGGCTGGGGACTGCATCTCCCTGTCTGGGCCGCCTTTAAGCTCCCAGCGCCCCTTCTCCCTGGCCCGGGGTTTCAGTACTGACCTCCTCCCCGCACTGGACTGTGTCCAGCGCCCCTTCCAGAGGCTCGGGGTCCCAAGCACCCTTGCCATCTACCTCCAGCCCTTCTTCCCCCACGAGCTCCTCTCCCGGGGTCCCTGCCCCTGCGGCCTCCCTGTTAAGTCTTCCCTCTCTGGGTCCTCTGTTCCTGGCCCAGACATCATGCTTAGCCCGCACCCCCAGCCACAGCGCCCCCTCGCGCCAGGCTACACGCCGAGCTGCGTCCGGGTCGGAGGGCCGCACATACCTTACTGTCAGCGCGCACCGGGCTGGCACGCAGCAGCAGCAGCAGAGGCAGCAGGAGCAGAGGCAGTGGCCGGGGCGGGAGGGCGGCTGCGGCCATGGCGGGACGGGCAAGGCGGGCACAGACAGTGGGCGCGGAGGCCGGGAAGCGCGGGCCGCACTGCTAGCCGGGCGCCGCCGCCAGCTCTACCCGTCCCGCGCGCCCCGCGTCTGCCCGCTGCTCCCCGCCCCGCGCCCCCTCCCGCGCCGCTGGGGGCGGAGCTAGGATGAAGGGGGGGCACCCCACCCCGCGGGCCCGCTCTCAGCCGGGCTTCTTTGCCATTGGGCGGCTCTCCAAAGGGCATCCCTGTAAGGAGACAAAAAAAGGTCTTGTTTGGAGCCCGCAGGAGCAGCGGGGGCAGTGAGAGGAGCGCGGGCTCCCTACACCGAGTGAGGTCCTGTTCTTTGAGATGTGGGACCTTGGACGTGTCTCTTCACCTCTTTGAGCTTCAGTTTCCTCGTCTGTTAAATGGGGAAAACAGTGCTTTCCTTTTGGAGTTGGTTGTAAATTTCAGATGAGTGATGTTTCCAGGGCAGGCGAACCTTTGAGCTCTCTAAACACCCAGACCCTGCCAGCTCTACCCTTCTCAAGGCTCAGACGCCTCTCTCCTGCATGTTCCATTTCTTCCTCCCTCCGAGATCCCTCCCATCAACCCCCAACTTAACTCCAGCACCTCCAACCTTTTAAACACCCTCCCCATCCGCCTGAGGGAGCGCCTCGTTTCTCCGCTTCCTGGGCAACAAAACTTTCCCGAGGAGCCATCTGCGGTCGCCAATCCTCAAATTCCCTGCTCATCCCCTCGCTCCAGGGGTCTTCAGTCTCACTATGGAAATGCCTTGTTGGGGTCTCTGGGCCCTCCTGCAACCCAACCCAAAGCGGCACCTCTCTACCCTCTCAGAATCGACGGCTCTTGATCACGCCCCCTTCTCCAACTCTCCTCTCTCGGATTTGCTCTCGGATCTCACCGCGGACGACTCAGTCACTTCTGCAAGTCTTTCTGCCTCTGTGCACGCCGTGGGGGGTGGGGGGAGGGGGAGTGGACCCCCTTTTCTAACCGCTCCTGACTATGTCTGTAGATTACCCCTCCCCTGAGCCCAAGAAGGCTCCTCTTGTGTGTGTTTGCCTGGCTTTGTAAACATCAACTGCTCAAAAAGGGACACTGATTTGTGCCCTCCAGTGTTGCTACCTTCCACACCTACCCTATCCTTACTTTCCAGCACTTCCCCTTCCTGCACTCCTCCATCCTCTTCATTTTCCTCATGGAATTTATCACTTTATGAACTATATTGTTGGTATGTGTTTCTTTGTGTCTGTTCATGCCTTCTCTTGTGGGAGAGGAATAAGGCCTTCCTGTCCACATACTTCGTCCACAAGCAGCTAGCTCAGTGGCTCTCAAAGTGTGGTCCCTGGACCAGCAGCCTCAGCATCACCTGGGATCTTGTTAGAAATGCAAATATAAGGCCTCAACCCAGACCTAAGGAAGCAGAAGCCCCTCCAGGGGTGGGGCCCAACCATCTGTGTGTTTCTTTCTTTTTTTTTTTTGGCCCCACCGCGCGGCTTTTGGGATCTTATTTCCCTCTCTAGGGATCGAACCCATGCCCCTGGCAGTGGAAGCGTGGATTCTTAGCCACAGGATCGCCAGGGAAGTCCCAACAATCTGTTTGTTTGTTTTAAAGAAGGTTTTTTTAAATCAGGGCTGTGAAATGATCCAATTTGCTTTTTTTTTTTTTTTTTGGCTGCGTTGGGTCTTCATTGCTGCGCGCAGGCTTTCTCCAGTTGGGGCGAGCGGGGCTACTCTTCGTTGCGGTGTGCGGGCTTCTCATTGCGGTGGCTTCTCTTGTTGCAGAGCACGGGCTCTAGGCGTGTGGGCTTCAGCAGTTGTGGCTCCCGGGCTTAGTTGCTGCGCGGCATGTGGGATGTGGGATGTTCCTGAACCAGGGATCGAAACCGTGACCCCTGCATTTGCCGGCGGATTCTTAACCACTGCGCCACCAGGGGAGTCCCCAATCTGTGGTTTTTAACCAGCCCTCCAGGGGATTTAAAATTTGAGAACCACTGGTTCAGCACAAGGTCAGGTGGTCCATAACTCTCAGTTGAATTAAAGAATCATGTGCAGTAGGTGTTCAGTACAAATTAGCTTCTTTCATAACTAGAGATCCCCTGGGAGGGCTAGATTAGTGTACAAAACAAATATGGTGTGTGTTCTTATGTGCACAATCTGGGAATGGACACAATTAATGGATAAGGAGGAGAGCCAGCTGCTGGGAATCCAGGAAGGAGAAAGGCTTACTTTTCACTGAATACTTTTTTGCAACCTGGGAATTTTGCAATGTGTTTCCTATCTATTCAGATAATAGACAAAATGTACTTAAAACAAACAGAACCTGGTGGGGCTTCCCTTTCCCAGCCCTTTCTCCCCATGCAGCCTGGCTGAGACACTCTGGCTAGGTCCTGGAAGTGCAAGGCTGCTGTCATCAGAGAACTCTGCCCCCCCTGCTGGCTGTTCTCCCACATGGCCCCATGGTTTCCTCTGGCTTCCTCCTTTTCACCCTTGTCTCCTGCACTCTGTCCCTGGGTAGGCTCCAGTCACAGTGAATTTTCTGTTTCAACATGGCCTCGGGACCTTTGAACAGGCTGTTCCTTCCCCCTGAAACTCTCTCTCTCCACCCACTGTGACTCACTCCTACTCATCCTTCCATCTTCAATGCTCATTATCCCCCGGTCACTGCCCCTGACCAAAATGAGCCCTGTCACACACTCCCATAGCACCAGGAACTTCTAAGCGTGTTCTCAGTCGTAGCACTTACGTGTAATTGTGGGTATGTGATTATTTTGTTTGATTAGTGTCTGTCTCTCCCACCACAGAACAAGGCCCTCATGATGGAGCCCATACCTGCCTTGTTCTTAGCTGTAGCTCTGACAGGTTGTTTGTCTACCTCTGACCTCAGCACTCCCCCCACCCCCAGATCCTTCATTCTCCTTAGATATTTTCCTTCCTAGCTCTTTTGTCATTTGTCCTGCTGATGCGGGGAGTCTTTTTCACCTGTCCTTCTGAGACTGTTTTCTCATTTGTAATTTGGGGAGAAAAGTATTGACCTCTCAGGATTGTTCGGGGGACAATGTAAGGGAAAGGGTCCATAGTAGGTGCCTACCTCACAGGACCCTATCTGCTTAGAACAGTCAATGGCTGGGGTCTCCGTACACAGTCATTTCCCTCACCTTTCTCAGTTTTGTGGTAGTTGACTCTTCCCAAAAAGCATTTTCAGAAGAGAAGTAACTGGGAATTAGGACCACTCTTTAAATAACATTAGTAACAGGTCCCATTTATTAAGCCAGACCTTATATTAATTGCTTTGCACGCATCATCTTATTTGATTCTCATAACAATCCTGTGAGGTAGTAACTATCACTATTATCCCTCTCCCCTTAGAAACCAGGACTTTGAGGCTTGGAGGTAACCAAAGTTGTAGTTATTAAGTAGAAAAATCAGATATGTTTTATTTGTTTTTTCACCCACTCAGCAATTATTTATTGAGTGTCTACTGTGTTCAGGTTCTGTGCTCAGTAGTTGGGGTTATAATGATGAGAGTGAGAAAAAAGGGAGATCTAGAAAGGCTTTTGGGAGGAAGTGACAACAGAGCTGGAGTCTGAAGCATGAGGAGGAGCTACTTCCAAGGGTTGAGCATTTGGCTGAACTTTTCTGTCCATCTTTGAGAGTCGATTTAGAATTTCATCCACCACTGAAACCCCAGTCCTTCTGGAGGTTTCTGCAGTGCCACTTAGCCCCTGATTGGATCTCCAGGGAAGGGGAACTCACTGCCTCCAGAGGTCTGTGACAAAAGCAAGTTTTGGCTCTAGGAGGACCACCTGGTCCTAACTCATTTTAGAACCCAGAGCTCAGGGAATGGCCCAGAAGATCCATCTCCTCTGTCTCCCTCCCTCCGGCCCCCAACTCTAAGGGCTCCCCTCCCCCTCTGGGGCTGGGGAATGGTAGTGGGGAAGCAATCACAGAGAGATCATTTCTCACAGTCCACAGAGAGTTCAGAGAGTTCAACAGAGCAGTAAGGGAACACAGAGGGGAACTAGATGTTCCCTGGTGGGAGATATTAATATCCGTGAGGGGATATTTGAACAGGATCTTGAAAGATGAATAGGAGTTTGGGATTGGGTTGGGTGAAGCCAGTAGTGTGAAGGAGCCAAGCGTTCAGGTTCAGGTGTCTGACCGACTGGCTTTGGAATCCCCATTACTGATGGGTGATTTCATCAGTGTGTGATAGCGGCAATATTGGAGCTACCTCATAGAGCAGATGTGAGGTTTAGAGAACATAGCGTTAATGTAAATCTCTCAGACTGGTAGCCCGAGCAGATTAAGGATGCAGTATAGGTTAACCGGTGTCGGTAAGGAACAGCCAACCCGTAAATGCAGGGAAGCACTGCAAAACATCCTGCCTAGCGGGTGAGGGAAGGGGTGTGATGGGAAATCTGGCAGGGGTCAGACCAGGCAGGGGTGCGAATGCCAGGATGAGGACTTGAAAATTAAGCAAGCAATGACATAGAGGAGCCAACTGATTGGTGGGCGGGGTGGGGGTCAGGGTGGGGAATGGGCAGCCAGTGAGGAAGCTGCAGCATAACCCAGCAGAGTAGAGGCGGGCAAGGAACCAGTGTTCTTGTTCTTTGTTTTCGAACAGGCCAGGTAGAGCTTAGTTAGACCTTGGGAGGCAGCCGCGATGAGCCCTTTCCTGAGAGGGTCACTGAACGCGGACGCCCCCGGCAGGCCCAGAGGCTGGAGGCCGCGCGCCACCTGGTGGCCGCAGGAGGTGGGCTCAGCAGCGGAAATTGCAAAATCCGGGATTTTGCTCTGGGAAACTGAGGCAAGGAGCGGGTGTGGGGGAGACTGGGATCTTCCAATTGGACCCCGTCCCTATTCCAACCCCACTTTACAGATAGGAAAGCTGAGGAGAAGGGAAGGAGAACAAGACCGGGTAAGGACCCTCTCAAACGGAGGGCTTCAAGACCTCAGGAGTCAAGAGTCTGAGTTTCTTTATCGGCACCAATGGCCTGAAGCTTAGTTTGCCATTCTGTTCTTTGGGCAGCGGGAGAATGAAAGAGGAGGAAGAGAAACTTTAATCTTTCCCGCCCACCCGGAGGTAAAAGGCTTTAAAGAGTACCCCGGAAAGCAGAGTTTTATAGATTCCATTTGCATACGAACGCAGTCACCTCGAGTTAAACTCCGGCCCTTTAATCTCGGGTCCGATTTGTCCCAAAGCCGCGGAGGAAGGCCCTCGTGAAGACCCCAAGCTCCGCCCCTATAAGCCCCGCCCACAGGGCTGGGCTTCATTGCACGTGCTCACCCGGCTCCTTCGCGATCCGCCTCCTAGGAAAGACTCATTCTCGGGGCGGGGGGATACGAGGCGTCGTAGGGGACGTTGAACATGAAAAAAGCACAATAAAGAGAAGGTCCTGAAGCAATCTTTATTCAATTTTCACCATAAGTTTTCCTCAGGGTTCCTGATATTGACAGGCCTTGGCCTTCCCTTCTCAAGGCCGCTTTTCCTTCCTCCCACCCCTTCAGTTGGTGGGGTCCCGCGTGGCCGGCCTCGCTCGGCGGACTCCAATTCCCAGCGTGCCCTGCAGGGCAGTGCGTGGCAGCGGCGCGTGACGTCGTGGGTGGGAGCTGGCCAGTGCTGAGGGGGCGCGGCGCGGAGGGGCGCGGAGCCGGGCGGCTCGGGGCCCAGAGAGCGCCGCGGCCGGCAGCCCGCCGGCCCCTGACAGCCCCCTCCCCCCCGGTGGACGACGACGACGACGAGGGCGCCGGTCATGGCGGAGCAGCGAACCGAGCGCGGGCCCTGAGCACCACCGCATGGAGCGGGACGAACGGCCGCCTAGCGGAGGGGGAGGCGGCGGGGGCTCGGCGGGGTTCCTGGAGCCGCCCGCCGCGCTCCCTCCGCCGCCGCGCAACGGTGGGTGAGGGGCGTGCAGAGTCTCGCCGGGCGAGAACCAGCCTCCTGTCCCCTACCCCGGGGATTCCCCTCCTCTCAGCCGACTCTCACTCTGGGAAGCCGCGGCGGCCCGGGATCCCCTCAGCGTGGACCTTCACCCCGGTCCCCCTCGGCGCGGACCCTTCCTCTCCTCCCCCTCCTTCCCGGTTCCCCTCCGCGCGGATCCTCCCCTTGCCTGGTTCCCTCCACCCCGACCTTCGTTTTCCCCTCCCCTCTGTCCCCTCAGCACAGGCCTCCCCTCCCCCCGTCCCTCTGCGCGAATCCTCCCCCCTCCCCCAGGTCCCCTCTGCGCCGGCCCCTCTCGCTCTCTCCCGGTCTCCTCACCTCGAGTCCCGTCAGTGGGGAAGCCCCCCTCCCCCTCGGGTTCCCTCTGGTCCGAGCCTCCCCTTCCCCCCTCCGGGGACCCCTCTGTGGGGGTCTCTCCCCCAAAGGGTCCCTTCGGCGCCGAGCCCCTTCCCCTCCCCCCCACAAGTCTCCCCCACGCGGGTCCCTCCTCCCTCCGCGGACTCTCCCTCTGCGCCCTGCCGCCGCCACACCCTCGACCCCTTGGTTTTATCTGCCCCTCACCTTTTTAGAGCCTCTTTCCCTCTCCTCTGCGTTGCCGCGCTTCCGTTGCTGCCCCAGCCTCCACCTCGGCGCCGACCCCCAGTTCCGTAGCTACCGGCTCAGCGGTTCCCTTTCGGACCCCGCACCCCGCTTCTCTGCGCTCCTTCCCCGCGCTCTCCTGCCCGCCTGCCCCCCCGCCCTGCTCAGCCCCTTCTCCCCGTTGGCTCAGAGCTCTGGCCCGACCGGGTGCCCGGGACACCTGCCTCTTCCCTTCTTACACCCGCCTGTCCCGGCCCGCGCCTGCCCAACCTCAGTTCTCCTCTTCCCTTTCGCGATCCCGGAGCCCAGGCCCGGAGGATTCCTCACCTGGCCCGGCCCTTCCCACCGCTCTCTCCCTGCCCCCACGTCCGGGCCAAGTCCTCAGGTTCCTCGGGGCTGTGGTTGGGCCCGACTCACCCTCCTCCCCCCCGGCTCTCTGCTACCCCCGCAGGGTGTTTTATTTGTATCTGTTTGATATTTTCCCCCTCAGTGTTTGCCGCGGAATGTTTTTATTGGTAACGTGTAAGGAGCTTTTGTGAGGTCGTAAAAGGTGAACTTTTGAACTTGGAAAGCGCCCTGGAGCAATTAGCGCAGGCGATAGCCCCGGGAGGCCTGCATTACAAAGGGTGCTCGTACCGGCCCGCAAACGCTTCGGCGGCAAACCCGATTTATTTATTTATTTGCCCTGCCTTCCACCTTTCACATCTCCTCATTTCCGAATAAAGGGCAGGCTCTCGGAGATCCGTGTCTCCTCCCCTCTCTGCGCCATAAACGCGCAATTCTCTGAAAGATCTAGGACCGAACAGTGTCTAACAAGTAACAGATTTCAAATTGAATGCAAACACCCGGGACAGTTAGGAGGCACTAAAAATTAATTGCTTTAGCAAGAAGTTTCTCAGTCAGGACAGTGACCTGGCAGGTGTGAAGAAAGTAACCTGAAAATAGGTCACTTGGGCGCTCAGCTGTTGAATGAATGAGGAGCTACGCAAGGGGAGAAATCTTGGGGTGGATCTGCGCCTTTATAAATTTATTAACTCGTCAAACATTTATTGCCAGTTGAGTAGATCTGGTATTTTTTTTTTACTAGTTAAGGGAAAAGTGTGTTTTGAAGAGAGCCTGGTTAACGTCACTTAATGTTGCTGACCAAATAGTGATATGTTTTCAAAGCTCTTGTCCTTTTCTGAGATGTCTGTGATGTGTGGTATCTAGGTGGCTGGCAGTCCCTTGGGATGTCTTTGGAGACTAATTTCTGAATGTGAACATGTTTGAGATCAATAAAATCCCGTGTCACAAAGGAGGAGGCTGGAATCCAGTTAGGGTAGAAGGAGACAGTATCATAGGAACAAAGGATTTCTTTAGTGCTTTTGACTTGTAACGTTTTAAGAGGCGATTTGGTTGGTGTTAGTGTGTTAAAGTTGTAAATCGTGATGTAAAATTTATCATGCTGATTTTTTTACCCAAGTCCCAGATCTATATTATGGCCCATATTATGGCCCATATTAGTGTGTGTATTTTCATAATGCCTTTCTGTGTGTCTATACTTCCTGTATCCACCTGTGCGACACGTAGCTGATGGATTGTACTACAGACAGTACTTTCAATTCTACTTGAGAATATTGTTGTAAGGGAAGCCTAGGAACTGCATTTGCTATTAATTATTCATTAGTACATTTTAAAGAACTCAGTGGTAATTTTAAGTCTTAATCAAATTTCCCTTTCACAGCCTCATTTCCTCAATCGGTCTGGACCATTTAAAAGAATGTTATCAAGCAATACATTTAGGCTAAGGTGGCATCAGTCCAGTTTAGTGCTACAAATATTTCCTTTTTGTTGAAAACAGAATGGGATTTTGGCAGTTTGATGGGCTTTAAAGAAAATATGTGAAACATTAGACTGTTGTGGGAAGTTTTATTTTCTAGTGTAAAAATGAGCATTGTCTACTGTTTAACAATCTGTGTTCATTATCTCTTATAACTTAACTTGCTCACAGAAGAATTACCAAAAAAGAAAAAAAGAAGTTTATCTTTGGAATGGTGGGACTTTTTTTTTTTTTCTCATTCACTTACTAATTAATATTTTTCTCCAAAAGTAAATGAAACTGCTTAGATTCCAAGCAGAGAAAATGAATTCTCCTGGCTTTTTATCCTAGCGACTGATTTCTATTTTATATGAACTATTTGCAATAGATAGCTATCTAGATAGGTCTTTTGGTTTGTGTCATGAAGAAATAAACTGGAGGTGGAATTTTAGAAGTGTCTTCCTGCCAGAAATGCCATTGATGCTGAATTTACAGTCCTTTAAATGGTTTTAATGGTTTTTATTATTCTGTTGCAATAGAGTTGCTAGCCTTTTGATGCACCATCACCCTTCCAGGAATTCCCTGTGCTGACTGCGCTAGATATTTTCAGTTGTTGCTTTTAGGTTTTGATGACAAACATGAACTCACTTAGTCATAATTTTAAAGGAAGATGAATGATTTGAGGAAATATATGCTGAATATTGCACTTGTTCATCTTATTTTAAGAGAATAAGGGAGTAGACTTTTAAATATTTCAAGCAAAGGAAGATAATAAGCCACTCTAAGTAATTAAAGGCATGTTTTATATAATTACACTTTAGAGGAATTGGGGAGTTCACTATATAACATCATGCCCTTTTTCTGCTAAGACCATAGCATCCGAATGTTTATCCCTGAAAATACATTAGCAGATGTTTTCCATGACAATCTAACTTTTCAGTTCTGTGACTTTAAAGATCAAGTTAGTTCTGAGTCACCTCAGAATTTTCTACTTCCATTAAAAAAAAACATACTATAGTACTGTTGTTCTTTAGTAAAACAGCAAACAGGTGTTTTTTTAGTAGGTTCTGTGACCTCCAAAGAACAGTGAAAGGCAACAATGAACAGATTCATTGGTGATTTTGAGCAGCTGAGGTGTGAGATGACCACATTTCCAATCTCATATTTACCATCCATTATCTTCTTTCTGAGCATTTGTTTCATGTAATCAGAATATGAACATGACATGTTCCTAATCCATAAATCATTCTGAATTCTATAGCAAAAGTGTATGTGTGTGTGTGTGTACTGCATGAATTAGCATGTGAAAGGGAGTTAGCGAGGGGGAGGAGGGAGATGAGCTAATGAAAAAACTGCTGGTAAATTTCCTAAAATATGCCCAAATCATGTATTCTGTATTTTATTCATAATTTCTTGGTTTCTCAAATTTTTCCACTTTTTCCTGGGGTTGTGGAGCAAAGGTTTAAATATCTAGGTTTAGGTTAGTGGAGATTGGAGGGTAGAAATGCCAACTGCGAGTATGATATTGGTAAAGGAAGTTTCCATACCACTTCTAGTGCCTGTTGTGCAAGATGGCTTTAAATTGCTAATGATGCTTGTGTGTTCTGGGGCCTGGGGCTGTATTTGTGAGTTTCATCCTGTATTAAGACACCATCACTTTGTTTTTATAACTAGGTGGGTATTTATTGGTTTGTGTTGAATAAATTGGCCCATTAATGAATTGTATTCAGATGGTAGCTTTTGGCTTCAGAATTTCAAAAGCCAGGATAGCTCCTTCCACATTAGGAGACTTTATTTTCAGCAAGCTCATGTAGGTCTTCGGGGCCTTGTCATAATTTTTGGTTCTTGTATACTTTTGTGTTGTAGCCAAGTTAAATGACATTTTCCATTTAAGTATTTTTTCCATTTATATAATTAGGTTGAAAGTTAAATTTGGGAAGATGCCACTTATGAGTAAATTTTACGTTGTTGGTCAAATCTACTCTATTAAAGTAGGCAATAAAAATGCCTTATTTTGTGTGAACCAGTCATCTTATATGTGAAAAAGGTTCACAGTCAGAAAAATCAAAAGTTCTGAATCAACAGATAAATCTTGCATTTCAGCAAAGAATAAAAGAGTCTTTGAAACAGTTTTAAATAGAAGGTAGCTATTGAATATGTCCACACAGGTAGTGATCTAATATACCCAACTCTTTGTAATACTTCGGAAGTATTTCTGAGACCAACAAGTTGTGAAAGAAAACGTTTTCTTTCAAACTTTTGTATTCTGAAGGTCAACTTTTTCCTGGTTCAGGTAGTTTCTTAAGGGTTTACGGATGCCTTTGATCGATAACTAGGGTTCAGAAATACCAGCATTATTTAAAGTCAGCAAGAAGTACTGAGCAGGTAATTCTTTTTCGGTTGTTGCGTCCCTGTTAGAGCCGAAGATTCAGATTCGTCTGAACTTATTCTTATATTAAAAAACAAAAAAAACAAACTCTGGATTAACTTTGATATACAGTATTCCAAGAATCAGGCCCAGTCTTCTATTTTTTGCTTGTTTTCCACCATGGCTTGTCTTTATGAAAAAGATAAGACTGTTAGACCTCAGATAATGGAAAATTAGAAGAAAACCATTGTGAGGTGGCTAACCTGCCTTTTCAGTGTGGTTTAGAAATAACTATAAGTAGAAAACTTTACTTGAAAGATTAAAACATTTCCTACTTTATTTCATTCTTCCCTTACTACCTGCTGTTAAACAGTAGCCTGCAGAGAACAGCTTTTCAAGAAACAGATTTTTTTTTGTTTACGATTATTTAAATAAGACTTTACTATGTAACCTGGTAATTCTAATTAACAGTGATTTAGTTGGGGAGCGAACCAGGATTTCCTCATCTGGCTGCCGGGGACCTGAATTGCTTTTTTCCCCACCCCCAGCGGCACCAAATCTTTTGATCCCTAAGCTATAGTGGTTGTCATTTGAGAAAGCAAACTGAGAGAAAATAAGTTGCGAAAATAGTCTACTTTGAGGCTTCATTTGCATCTTGAAAGTTGTTCTTAGGAAAAAAATTATAGGGATAATTGAATCTTTAAAATTTATCTTGAAGGGCGCAAACTCTCATGTCTAAATAGAAAATTCCTGAATTTCCTTAAAAATACATTTTTTGCTTTAAAAATTGGGGGGATGTTTTAGTATTGACAATCACTATTTCAAAAGAGAAATTATCCTTATTATAAGTCCACAGGAGGCACTCAAGTGTTTTGAATTTCTTTAGGAATGTGTGTTTGGGGAAAACAAAAGTTAGCCTTTATGCAATGGAAAAATTTTCATTCAAAGTAGTTGTGGTTTCTCCATTAACATTATATTAATAAGTTCAAATAGAGAATCACAAATTCTTATGTCATATACTTAATAAACTGTACAGTTTGTTATATTAAGAGTTAATTTTAAAAAGTATCTTCAAATGATGAAGTCTTTGGGTCTTAATTGCAAACCGTACACCTTTCAGTTTGTTTACATGGGAGAAGCTATTCAAGCATAAACCACAGATGGCAGTAGCAGCATATTTTTCTATTTTCTGGACGGACTCTGGCCTTTAGGTTGGTGTCAATTCTACGGGCACTGTTGATAAGTCAGCTGCCAAGTATAATGTTTCCGAAACCAATTCCCTAGGCAGCAACATGTAATGTATTCTGGAAACAAATCCGGGCAATTGATTTGAAGATACACTCTGTGGGTGGTTTGAACCAGAGTAGTGATTTTGCTCTCATCTCAGAGTGAGAAATCATAAAGAGAAATTGGTAATAATGATAGAGGGAATTGTTTGAGTAATAAGCTATAGCACATTGGAATGGCAGTGGTGATATTAGCAAAGGATATATCAAACATAGATACTTGCTTGAACAACTATTTGCATTGGAAACAATTTGTAGTTTTTTAGAAAATATACTCAAGAATTATAATTTTGAGAGAGAGAAATGCACAACTAAATTCTTCATGTGGAAGAGGTAGATAGCCTTCTCAACTCTATTTCCAACTCCTTATATTTCATAGTATCAGGGAATTTTTTATCTGTCTATAAAAGCATTTCAGAGGTCTGTGAATGCTTGCTCTTCCATCCCATCATTGTAGTGTCAAAATTTCTGTGTTCTTAATTTTTCCCTTTAAAACCATTGTTTGAAAAAGGACATAATTAATTAAACAGATTTTTTTAAATGCCTATAATACTTCCTTTGAGTCCAGAGGTATAATTTCATAGTTTAAGACTCGGAAACATTCCAGTAACAAATCTGTGCCAAAATGAAGGACATACTGATTCAGTGACTGGGGCGGTGGGGGGGGGACTGCATTAACTTGTATTAGTTTTCATTTGAAAAATTAATTCATGCATTCATTTCAATCTTGAAGCTGTACTGCCTTAGAAGGATTGAAAATTCAGTCTTGATTTTTTTTTTTGTTACTTATGCTCTACTGTATGATACAGTGTTCTTTTTATCACAGTTAACTCCAATTTATGCAATTTAGTTTTCCTCTCACAAAAGAAAAAAAGAGGACATGTGAAGCCTTATACATTTTTTATCTTGCTTCCTCATCTCTTGCCTTTTAAAATTTGTAAATGATTAATGAAATAGTATGCAGTTGGATTGTATCTTTTTTTTTTTTTTTGGATTGTATCTTTTTATCATTCGTTACTAGATCATTTCTGACTTAATATCTTCCTACTTACTGAGTCCTTAAATTTGTTAATTTACTGTATTGTGTAAACCAGTGATTTTCAAAGTGTGGTCCATGAACCTCTTTGGGGTGGGGTCCCTGAAACCCTTCTGGAGGTTCTTGAGGTCAGAATTATTTTTCTAATAATGCTGGCATTATTTGCCTTTTTTTTTTCTTTTTTTTAAACCGTGTTGAAATTTGCATTGATACTGCAGAAACAATGGTGGGTAAAAATTGTTGGCACCTCAGCAGAAATCAAGGCACCATACTGTACTAGTAATTGTATTCTTTAACTCCACGTACTTGTATTTAAAAAAAAGCTATTTTCACTGAAGAATGTCCTGGATGAAGCAGTAAAAATGATTAATTTTATTAAATCTCTACCCTTGAGTACACATGTTTTTGATATTCTATGTGAGGAAATGGCAAGTACACACAACGCATTTCTGCTGCATACCGAAATAGAATAGTTTTTTTTAAGGAAAAGTGCTTGTGCAATTATGTTGTGAGCTGAACTGGCTGCTTTTTTCATGGAACACAATTTTTACTTGAAAGAACAATTGACAAACCATATTCAGACTTGGGTATTTGGCAGATCATGTTTTGGAAAATGAACAGTGAGCCTGTTAGGCCAGGGAAAACTGACAGTGTTTGTTGATGGTGAATAAAATTTGAACTTTCAAGTGACAATTAGAATTTTGGAAAACTTACACCTACCACTTTGAGCTTGACAGCTTCCCAATACTTAAAGCCTTTTCTGATGAGCCCAGTGGTGATATTATTGATAAATGTGATTTTTTTGATATTACATAAGGAAATGTGTCAACATTTTGAAGATCATATTTCAGTGAAGGAGAATGTTCCATATTATCCTTTGTATGATGTTACAAAATTCTGAATGGGGAAAAGATGTGTTCAAAACGCCAGATAGACCAATGGATTTTAATGTAACAGAGTACACAAAGTTCATTGATATGGTTTTAGATTTCACATTGAACTAACCTCTTTAAGAAACCACCACTTACTGAGTTTTGGTGTATTATCAAAGGAAAATACCCACAATTATTTTAATTAGGAAATACTTCTTTTCCAATTATAAATCTATGTGAGGCCAGATTTTCCGCATATACTTCAACCAAAACAGTATATCACAGCATACTGAATGCAGAAGCATATAGGAGAATCTAGCTGCCAGAATTAAACTAGATATTAAAGAGATCAGCAAAAATATAAAACAGTGCCACTCTTCTCATCAATCTTGTTGTTTTGTTGGAAATTATAGTTATTTTTCATAAAAGTAGGTTATTTATATTAACATGTAATGTGTTGTTACTTTTAAATGAATTAATAGATATTTTAAAAAATCTCATACTGTGGTAAACAGCAATAGATATAACCCATTGTAAACATTAGCTCTTGGGGTCCTCAATAATTTTTAAGTGTGTAAAAGGGCTCCTAAGACCGCTCAGACCAAAGTAATGGGAGAACCTCTTTTTTCTAAACGGACCAACTTAATGTATAAGAAAATGGTGACTTTACTAAATACTGTTATTAGAACTTAGTTATTTTGGGTTTTTTCTTTCTTTTTAAAAACTCTGTAAAGGGGCTATGGAGAAAAAAAATGAAAATAAGTTCATATCATTTTAAGTTTTCTTTACTTGAGACTAAATGAAGTTCACGTCACTGAGTTCTCTGATAAGGCTTTTGTTACCTGCTACATGAAACCTGTTGCTTAACTTAATTATTTGTGTTAGAAATTTTCCAATAGAACCTGTTTCCTCACCAAGGGTGGATTTATAATTGGAAATAAATCTGACAACACAAAAATACTTTATTACTTGATAAGAATCATTGCTATAAAACTTAAATATTTATGAGATAAAAATCCTATCTTGCTTTTTAAAACTTCCATCAAGAATAGTTGTGATAAACCATAATGGAAAAGAATATTAAAAAAAAGAATGTATATATGGATGTATAACTGAATCACTTAGCTGTACTGCAGAAATTAACACAACATTGTAAATCAACTATACTTCAATTAAAAAAAATAAGTAAAAGAACCCAAAATTATGAACATAAAAGAAAAGAATAGTTTGCTTGTTTGCTTTCAGTAGACATGTTTGGCTTCTAAAGTTGTGATTTTGGCAAAGTCAATTTGTAGATTGGTTTTCCTTTAACCTGGTTTGCACTGAGAGAGGTGGTAATAAAGTCTGTATAGGAGAAGTATCTCCTCTTCTGGTGTTAAGAATACCCTTTCCTAGTGTGAGTAACATTTTAGTGTAAGTCAATTACTGTGTTGTTAAAGGGTTAGGGATTTACTCCTTAGGGTAGTTGCTAGGTAGAATTCATTCTGTAGTGAGCTTGCTGGCAGAAGAAATGTCACAGAACAATGTGAGTAACAGTAAGGAGTAACTGGATCAGAACTTAAGATGAAGATTGGTGGATGATGAACGATCAGTGTGATATTTGGGCTACCTTCCTGAGAGCTCTCTAGTTATCTTGATGTTCTTGGAGTTTCACGTAATGTACCTTTCAAAGCATTTTTGTGTTCTCTGGGCGGGGTGGGGGGGCAGCTTAGTAATGAGAAGATGCCTTTCCCTTTTCATTTTAATGCTTGGATATTATTTCAAGTGTCAGATGAGTTAAATCGTGCTAATTACTAAGCTTAATAACTGAGGCAGATTTGTTTTTTTTCTTCCATATTTTTGCTGTACTCTCGAAATCTAACCTGTTAGGAAGCTTCTCTCTAGCCTTACAGCCCTTCCTCCAAAATGCCTTTTTAGCAGGATAATAAACCACCTGGGGGAAACCCCCCACTGACATCTATTCAGAGGGCTTTGTTTTTTGGAAGCCGCAGTAGTAGTCTCAGCAAAGGAGGAAGGATTTTGGTTAGATAGTGTGAGAGGGAAAGAGCAGGGACTCTGGAGTGTGGCAGAACAAAGATCACAACTATGTGACTTTGTCACTTGACTTCTCTGAACTTTAGTGTTCTCATTGAATAATAATAGCAGCTAACATTTATATAGTTGTTATTATATAATATTCTACGCACCTTACATATATTAACTCACTTTATTCTCATAACCCTATGAGGTAGGTGTTCTATTATCATCTCCATTTTACAGATATGAAAACTGAAGCCCACAGAGGTTAAGCCCTAGATTTTACAGTTAGTAACACCATTAATCATTTGTTTCCTAGGTTTAATCTCTCCTTCCACTCCCCTTCTCCCCACATACTATAATGTTTCTGAAATTGAGGGTAGGGTTATTAGGATTCCTGACAAAGTCTGTAGAGTGCCAAGCATGGTGTCTGCCTCAAATCAGACACTTGTGAATCCAGGCCATTTATAGTTGTTGAGGAGGCCCAGAACTCAACTCCCGATAGATTAGAGAGTCACAGAGATCCACCCTTAGAGTTGCAAGTGACTTTTTTCTTTCTCTCATGTTAGCTTTAATAAGCCGACCAGAAAACAACTGAGCAGAAAATAATTTTGCAGAATCAGAGATAATCCTTGGGTGCTAAGGAAAGAAGGGGTTTTGAGTCATTCAAGGCAGGGATACCGTATCTTGTATCTGTAGCGTCAGCACTAAAAACACAAGGAATTGGTGTTTCATGAATGTTGAATGAATGGACGAATGAAAGAACGGTCAGGTCAGGAATCTTGAGTCTTTTGCTTTAATCAGAGCCCTCTGAGTCTGAGTTCTTTGCTGGTAGTCAGAGAAAGTCTGCAAAATATAAGGGAAGGGAATGTGCTTTTCAGTCACTTGAGAAAATTGGGGCCAGTATGTAAGTCAAGCCGTGGGTTGAAGCTAAATCCAAGGTTTGACAGGCCCTCCTGGAACCAGAATATAGCTACATTTCTGTTTGGAAATGTAGCTCTCATTATACCTAAAGTGACCAGATACACCAGATTAAGATGTGATGGCCAATAAACCCCTGCTTGTTTGCTTGACTATGTTGGGGAATGTGGTTTAGGAAAAAGATGGCCTTTGTCCCCTATACCTTTTTTATTTCTGCCACACAAAAGCTGGCTAAGGGCTTCCCTGGTGGCGCAGTGGTTAAGAATCCACCTGCCAATGCAGGGGACACAGGTTTGAGCCCTGGTCTGGGAAGATCCCACATGCCGCAGAGCAACTAAGCCCGTGCGCCACAACTACTGAGCCTGCGCTCTAGAGCCCGCGAGCCACGACTACTGAAGCCCGTGTGCCACAACTACTGAAGCCAGCGTGCCTAGAGCCTGTGCTCTGCAACAAGAGAAGCCACCACAATGAGAAGCCTGCGCCCCGCAACAAAGAGTAGCCCCCACTCACTGCAACTAGAGAAAGCCTGCGTGCAGCAGCGAAGACCCAATGCAGCCAAAATTTAATGAATAAATAAATAAATTTATTTTAAAAAAAACGGGCTATATGAAAAAGAGGAGGACCAATCTAAGGTTGATATGACCCTTTGAAAATGGAAATATAAGAACCAGTTGTCTAAAGCTTGTAAAATATAGATAGTGATTTCCTAGCAAGGAGATGGTGAGACTGATGTGGCAGTGGGGGTTAATAGATTATGGTAGCAATGTAGTTTGAGCAGGAAAGGACTTGCGAGAGGAGGCCAACCACATTATTTGAGGAGGTATGAGGCTCAGGAAATAGTTGATGCGCCTAGGTTTTGCCTGGGTTCTCATTCTAGCTCTCTTATAAAGGCATGTCTCTGTGAGTCCACGTATAAAATGAAGGAGCTAAATTAGATAATCCCTGAAGGAATTTTCCAGCTTTATGATGAAATGAATTGGGTAAAACAGGAAGTTGCAATTTAGGAAAGCCCTGCCTAAAGCAAATAACTATGGTACTCACAGCCCAGATTCATTGGGATGATTTTGATTTCAGATACTGTTCAATAATCCCTCAAAGAATATTTACAGTCCTTAATGCTTACCATACATTGTTTCCCTGTTTAAATTTTAGAATACCTGGCTGCTTTAAAGTCTGTAGGATCACATAATTTACATGTAAATTCTGTTCTCGGGGTCTGCCGCATAGAAATGTTTGCAGTTAAAGTTATGACATTATGATAATTTGTAATGTAAACTCGAAATTCAGTGTAGAGTTTTCATTTGTTTTTTTCTTTTTAACATGATCACTTTTCTTCTCATTTATAGCCCCGCCCCCTCAGTGCCACACTTTTCTTTTGTAAGTACATTTTCATTCATTGAGTCAAACCCATAGTTCATTTCAGAGTTTTCTCTCATTCCTTGTAAAGGAATTTTTATCTGCAAAAATCATTCAGCATTGAGAAGAGTCCTATCTTCTTAAGATCAGATGCTCTGAGTTTGAGAACTTGGATTCATTAAGGAAAATTGCAAAACCTCCTTAAATGCTGTTGGTCTGGAAAAAGGGAACCCAGCAGGAAAGGGGCGGCGATGTATGGGGGAGGGGTAGAGGGGGGTTAGCAAGGGAGCTGCAGTTGAAATATTCATCAATCATTTTACTGGCACCAGGAAACCAATCAGCCTTTTAGGGGAGAGAACTTAATCAATCACCTAATGTGGGAAATTACAATTGCTTTCCCACAAAAAAATATTCCCTTACTTGCTGACAGATTAAATCTGAAAGATAGTTGGGCTGGCTGGAATTCAGAGCTAACTGCTGGCGAGCAGTTACTGAAAGTACTACTGTGATGAAAAAATGCATTTAACATTTGAAGATAAAATGTACTATCTGCCACGAGCCTTTTAAAAATATTTCAAAGTAAGTTTGCTTTTCATATAGTGTGCCCATTAATAAAAAAACAATTACTGAGCATCTATGGGTAATATGAAGTGTGTGAAATACTGTAAATTTATTCTCCAAAGCTAGTTTCAAGAGCATAGATAGGGCTCCTGGCTGAAGGATACCCAGTGTTTCCAGTGCCGTGTTTGGAAAGCAAGTTTAGAGCGTTGTCTAAGGGACGCTTCCTGGGGAACACAGTTGGAAGTGCTTGCATACAAGCAGGAGGGATTTAGCTGTATCTTGTATTTAGATTTTAAATGGTGTGATTTCTGAGTTCTGTGCTTGAATTGCCTGTGGCCCTTAGGTTTCTTAGGTGTGAGCTGTTTAGGAATCTAATGATTTTAAAATTAGAAATGTATAATCACTGTAGAAAATATGGAAACTGAAGGGAAAATTACCTATAATCTTGTCTCCAAGCAACTTTTATTAGCATTTTCTTATGTTTTCTTCTAGACTTTCTTCAAATCCTAGTTTTTTTGCGTATTGTTGTGATCATACAGTATATACCATTATGTTTTATGCTTTTTGTTTAACTTTAAGCCTTTTTTTCATGTTATAAACTTTACTGATTCAACATTAACTTACTTAAAACTTTTAATAGCTATATGACAGCCCACTGTTTTTCACTGTTGGACATTAAGATAGTTTTTGGTTTCTCACTGGTATAACAATACTGCTCAGACTATCTTGTGCTTTCTTTTATTTTGGCTTATTTTTGGGGGGATAAATGTTTAGAAGTATGTATCTACCTCGGTGTACCATCGCCAACAACCAGTTTAATTTACACTAAGATATCTTGTATACTAACGTCTAGGACTTATTACTATTTTTTTAATAAATACCTCATGCTTGAGATAGAATTGAGACACTGGTAGGCTGTTTCCTCTGTTCTCATGTTATGGAGGGATATGTGAAGTCATTCCCAATGCCTTTTGTCCTCTGAAATCTTTTAGATTTCTGGCACCAGGCCCCCCATGCACATTGCCTTCCACCCCCCGCCCCAGTATCTCCAGCCTGGTCAGAGCAGTGCTTAAGGACCCTTCTGAGGCTGCCTTCTTTCTCTTATAGATCATGGGTGAATGGGTCACAAAGACACTCTGGAGCCTTCTCTGGTTGCCTCTAAAAATTTCAGGAGGATGGATTGGGGGGTGGGGGGCTGTGTGTCTCTCTGTCTTCAAATACAACTATATCAACTTCCTCAAAGTCTTGAATATGTCCTAAAACTTAAAACTGAATTTGATTGGAAATTAAGTACATGGAGAGAGAAGTTAAACTTACATTCCTTTAGATATCTGCATAATCTGCATGGCTTCCTCAGTGGCTGAAACACTGACTCTGCACAGGGTTTGATAGTGAAAAACCTAAATAAATTTTATGCTAATTTGAAGGGCATTCATAATTTTTAACAGGGCTGGTTTCAGAATGGAAACAAATATTTTCAGAGTCTGGCTATCTACAAATTTTGAATTAAATCATAAATCATACTTGCTGAAATTAAGATTTAAGAGTCTTCTAGTAATTTTAAAAGTTGAGGTTGATTGAGAGTAAGCACAAATGTTTGAAGATCATTTGCTCTGCTTCTTTGTGTTCACCACTGGTGGTAAGAGAGTTTGCAATTTGCCAAGACACAGTTTTTATAAGGCTCTTTAATAAGAAAGTGAATAAGCCAGCTGCTCTTTCCCTGGACTATACCAATTGCAGACCTCCTCAAATCCTGGTTAGTAATTAAAAGCCTTGAGATGACCTTGAATCTAACTGAACCACAAAAGCTGTCTTGAGTTAAATTTATAGTCCTTGTTGTTTTCACAGGAGGTTAGGAAGAATCATATTCTGTTTGCTAAAACATTAAGGGTAGCCTTGGGTGTACCTTGAAGATAGAAATAATTAATAAGAGGCACTTTTAAAGTGCAGAAGAGAAGCCTGGAATGGACAAAAAAAAATTAGCTGTGTCATTTCTTCGTTGAGCATTTGAAATATGTATTTGAAGAGGTTTAAGGTAGGGTGATGTTTTTCAAAGTGTCAGTTTGCTTAAAAGATCTTTCTTTTCCCCATCTTAACATAAAGAGATTTTTGAACCCAGTGTTCAAAATCAGAATAAATGTTTAATGCTTTTTAAAAGTAACAGTTTAATTCATTCTTAAAATATTTTACAGGAGTGGGAACTTTGTTAGTAAAAGTTCCTGATTATACTGAGGCAAAAATGCTTTATATTTGGGCTGTATCATGAGATCTATGAGTAGAGAATTTTTCTGCTTACCAAAAAGAGCAAAATATATTTTCAGTTGTTTAGAGAGCCTTGAACTACTATCTTATTGATAGGAGGACAGTTGAAAATGTTGCTACAAGAAAAGTCAAGTTTTATGTGTCAGTAGGTGAGATAAGACATTTCTCCTAGCATCATAAATGTGATAAATCCCTGAAGACCCCAGTAGTAAGGCAAACAGTTTGAGCAAGCACTAATGTCTTATATAGATTGTGTAGACTTTAGGATTATTTTAGTTTTTACACTTACTTAATGAGGCTAGCCTACACTTTGACCAAAATAATTGATCATAAAATTATATACCTGTGTGTGTGTGTGTGTGTGTGTGTGTGTGTGTGTGTGTATGTGTATGTACACACACATCAGGGATTGTCAGTGTGGGATCCCTAAAGATGGTAGTACGGGTTCTCAAGCAATTTCAGTTGTGCAAAATTTGATCTGAAATCATATGAGTAATAAGGTTGTCCAGCCTAAATAAAGTAATAATGTCTCTACAATCTTGACTTTTGCCTTGAAAGTATTCTAGTTTAGTCTGGCAGCAGCAGTGCCACTCAACCTCTGAACAGCAGATACAAATTTTTGCCGAAGAGGGTAGAATAAATAGTTATTGTAGTATGGTAGACAAACTGCATTGGTATGGGTGGCAATTTAACATTATTTCAGAGAACTATTATTATGATGTAGTGATTAATTAGGTGTGTTAGGGCATGAGCTCTAGTTGGACCTGGGTTTAAAGCCTGTCTCTCCTACTTTCTTGATTTTTTTGGAGGGCAGTGGTGCTGAAAGGATGTAGAATCACCACACAAGTTACTGGAGAATGAATTGATGTAGTGTGTGAAGAACCTGGAGTGTAGCTGTGTTACTGTACGAAGGTTATTTAACATTTCTCAATTTCCTTATCTGTAAGTAATGTTAATATACCTACTTCATGGGTAAGCAAGCCAGTTCACCGAAATCCAAGTCATTGAAACTAGTTTGCCGTATATCCACTTTACCCAATATTCAATTCAACAAAAATCAATTTGCTGAATCTAATTTGTAGAACTTACAGAATTTTTTTGTCAGTTTCCTTCTTCTAAATTGCTGCCCTGTCATTTTTTACCCTTTTCTTTTCTCCCTTTTCCTATACCCCATCTCTTCCCCCATTACCTGCAGCCCAGAGCAGACTGTATTTTTCCACCAGCAGAGGTCCCCTCTCTGCCCTGGCTCTTTCCAGCTGCAGGAGCAGCAGAGAGCTGGGATAGAGACAAACTGAACATTCTTGAAAATGCTGCTGTGCTAACTGTTGATCTTAATTTGGCAGAAATCTTTTTTTAAAAAATAAATTTATTTATTTAATTTATTTTTGGCTGCACTGGGTTTTCGTTGCTGTGCGCGGGCTTCCTCTAGTTGCGGTGAGTGGGGGCTACTCTTCCTTGTGGTGCACGTGTTTCTCATTGCGGTGACTTCTCCTGTTTGCAGAGCACGGGCTCTAGGCGCGCGGGCCTCAGTAGTCGTGGCATGAGGGCTCAGTAGTTGTGGCTTGCGGGCTCTAGAGCGCAGGCTCAGTAGTTGTGGTGCACAGGCTTAACTGCTCTGCGGCATGTGGGATCTTCCCGGACCAGGGCTTGAACCCGTGTCCCCTGCATTGGCAGGCACATTCTTAACCACTGCGCTACCAGGGAAGTCCCCATGAATTGATTTTCCTGTCTATTATATTGTACTTTGTCTGTGCTAGGTTATATCTTTGAACATTTACTGTGGATTCTTGATAAATCATCTTGTGAAACCTATTCCTAATAGTTTTCTAATCCTAGAGGCCAGACTGGTGTAGTGTATGGCAGGCCAAACTTGGTATAATTGATACTTCAATAAAATTTTTCTAATACTTGGCATAAGCTAAACTATATGATTCACTGTTCTTTGACACTTTGAACCCAGGGTTTCAACCCAGAGCTTATCCCAGGGTAAGATTTGTCAGCATGCCCTGGTATGAAGTAATGGAGACTTTAGAACAAGGGTTTGAAATTTTATTATCTAGCTCATATGCTCTATTTAGAATTTTACCACTTTAAATTCTAAATCATAAACAAAAACCTAATGTCTCTCTTGATTAGAGCATGAAGTATTTGTGTTCTTCCTGTTGAAAGGAAAAAAATTTGTCCCAAACCAATTTCTTAGCTGAATTGTGATTTAGCAACTCTATTCATGTGCAAAATTAGTATAATTAGTACTTAGTTTGTGATCATTATCTTTCTCTAAAAATCTTGTAGTTAAGCATTTGTCTTTTTTCTTAAATTGAAATTTATTGTGTTCTTACCGTGTACTAATTATGTGTAGCAGTCTTATAAGGAGAGTTACATTATTACTGTCATTTTGCAGGTGAAAAAACTGAGAGCAGTTATGTGCCTTGGCCTGGTAAATGGGAGAGATGGGATTCAAATATAGGCTCTTTGACTCTAGGCCTCACACTCTTGGAATCTCAGCACCATATTCTGATAGAGGAGGATCCTAAGGGTCATTTGTACCTTAAGGAGTCTAGTATTTAGAAGACATTGCTTTAATGGCAGATGCAAAAATTAAAACCACACTTCAGAGTTAATGCCGCCTCCATTTTTAGGCATGGGGACAGGTGTGCCCCTTGAAAATTGCTTGTTTAAATTCTTAACTTTTTTTTTTAACTGGCCATTTAAAATTTTATTTTATTTTATTTTATTTTTATTTACTTATTTATTTTTGGTTGCATTGGGTCTTCATTGCTGCGTGTGGACTTTCTCTAGTTGCGTCGAGCGGGGTCTACTCTTTGTTGCGGTGCACGTACTTCTCATTGCGGTGGCTTCTGTTGTTGCGGAGCGCGGGCTCTAGGCGCGCAGACTCAGTAGTTGTAGCTCACGGGCTCTAGAGTGCAGGCTCAGTAGTTGTGGCGCACGGGCTTAGTTGCTCCACGGCACGCGGGATCTTCCCGGACCAGGGCTCGAACCTGGGTCCCCTGCATTGGCAGGTGGATTCTTAACCCCTGCGCCACCAGGGAAGTCCCTGACCATTTTTTTTTTAAAGATACCTTTTTGTGTTTCCAGGGAAAAGAATGAAGTCGAAACCAATTAGTGGTGTTGGAGAAGGATGCTGTTGTGGGATTTAGGACATGTCCTTGCAAACAGGGAGGCAGTGCTGGCCCTGGGCATGTGACACAGAAGTAGGTCTCTGTGTGGAATGGGAGGGAATTGTAATACTTAATGGCTTTTAGGAAATAAAGCAAAATAACATTAGGCTACTTAATACTATGTGGAACAAGTTAAAAAACGAATATCGTGAACTGAAAACACGAAGACTGTAATATGGTAGTGACTGTAAGCAACCAGTATGTCTACACAACTTCAATTTCCAGGTCAGCTTGTATTTCAGTCTGCCTTGTTGACCTTATGAGTACACTCTTCTCATCTTGACATCATTAGTTAATATTCTAAAAATATCGTCACTTTGACTTATTCAGGAATGTGAAGCATATGCAGAAACAGGATTGCTAAAGTCAGATGAGAAGTGCTGTATACCAAGTAATGGTTCCCCACTCTGGAAGCCTGACATTTTTGGTATTTCACTTAGTTTTGAGATACATATTGGGAAGTAAGAATGCTACATTATGTTTGTGCTAATGCTAATGCATGATAATGTTAGAAGATGAACTTTACCCCTAAGCTGACAGACCTTATAACAGGTATCAAAAATTAAAAGGATGCATGTATTATACAAGTAGAGTATGATTTTAGTTGGGCAGGGTAGACTAGTATCTGTAGCTCTTAAACATGCCCCAGTCATTTATTTCATTGGTCTGGTGATCTGAGATCTGAATGGTTGACCCAGAGGTCAGTTTTCACATGAATGCTGTAGCTTCATCAAGAAGCCAACATCTCAATAATAGCACTGAGTGATGACTTAATAAAAGGTCCTATCCTCTGTGTGTGCACAGAGTGGAACAGTTTCTCTAGAGCTGCTGCAAAGTGGTTTATGTTTTTTAATCAAGAAGTCTGGGCTTCCCTGATGGCGCAGTGGTTGGGAGTCCACCTGCCAATGCAGGGGACACGGGTTCGGGCCCTGGTCCGGGAGGATCCCACATGCCGCAGAGTGGCTGGGCCCGTGCGCCGCAGCTGCTGAGCCTGCGCTCTGGAGCCTGCGAGCCATGGCTGCTGAGCCCGCGTGCCGCAACTGCTGAGGCCCGCGCGCCCGGGGCCCATGCTGCGCGACGGGAGAGGCCACCGCAATGAGAAGTCCGCGTGCCACGGTGAAGAGTGGCCCCTGCTCGCTGCGGCTGGAGGGGGCTTGTGCGCAGCAACGAAGACCCAGAGCAGCCAAAAATAAATAAATAAAATAAATTAAGGAAAAAAAAAAAAGAAGTCTGTTTCACAAGTATACTTATATTTGTGGCTTGGAGGGTGAAGATCAGAATGACTTCCCCAACTATGATAATAATGGCTAACTCCATTTTCTCATCTTACAAGATGGCAGTGGAAAAGCTGAGAAACCAGATACTAAAGAGAAAAAATGTGAAGCGAAGAAGGCTGATGTATAGAGAACAAATGTATGGATACCAAGTGGGAAAGGGGTGGGGTGGGAGGAATTGGGAGACTGGGATTGACACATATACACTATTTTCTTTTTTTTTTTTTTTCTTTTTTTTTTTTTCATATACACTATTGATACTATGTATAAATTAGACAACTGATGGGAACATACTGTATAGCTCAGGGAACTCTACCTAATGCACTGTGGTAACCTAAATGGGAGGGAAGTCCAAAAGGGAGGGGATATCTATGTGTGTATGGCTGTTTCATTTTGTTGTACAGTGTTGTACACAACATTGTAAAGCAACCATACTCCGATAAAAATTAAAAGGAAAAAAAAAAAAAGGCTTATGCTGGTGGCAAGGTTAAAAAGGTTAAGAAGGGGAAGCCCCACTGCAGCTGAAACCCTGTCTTGGTCAGAGGAATTGGCCAGTATTCCTGATTGGTTATGTATTCCAGAAAGGCCTTGTACAAGATGAAGTATTCAGTAGCTAAATCCAAGGTTGAAAAGAAAAAGAAGGTGATGGTCCTTGCTACTGTCACAAAACCAGTTGGTGGTGACAAGAATGGTGGTACCCGAGTGGTTAACTTCGCAAAGTGCCTAGGTATTATCCTACTGAAAATGTGCCTGGAAAGCTGTTAAGTCATGGCAAAAAACCCTTCAGTAAGCATGTGAGAAAACTGCGTGCTGACATCACTCCTGGGACCATTCTGATCTGCTTCACTGGGCGCCACGGAGGCAAGAGGGTCATCTTTCTGAAGCAGCTGAGCAGTGGCTTGCTACTTGTGGCTGGGCCTCTGTCCCTCAATCGAGTTCTCCGCAGAACACCAGAAATTTGTCATTGCCACCTCCATCAAAATTGATGTCAGTCGTGTGAAAAATCCTAGAACATCTTACTGATGTTTACTTCAAGAAGAAGAAGCTGTGTAAGCCCAGGCACCAGGAAGGTGGGATCTTCGACCCACAGAGAGAAATATGAGATTACAGAGCAGCGCAAGGTTGATCAGAAAGCTGTGGACTCACAAATTCTATGAAGAAACAAAGCTGTTCCTCAGCTCCAGGGCTACCTCCACTCTGTGTTTGCTCTTACAAATGGAATTTATCCTCACAAAATAGTGTTCTAAACTTCTTACAAAGAACCTAATTGAATAACTGGTCCATCTAAAAAAAAAAAAAATAATAATGGCTAACCTTTACTAAAGCAGGTACTCTCTTGAGTGCTTTAAATTTTTTTTATTTCATTTAATCCTCTCCGCAGCCCTGTGACATGTATGTACTATTATTGTTGCCATTTTTAGATTGGGAAAATGCCAAAGCCTTTAGGACCATGATTATCGTTTAAAGCAGAGAGATATTACAGATGTTACTCCCTTTACACAATTTCTTCCTTCTGTAAAATGGGGGCTAGACTGGGATGGAAGAGATTAGGGATGATTTATAAGGTTTCTTCTAGTTAAAAAAAAAAAAAAAATCTAAGAATCTTGGCAACCTCTTAAGGGTTCCTCAAGTGTTAACATTATGTCCTCTGTATCCCCTAGTATACACAACTGCCAACTTTTGAAAAATTCATAGACTTTAGAGCTGAAAAAATACTAAGAAAATTGGCCAGACTTTCTCCTTTTACTGAAGAGAAAATGGAGCACAGAGGGAGTAGATCCCTCAGCATTACACAAATGGCTTATTAGTACCAGAGTAAGGCTAGTGTTCAGGTGTCTTGCCTCCCTAGTGTATCACTTTATTGATGTCTCAACATTAGGAAATTGCTTTAACATCAGAGTTGGTATAGACGTTTTAATCTCTGTATAAAGAGTTAAGAGTTTGGAAATAGGAATTGATGTTTTACCCTTTTCAAACTTCATGATGAGTCAAGGAAAAGAAGGTTCTAAAAAGTAGCTTTTCAAATGTTGGACTTGCTTATTTCTATGATTTTTTTTTTTTTTTGGCGGTGCCATGTGGCCCATGGGATCTCAGTTCCCCGACCAGGGATCAGACCCGGGCCCTTGGCAGTGAAAGCTCGGAGTCTTAACCACTGGACTAACAGGGAATTCCCTATTTCTATGATTTAAGGCCTTCCATGCCATGCTAAACATGTTGAAAATGGGGAGCCAGCCAACAGGCACATGAGAAGATGCTCAACATCGCTGATCATCAGGGAAATGCAAATCAAAACTACAATGAAGCATCATCTCACACCTGTCAGGATGGCTGTCATCAAAAAGAACACAAATAACAAATGTTGGTAAAGATGTGGAGAAAAGGGAATCCTTGTACACTATTGGTGGGAGTGTAAACTGGTGTAGCCACTGTGGAAAACAGTATGGAGGTTTCTCAAAAAACTAAAAATAGAACTACCATATATGACCCAGCAGTTTGACTCCTGGCTATATATCCAAAAAAACCAGAAACACTAATTCGAAAATATACATACACCCCAATGTTCATGGCAGCATTATTTACAATTGCCAAGATATGGAAGCGACCTAAGTGTCTGTCAACAGATGAATGGATAAAGATGATGTGGTAATATACATACAATGGAATACTACTCAGCCGTTAGAAAGAATGAAATTTTGCTGTTTGCAGCAACATGGATGGACTTGGAGGTTATTATGCTAATTGAAATAAGTCAGACAGAGGAAGACAAATACAAAGTGTTGTATGATATCACTTATATGTGGAATGTAAAAAAATAGAACAGACTAGTGAATATAACAAAGAAGCAGACTCACAGATATAGAGAACAAACTAATGGTTACCAGTGGGGAGAGGGATTGTAAGAATCTAGGGGTAGCCAGCTTTATTCATCTTTGTATCCCTTTTAACTTAGCATAGTGCCCTATATTGAAAATGCTAGGTAAATATTTATTGAGTTTAATTTTAGAACGTAGGAAAGTGTAGCATATAAGAAGCAGCAGGAGTTTTTCACCCTTAATCCTGTTTGTGGAGTGTCTTTTGCATTTATGTGGTGCTATAAACATATGTTGGTTTTTGCTCTTCTATCTTGACTCCAGTTCGAATAGTTTAAAAAAATTTCTTTTGGGGTTATTTCATAGATATGATTAACTAGCAACTAGCTTTGCTTCATATTTGAAAGATTCTGGGGTGGAAGTTTAAAGATGTTGTATCTTTTTGTTGCCACACAATGGATTTCTGAAGCTGAGACATGAGAGATGGTGCTGAGCTTTAGCATTAATGGTTAACTAGTATGTCAGAAAGATTAGTGCCCAGAATTATGTTTCTAATAAGAAGTAATTTAAAAGTCACTTAGAGAATGTCTGGGAGGTTTTTTTTTTTTCCTTCAGTTGAACTGGTCAATTTTAGAGTTAAGGCGAATCATTTTGTTCTTAGGCTTTTTCTTTTTTATTGAAGTAAAGTTGATTTACAATGTTGTGTTAATTACTGCTGTACAGCAAAGTGATTCAGTTATACATATATATACATTCTTTTTAAAAATATTTTTCATTGTTCTTAGGATTTTTAAAATGTGCATGTTTCTGTTTATAAAAACAATATATTTTCAATCAGAAAAATAGAATGGAGAAAAAAAAAATCATCCTGAACAGATGGTTCTGAAATGACCTCGAAAGCTCTGTGACCACGGTCAAACAAACTCCTTTGTCTGTAAGACTCTTCTTCAGTTAGTCTTTGAAATGACAATGAGCAAAAAAGTCTTCACTCTTCCTACTTCTGCTGGGAGTAACATTTTTCTAAAAGAACCTAGTTCTTGTTTAATTACAGTATTGCATTTATTCATTCATGTAAAGTTTTATACTTCGGTTTGATCTGGTTAGTGAAGTTACTCTGGCTGCTTCTGATTATCTTGGATTATTCAAGAGGAGGTTTATAATGGACTCATCTAAGGTGTGGTGTTTTTTTCTTGGACTCTGAAGCCCTGCTTTTGTGGGAATGTCAGGGTTTGTTTTTTGAAGTAACGTCAAGTTCCCAGCTAGCTGTTGAAAAGCATGTACCTTGCAAAGGTGGGGTTTTATTAGCCCAACTACTCTGAATAGAAGTTCTCTTGTTTTGACTTTTGTGGCTCTTTCCATGTAACAGAATACAATAATCTGTTTAAACCTATAAGATGGAGAAAGGAAGAATTCGTGTAAAGCATCAAGCCAATGCCAGGCCTATAATAAAGATTCAATAAATGGCAGCTGAGAGATTATTTTATACATTTTATTGTATGTGTATTTTGAAATTTCTTTAACCTCCAAGCTGAATGGAGAAATATCAACAATCTCTTTTGTTACTACAGAGATCCAGGAATTGTAAATGAAGAATGTCAGAGGCTCATCAGTACGTGCAGTTTTCTGAGAAATGCCTGTACTATATTTCCATAGAAACACTAATGACCTCTGACTCATCAAACCGAATTGCCTTCCTAAACTGTTTTCACCTTCTGATTCTCTAGCCACAGCCTTGAAGCTTTGTACTGCTTTTATTTTTTAAAATATCTTAAAATTGAAATGTCATAATCTTGAGCTGGCTTTTCTGCCTTCAGTATGGTTTCAAGGCTGCAGTTACAAAGCTAGAAGGCTGAAAAACTGAATGAAAGGTGATGTAGGTTGATCAGATGGAACTTATTAATGTTTCCATAGAAATGTAGACACTTATTGTAAGCACCATTTAAGCTGAGCAAATATGTGGGCACAATAGGTTATATAATTGAGAATTCTTGGCTTCTCCTCCCCCCACTCTTTTTTTCTGCCCCTAAGATTTCATGTTAAAAAAATGACATTAGGGAAAGGGCTTTGTTTTTGTTGCAGTTTTTAAAATGTGACCTTGACATTTGTAGGTGGAGAAAGGGAAATATGACTTGAAGTTCTGCCAGCCAGCTTTTGCTGTGCAGACTTGTGGTGCTGTCTCTGTATTCAAAAGCATTTTCTGTTATTCCTGAAGTATAGTTTATCAGGTTGCCTGTGAGAAACAAAAGCTAATGGCCCAAGTGGCATCCCACTCACTGGATAGAAAGGAAAGAGGCAGATGTGAATTTAATGCTCAGCCAATCTAAAGAAAAGTGTTTCTGTACTTGCTTGGGTCTGGGGCTAAATTGCAGGCTGCAAACTGGACTGTAAGGCAGGCCATGGTTTGGCTAGCTAATGTTTGTTACCAAAAAAAAAAGGAAAAAAGCTACGTTCCTTTTCAGCCGCTACCTAAGCCATTCTTTGTACCAAAAGCAGTATAGGAGATGGAGTTGGGAGGGGCCCTGAAAAATGGGAAGAGTTCCTAGAATTTCAGGATCTGTGGATGGTTTGCCATGTATATCTTGGCTACCCTCTCAGAGCGCTTTCCTCCCATCCTTTTAACCCTTATGCTTTTAGTTACCTGGTTGAAATTTTAGAACCACTGTATTGAAGTTAGTCAGAGTTGGGCTGGTATTGACACACTTCCTAGGTGTATCCATGTATTTCCTTTCCTCAGTGACTATTGCCTATAGAATAAAAGCCAAAAACTCCCCATGCATGGCAGTTAAAACCCTTTATGATATAGCCCTGGCTGGGGCTCCAGTCAAATCACATTACCAGGTAACATTGTTCACTTTCTCGGTTCATGCCTTTTACATGTGGCTTCCTCTGCATGTTTCTCAAATAGCCCTGTTTGTCTGGTGAATGCTTATCCCTTGCACATGCCCCTGGCCCCATGGTTGCTGCTCTGTTCTCACTAATATTGATAGCGGCTCTTAAGCGCTTTCCACTGCCCTAAGTGTATCATTTCATTAAATCCTCACAGCAATCTACAGATGAGGAAATTGGCTCAGATAGGTGAAGTCACTTCCTAAGTTAACACAGTAGTAAGTGATGGTGCCAGTACTCAAACCTATTATGATAGCAAAAGATATGCTCTTACTACTCTGCAGTGCCTCCCAGTTTCACCTTGTCCATCTGTCCCAATCTGTCCATCATTCACTCCCTACCATTAATTTTTTTAATGTTATTGTCTATTTCACTAGCTTTTTTTTTTTTTTTTTTTTTTTTTGGCCGCACCACACGGCATGTGGGATCTTAGTTCCCCAACCAGGTATTGAACCTGTGCCCCCTGCAGTGGAAGCGTGGAGTCCTAACCACTGGACCACCAGGGAAGTTCCTTCGCTATCTTTATTTCATTTGGCTTTAATCTTTTCTTATTGTAGTATAATATATATAACATAAAATTTACCATTTTAACCATTTTAAGTGTACAGTTCAGTGGCATTAAGTACATTCATATTGTTGTGCTCTATAGTTAATTTTTATTCTGTACCCCTCTGGACTATTCATTCTCTGACAGTAGGGTCATTCTTACTGATATTTGTATCTTCCAGGCCTAGGAGCTGCTACAGTGTGGGCAGGTACTTAATAACATTTGAGGGAGTAAGTGACTGTATTTGCTAGGCTGATGGAATTACTTTCTGATAACAACTGATAAACTTATGAATTGGTCAGTAAATAACACTAGCGTAAGCATTTCCATATTTCATTTACTTTAAAGCTGCAACAGAGTCCAAAAGGTGGCATAATACATTTAGAAGAGGGAAGACTTTTTTTCTAGTCTTATGTTTTCCATTATAATAGCCACTGGCCTTACGTGGCTACTTTAATTAAACAAAATTAAATTAAGTTAAAAATTCAGTTGCTCAGTCACACTAGTCACATTCCAAGTGCTTAATAGCCACATGTGGCTAGTGGCTATCATTTTGGATAATGAAGAGAGAGAACATTTCCATCATTGTAGGAATTTCAATTGGACATTGTTGGTCTAGACTTCAAAGGCAGAGAATACTGAAACTGTTTTTTTCTCTTAGAACTTGATATTTTGGCAAGAACTTAATTGTGGTAGCATGTGGTTTAGTACCATTGCTTTTTGGAGAAAGAAGTAGTTCCTCAACATTTACTGAGCAACCTTTCCTGGGATCCTGGGACGTGCCTCAGCCTTGAGGCGGGGGATAGTTAGGGCTGAGACCAGATCTGACTGAAAAAAGGACACCGAGTTTCATTGGGAACCTAATCATGATCAGGGGCACAAAGCAGATGGGAAACTGACACAGATGACCTGAGCTGTTGGTCCAGAAAGTACCAGTGAATGACTCTTGTGTATCAGTACAAATCCTGGGTAAAGATTTTTAGCATTTTTCTTAGGGAGTATGGAGAACAAAATTCTCTAAAACCTGAATTCACGGTCAGTAGCCCTGGTGGTGATTTGGTGTGGGAAGCAGAGGGAATTGGGATCACAGAGTAGGGAACCTAATAAGGCAGAATAGTTTTCAAAATCCTTCTAGATCCCTAACTTCCTTCTGGAAGCTCTGCTTCATTTCATATCTCACATTTTAAAGTACATGAAACTTGAATTGCAGTTGACTAGATAAAATAATGTTATATCTCATATTGAATTAAAACATTTAAACTAATGTTAATATGTGATTTCTGTTTTGGGGAAAGATGAGATGTTTGATTAAAATTATAGAATTTTGCCTTTTAAGGGCCTCACCTTAATTTTGCCTTGTGGGCTTCAAAGTAGATTGGCAGAATCCTGACCAGGATCCAAGTCTCTGTTGCACCATGCTGCCTTCCTACAGTCAAATTGAATGAAATTAAAACATTCCTAGAGTAATATTTAACTTGCTTTTGTAAAAAACACATTATAGATTACAATTAGCTAGTGTTTTAGGCTTGAATTTGTTAAGTGGCATTACCCATAAGCTTTTGTTCACATTTGGAAAAAAATTGTATACTCAAAGTTTATTTAAGATCCTATTGTGGTAAATGTATAAGTTTATAGCCAAAAATAGTAAATAAAGAAAAAAAATCAGTATTTTCAAAATCTATTACTGTAGCCAATCACAGATTAAGGAGTCACTGATCTTTTTGTTTTTGCCAAATTCTTTCCTATTGGAGAAAAGCTTGTCAACTGGATCTTCCTTTGTATTAAAGAAAATTCCTAGACTGAGAGCCATTTATTGATCTCTTGCCATAAAGTAGGTTATTTATATATATTCACCAAATCTCACAACAGTTGAACCAGATGGTTATTTTTATCCCCATTTCAGGAAGTAGCTATAGGGTAGTTAATTAAACAAAAATAGTGGCAGATACGGGATTTGAATCCAACTCTAACTCAGACCTATGTCCTTTTCACTGTGCATCTGTCTTCTAAGTTAAACCGTGGTAACAGAATATATATAAGCTTTGCACTAAATTTCAAATTGCTTGTGAGCATGCTAATTTAGTGGTATATCTATCATTTTAGGAACCAAGCTGTGTCTCTTGTCTCTCCCTTTTTAAAGCAATTTAAGTCACCAGCCAAAGACTCTGGATTTCTCAGAACATTTCCTAATCTGTTTAATATGTTGTATTTTGTGAGGCAGAAGGTTTTGGGGTTATATTTGTGTATTTATGTGCCTTAGGAGTCTGCTTTTTACCAAACAATTCTGATATCCTTTGCCTCTGTGTTGAATTGAATTGAACACACATTGGGGTTACTTCTAGCAGTAGTTTGGATTCTTCTAGCTAGGAATCATTTTGCTAGCTAGATCTGGTTGCTGAGAATCTGGGTGAGACTGAGAACGGTAGCCAGATCTAGCCATTCCATTGACTTGTCAGGAGGTAGGATTAACATTGTTCTCCATATCTCCTCAGGCCTCCTGCATTAGTGATGATCTGTAAAGCCAGAGACAACATTATTAGCCAGTGGTCTCAGGGCTGGATGGAGGGACTGTAGACATAGTTACTGAATTCCATAATCAGGGATCTTTGTGACCACTGGAGGAATTTGTTTTAAGGAAAATATGAAGAGTTCTTCTTTCCTTGGGGCGTAGCGTACTACATCTGGAATTATTGCATCAAGCAATTTATAGGCTCAAAATATAAAAAAAGGTTCAAGAATCACAGCAAGTAATTAAACTACATTAGTGATGTTAGGGGGTTCCATTCCAGGTCTTTGAGGATGGTGTCATGAATGAGTCAATAGTTAACCCTCCTATAATCTCCTCTTTGGTACCACAGATACAGCACTAGATTGGGTGGACCCTTGGGGTTAGTTAGTTAGTAGTAGCTCACATTTGTTGAGCTTTGACTTTGTCAAGTACTGTGTAAGGTCTTTACAAGCACTATCTCATTTAATCCTTTTAACAGACCTGTAAGGTAAGTGCTGTTGTTAATCCCAGTTTATAGCAGGGTTAGGGTCAATCCTACTTGGGTCATATCAACTGAAAGTGTAAAAGGGATAAGTCTCCAAAGTAAAATCAGAATGCCATTAACCAGAAGGGGGAGTGGTTGCTAGGCAGATAAAAGCAATAGATGCCCACTTTAACTATTTTTCATAGTATTTCTTTTTTTTTTAGTCACCCTCTCTTTATTTGTGTTTGATCTAGTTACTTTGAGTTCCGAATGTCGTTTTCAGAAAATGTGTTAGGCTTTGTCTTTTCTTGAGACTTCTAGTACAGCTCTTTCATTTAATGTCCAGAATCTGAGGTCCAGAATAGGGAGTGACTTGCCTAAAGTCATATGACTAAACTAAAAGTGGCTTGAACTATAACTTTCCCATTATACTATTCTGCCTTCCCATGTTTTTTGTCCTGTTTTTGAGTCAATTTATGTTAAGTGAATGCTTATTCTCAGTTTCATTTCTGGCAGGATGTTCAATATTGGAACCATGTGTAATGAGTGATTTCCTCATTGCCTGGCATCTCTCCACAGCTTTTCTGATCCCCATGTGTTTAGGTAGAGAGGGTTTAAAGTTGCTCTGAGGTGAGCCTTTTTAGGCATCTCATCCACTTTAGCAGCTTCCAAACTCTGGTTTTCCAGATCAGATTTCCTCATTCAGACATTCCACACACTTTTCAGGCTAGACTTAGATTTTCTGATCCTGTGACTTCCTTCCCCTAGACTGTGATCTAGAAGCAGGGTTGTGTTTTCTGTTTGGTTCATCCTGCATTTGAGCACCTTACGTAATGTATCGGCAACTGTTTTGGGCGTAGAAGCAGCTCTGCAGATGGATATGGCACTGTCCCTACCCTTGAAGAGCTCACTGTCTAGTGCAGGAGGCAGTTATTTATTTAAGTTGTGAATGCAGGAGAGGCCTCTTCTGTTTTCCCCGTTTCATAGTTGTCATATTTGAGCTGGGTCTTGAAGGATGATGAATAGTTCTTTACCAAGAAGGACTGTGGCTTGTTTGGTGAATGCCCAGGATTGCAAGGACTTTAAAAGTGGTGTTTAAACAGTCTACTTGCTGTTTGAATTCTTCTTCTCCACATGACGCTCAGTTGCTCTTTTGGCTTCTGGTTGCCTGGCTCTGATGACAGAAAATGTTCTTATATCCCTCTAGTCCTAGTTTTGCTCCATTGTTTTTGAATTTACCATTGAGATACTACAGTTGATATTTATTGAACATCTGCTTTGTACTAGGCTTGTGAGACATAATGGGGATACAGCTGTGAACAAGACAGGCCAGGTCCCTTCCCCTGGGATGGTGGAACACTGTTAGTGGAACAGTCTAATAGTGTCATCAGACATTGAGCCAGTAATTCCTTGTTTATGAGTGCACAAAGCATTATAGATAATTATAACAGGGGGCTTTGACCTTGTGTATGACACAAGGATAAGGGAGGCAAGAAAAAGCTTTTCTGAGGATGAGTAGAAGGCAAACTGGAGAGAATAAGCAGTCATTCCAGGAAAATAGAACTTTCATCACCTATGTATAGAACACCTACTGGGTGTTTGCCACTCACTGTGCTTGATTTTTCTCTTCAGTGTGATAGTTACACACCAATCAGAAAGATGTAGCTGAGATTTTTTGGGCCTGAAATGTGCTTTGAGAGGTATTTATTCCAACTTGAATAGCATATTTATTAATGGAAGAATTGCTCCTATTTGTGTGTATAGGTAAAATTCTTCAGCAACTGTGAAAATTTTAAGTAAAATTATCCTGTTTGATATTTTATAAGTTCATATTTTGTATATTTTGCTTTCTTTTGGAAAATAATTCATTGATAACATAGTAGAACATGACGAGTATTAAGTACGTTGTAATTTTATTACGAACTTTTTACAGCTAACTTTGGCATGCTTACTCATAATTACTTGTGCTGTTGTTTATTGAGCTCCTCTGTGTCAGGGACTGTGCTAAATAAGCATTTTATATCAGTGTCTCACTTAATCCTCATTACTACTCCATGATAAGTGCTGTTACTATCTCCATTTTTTTATATAAAGATGATGAAATGGAGGCTCAAAGAAGGATGTACAGTAGCTAAATGTTACAGAGCTAGGATTCATATCCAGATTTGACATCTGAGTCTGGATTTTTTTCCCCCTATATGATACTTGATTTTTCATATTTGGAGGCACCTTGGAGTAATTCATGAATTGTAATCTTTTTTTCCTGTTGTTTTCTCTTTAGGTTTTTGTCAGGACGAATTGGCAGAGCTTGACCCAAGCACTAGTAAGTTCTGAATGTTCCCCAGTGTTCATGTGTAAGAAAAGTGTATGTGTGTGTACTTTGAAATGTATAACTTAAGATGTCATTTATAGACCTATTGACAGATTTTATTTCACTTTAATTTATGATTATGGGGAGGGTATTCTCTCTTTTCTAGTTATGTTTTCTTTTTCTTCTCTTAATGTTATTTGGTGGCCAGAGTCTAGCCATTTAATAGAAAATTCTTCGCTGAAAATTTCTATTTAATACTAGTTTCTTGTTCTCCATCATCCCATGAAACCACCACCAACAAAAATTGTGCTTTCATTTATGCACACATACCACCATATACCCACAACCACTTTTTAAAATTTTGACATAATTTTGATATAATTTCTTTCAAAGAAGGATTATGTAAAGGTTTAGATATTTATAGTTGATAACCTTCATACCACAGTTTAATTTCTAAAGCATCTTCATCTGCATTCTTAAGTTTAAGGTATGAGAATGACCATTTCAAAGTCTAATTAAATGATGCTTTTCAGGACTATATAAGTCTTGATCATAGATAATCATCTGTGTTTATAGTGCTCTCATAATGTGGCATACACCATTCTGGGATATGGAGAATATTCAGTGTATACATACCTTATTTTGCTATAATACCAGAAGGTCGAATGATATTTTAGATTGAGACTCCATGAGATGATTTAGAGTTATTTTTTCTAGTTCTTGTACTTGTTAGGGTCATGGGGCTGGTTATTGGTCACCATTCTGCTTTTGAGGTAAGCGATAAAGTTCACCTTCTCACCATCCTGACTAATATCAGCTGTGGACCTTCTCATATTTTCCTCACACACCTTAATAGTATAAACATTCATGTTTGTTCAACTAACTTATTAATTGCAAGACAAAATAAGTCTCATAATGCTTATAAAACACCAGGGAAATAGATTTGTCTTTCTACAAGTCATAAAGTTCAGAATCAGCTTTGTAGGTAATATAGGCTCAGTTTACCCCACCTTCCTACCTGACATCCCATTACCTGTGAGTGAACACACTATTTTCACTGTCTTTCTCTTATGAATAGCCGTCATTTAGGAGGAGCAAAAGGTAAATTCTCGAGTCATGGTCCTCTCTTAGAAGCATTTTTGAACACGAGGAAGGATATTGACACGCTCTGTGATCTTTCAGATAGAACTACACATAAAACAAGCCAGGTAATTGAGAACTCAGTTTAACATTGAATGTTCTCTGCAACAGGCCCAGTTGTAGGCTGCCCTAAATGTCCTGCCCTAATTTATTAATAGTCTATTGGAAAATATTTCCTTGTCTGGAATTATTTCAAAATACACTTTTTTAAATCTCTAATTTAGCACATAGTATCCAAATTTATTCTCTTTTTCTGCACTTAGTAGCAATTGAAAATATTCATGTCCATCTTCTAGGAAAGGCACTTGATATTCTTATGAAGATTATTATTGGATTATTGTTCTTTCTGGGCCAGGTAATTCTAACTCATTTAACATTTCTGCATAGACTCTCTAGCTAGATGTTGTGCTTTATAGACCTCTCCATTCCTTGAGAATGAACAGATATTGAATCATAATTTTATATATCAGTATAGAATGGGAGTTACCTAAAAAAATCATTTTTCTTTTAAAAATCATACTTAGCTTATATGGCCACTATATTCAATAGTCCACGTGTTATTTTTGTGAAGTTAGTATTTTTGGTCTCTCTCTTTGAAGAAATACATAAAGATCTGACATTATAATAATGAATGGGAAGAAACAAAAGTTTATCATCTGGTCTGAGTCAATCTTGGGGTTCAATTGAGCATGCTCAGTCCTACCAAGTCATAGCACACCTCAAGACTGAAATGGGCTGTACACATGTGTTGTGTAAAGTTGGTTATGGCTGTTGATACTACAAATTCCATGGCTTCTGATTGGGAAGGAATAACATCTCCTATGTTAATATTTCACAACTTCTGCACATTAGATGGAGAATAATAGGGTTTTCTTTGTGACGCATCTTTGGAATTTAGAGGCTCCAATGTCTCCCTTACCCCCCAAATTCCTGATAAGGAAGGCCTGCTCATACTTGCTTATTTTGGACCAGGAAATTCCGTTGTTGCTGATTTCCCATTTTGCTTGGCAGTGGTTGTAGACAGCAAGTTTGGGACAACATGTTGGAACTGGATGAGGAAAGACTGACTTTGTAAAATTTGTATAGCCTTTTTTTTCCCCCTACATTTTTTGTGATAGACCAGATGGGTAGCATGCTTAGAATATGGGCAGCTACTCACACTCTGGCTGCCTTGCTATGATTCCTGAGCTTCCTGGAGTCCAATGTTACAACACAGGTTCAGGCTAAGTTCATTTCTACAAGAAGCATCTCTGTACCCTGCCTGTTAGCATAAGGGACAAGGGCAGTCAAAGGTCAAGAGAAGTTCAAAACAGCATAACCTTTCTGTGCTTCTGTTTCCAAATAACCCCAGTCTGCCCTGCTCCCCGAGTTTTTTCCTCAGCCATCGTTCTTACCGTGTAGTTGTAAAATTCAAGAGAACAAGGACTGACTTGATACAAGGGAAGTTAGAGAATAGAAGTCATTGTTGCTTAACACAGGAGAAATAATTGATTTATGTTTGGGGACCAATTAGGCTATAAAACAGGAACAGTAAAGGGACCTATGACTTCAGGACAGTTACTTGCTCTGATTTCTGTCCCACAGACAAGGGGCTCCCCAATAAAGACTGTCGACTATCTAGGCTAAATTATTAATTCCTTTCATGCCTCTCAGGGCTTGTAAACAGCACATGATACAGGAAAACAATTGATACTGTTCAGTTATTGGCCAGATAGAGGGTCAAAGGGTAAATAGTTGGATTAGCAACAGCTGTTCTTCCTCCCTAGTCAGACTTTTGTCCCTTATTCTATTTCAGCAAAGCCATTCCTGGGTTCTTGGCCTCTAAATAGTTAAATCCATTTCTCTTCTTGTAAAATAATCCTACAAATAATTAGAGAATAAACACTGACCAAAATTGAAAATACTCGTATTTTAATTCAGCTTCCAAATTTGAAGATGAGCATTCTTTTTGGTATGTGCTGACTATGTTGTTTGGTGTTCAAAGGGTATTATGCCAAGGAAAGTAACTCCTTGAAGTTTAGACAGATTAGAAGCTTTTTAGCTGTTTATACCAACTGCTTGAGGATTTTCGTGCAGCTTGATTAAAAGAAAAAAATTGCCTTTGTTTAAACTGATAGTAGGATAATGAGTGTTCATTGTGGAAAACACTAAAAGAAAACTATAAACACCCCTAATCCCACCACCTGGAGATAACCATTGTTTCTTATTTGAGAATATGTCCTTCCAGTTTGTGTCTGAGCTTATTTTTTACGTGGTTAGAAATCATATATACAATTTTGTATCCTGTTTATTTCTCCCCCACTCAACATTACATTGGGAACACTGTCCCAAGTCATGAAACAGTTTTCATAAATATTTTTAATGGCAAGATAATATTTCATTGTAAGTGAATAAGTTTACCATGGTTTATTTAACCATTTACCTATTGTTGGGCATTTAGGTTGTTTGCAGTTTTTTCTACATTATAAATAGTGCCACAGTGAACATAGTTTTATATAAATTTTTTGTCTCCATTTCAAGTGAGCCCTTTAGCTTTTTATATAAGCCAAAACTCTTCAGAATTAAGAGCATTGACTCTGGCTCAAGATTGCTTGAGTTCAACTTGGCTTCAGTATTTACTAGCTCTGTAATCTTGGCTAAGTTATTTAACCTCTCTGTGCCTTAGTATTCTCATCTGTTAAATGGGGACAATAAAAAAGTACTTCTACTTCACAAGGCTATTGTGGAGATTAAAGGAAGTAATATATGCATTTGGAACAATGCTTGGCAAATGGTAAACACTATTAAGTGTATGCTATTCTAGGCTATGTAGCATAATGTTGAAATTCTCAGTCTTTCTGTACCTAACGGCTGTTGTAACCACTTTATTCAATTAAACTATCCTGTGTTGCCTAATGACACAAAGATAAATCATTCCAGATGTTAGCAGGTGTAAGTTACTGCTTCAAGTAAATAGTTCCCTCAAAGGAGTGGAGCTCATGTACTGCTGGCCAAGACTGTTCTTACCATCTGGTTGACTGTTAGGGTGTTTTGGGCCCCTTCACCCAACCAGCAGCAGGTAACCAAAATGACCATCTGCCAACCCATTTATTTAACCTCTTAGGAAACTAAAGGAGTTAACCCTCTGCTTATTTAAAATAAATACTCAGATTATGCACTTTCTCTTTGGTCAGTAGCAAGGTCTTATAGAGAGCATGCTGAGGAAGAAATTGGTGTAATTAAAGACCTGCCATTACCATTTTATTTTATTTATTTATTTATAAATCCTATGATACTTTTAAAAAATAATTAATTAATTAATTTTTTGGCTGTGTTGGGTCTTTGTTGCTGCGTGTGGGCTTTCTCTAGTTGCAGCGGGTAGGGGCTACTCTTCGTTGCAGTGCACGGGCTTCTCATTGCAGTGGCTTCTCTTGTTGCAGAGCATGGGCTCTAGGTGCATGGGCTTCAGTAGTTACGGCTCACAGGCTTCAGTAGTTATGGCTCACGGGCTTCAGTAGTTGTGGCTCACGGGCTCTAGAGTGCAGACTCAGTAGTTGTGGTGCACTGGCTTACTTGCTTTGCGGCATGTGGGATCTTCCCGAACCAGGGCTTGAACCCATGTCCCCTGCACTGGCAGGCGGATTCTCAACTACTGCGCCGCCAGGGAAGTCCCAGCATTTTTAAAAGACTGCATGCTTGGGATTCTTGCTGACTCAGGCTTTTATATATATATATATATATATATATATATATATATATATATATATATATATATATACACACACACACACACATACATACATACATACATACATACATACATACATACACATATGTATATATTTTCCCCTGCTGAGCAAAGACCTGGATAAATGAGCATTTTAGAAGAGACTTGAAAGTTAAATTAATCTTTCCTCTCTGTTGCCATACTGATAGATGCCCACCAGGCAGAGATCCATGAGTGATGTGGGATGAACAGGCAATTTAAAAAACAGCTTCAGAATAAGACAGCCTAACACCACTAGTTTGCTCTGGCTTTGCATTCATCTGTCCAGTGTTTTGGGATCCCAAGGAGACTTTTTGTGGATCCTTCAGGCTATAAAAGAGAAATGTACATCTCAGCTAGAGTTACCCATAGGTTCATTCCAAGAATCCAACGTTCTGTACTATGTCCTATGGGTCTGTTCCTAGTTGTCAAACTATATGTCACAATTTTTGATCTCAGAAAACAGTTCGTATAAACCCAAGTGTGGTCTGCAGATAATGAACTTAAGGTTGGGTGTTAGAGATCAAAGAAAATTAACATTTATTGGGTATTCCTTATGTACTAGGTACTTTGAACATATTTAGTGGGAGTGAGAAGGGTTGGTTATAGCATATAAAATATCTAAATTTAAGTTTGACTTTGTAATACCTAGTCCACTGTTTCCTTCCCTCCCCATTTCTCTTTTTCCCTTTGATGTGTGTGCCAAGCCTACGACTCAGTTCCTGCCCTCAAGGGACTCTGGTTTAGTCAGGAACGACAGACACAAAACTTGATGCTATGTGGCTTTTTACTACATAATAGTAGTAATAATAATAATGGCTAATATTTATTACACATTAAATGCTTCATGTGCATTTTTCGTTAAGCACTCATAAAACCTGTTTGAAAAGATACTATTCCTATTCTAACAGATGAGAGTGCTAAGGCCTGGAGAGGTTAAATGACTCACCCCAAAGTACACAGTGGAGAAACATCTGGGACTTCAGAGCTGCTGTTTTAATGAATCTTCTATCCTGTTTCTAGCTCTCTTGACTGTGACAAGTCTCAGATGCTAATGGAAGAGTTTAAGGCAGTATAAGGATTTATAACATATATAACGGGGCCTTTTATGTACAGAATAAAGACTGTTTTCTAAGTGTCATTTGGGCTCTTTTGCATATATTAGAATTATTTTGGATGTAAAGTAGAGTAATTCACTGTGGAATAGGTTCCCAGAGATTTCTTCTGAGGTTCAGGATTATTCCACTATATATTATCAAACAGGTTCTTTCCTGAAACAAATGAAGATAAGTTCATAAGATAAGTTCCCTTGGTTTTCCCCTTTATGTCACCTTTCCTTCACAACATTCTGTATGTGATATTGGTATTTCACATTCATAACAGTTCCAAGAGGCTTGCTTCCAAAGCTTCAGCTGAATCTGCTAGATCACTGCAAGATCACGTCTCCTGAATGTGGCCTTTTGCTGGGGAGTTCCTTTCTGATAAGAATTCTTTTGAACAGGGTGGGGGTGGGATGAGATCCAGAGTTTAGGCTGAGCTTCATCCCCTTGACCTTTGCCCCTATTTCAGAGTTTATACTGACTTGATAGAGACTCCCTATGGAGCCAAGAGTTTAGGACTTGTTTACAATTGATGAAAAGATAGTTGCATTCAAAGGCTCTTGTTGGATCCTTGGATAGTCATGGATCTCTGCCATTATCTATGGTGGGTTCAGGGAATGCTTGAACATCTGGGTCTGGAGATATGCAATGGATGACTAAGAAAGAATGAGAAGAAACTCTGAAATTAGATAGGTTGCTGAAATTATTTCTGTGGGACCAGTATTGCAGTAACATTTTGAGAGCAGAGAAGGATTCCTATAAACCTGTGCCTTAATTCATTTTTTAAAAAAAGCTGGGGCTTCCCTGGTGGCACAGTGGTTGAGAGTTTGCCTGCCAACGCAGGGGACACGGGTTCGAGCCCTGGTCTGGGAGGATCCCACATGCCGCGGAGCAGCTGGGCCCGTGAGCCACAGCTACTGAGCCTGTGCATCTGGAGCCTGTGCTCCGCAACAAGAGAGGCCGCGATAGTGAGAGGCCTGCGCACCGCAATGAAGAGTGGCCCCTGCTTGCCACGACTAGAGAAAGCCCTCGCACAGAAACGAAGACCCAACACAGCCAAAAATAAATATAAAAATAAATTTAAAAAAAAAAAAAAAGCTGAAAGTGGTTGTTTACATTTAGTATATGATAACGAAGTGGATGTGTGGGAATTCTTCTCTTCCATTTCTGATGTCTCACCAAGGAGAATATTTGCTGTTAGGCAAATGTATTAGGTAATGGAGGGAAACCCTGGATTATTAAAGCCACTCTCTTCAGATATACATAGTTTTACAAATTGGTGTTTTCTCTCAAAATCTTGGGGTTCTCTAAGTATGTTGAGGAGAGTATAGCAATTCAGTCCCCAATGAGTCTTCATAAGCCTTTTCTGGGCATACAGGTCAGTTAAGACTCTTAGCTTCTGTATCTGAAGTTACATATCTTTTTTTTGTTGGTCCAGTATTTGTTGTTGTAGATTTGAATCTGAAAGAAAAGATAAGCATCTTTCTTTGAAGGGTGCTGACAGTATGAACCAAAATTGAATAGATATATCCTCTGTTGATAAGCATAGGAAAGGATAAACTGCATGAATAATAAGATTCACAGTGAAAATAGTGTTATATTGTTTTCACCTTAGCACAAAATTCCATGTGCTAAATGTAGTCTGGCTTATAGATGTATTTTGTTTGACTAACTGGATGTTTAAATAAAAGCATGTTAGTTGTCAACATTTAAAACCTGCAAGAGTTTCATAAAAATTTCCATTTCTGGCCTTCTTGATAAATTGGATGGTCCAGCACTAGGCCTGGATTTCTGTTGCTACATGGCATCTGTTGGCTGGAACAGAGTAGTGGCTGCCCTCTTTAAATGAGCATGCACACTCAGGTTTGTCACAAACCCACATGGCCTCCTTCATCCATTTATGTTTCCTTCCAGTCTTCTCTAGGCATTTGAGTTTGCAGTTCCTACATTAAAAAATGATAATTAACAGTGCAGATGAAGGTGTGGGAAAATGGGAAGTCTGTGAGTATAATCTAACAATATCTGTCAACTAAAAATGTTCGGGTTTATTCTTGCAGATTTAGCAGTTTAAAATTAAAAATTTTTAAATTTAAATTTGCAGATTTAGCCGTTAGTACATCTGGGTATTTATCCTATAAGAAATGAAAGTTGTGCAAAATGTATATTCACAGATACTCTTTTCAGCATTTGTAATAGCAAAAAAGGAACAGCTCAAAAGTTTAATAGGGGACTAAAATGGATTATAGTTATCCATGTAATGGAATACTATAGAATCGTTAAGGAGAAGGTAAATTTTAGTCTGGAAGAAGATACACTGAACAGTTAACAGTGATTTCTTTGGGCAGGTGGTATCACAGAGTAACTTTCACTATTTCTGTTTTAATTTTTATAAATTAATTAATTTATTGGCCACACCGCGGCTTGTGGGATCTTAGGTCCCTGACCAGAGACTGAACCTGGGCCCCCGGCAGTGGAAGTGCAGAGTCCTAACTACTGGACCACCAGGTTTTATCCCTTAATTTTTTTTAACAAGGCTCTTGTATTAAGAAATGAGATATATATTTTTTAAAAAATCTGTGGCTCTCATTTCAGCTGCCAAGCTTCCAAACTATTCTGTCAAATTGAGTCACCCAGGCTACAGCTTCCCATTTAGATGATAGATTTTACATTCAGAATTCTCTTATCTTGAAATTGCTCTAAGGAATGGGAACCTGTATCCTCAAGTATCAGGAACCATCTTGAAGCCAAAAAACAGGGTAAAAGCTTAGAGCAGCATTTTCAGGCTTCTGCTTGCAGCCCTGCCTCCATTCACTAATCAAGCTATCAGAATTGGCCTTCTTTTTACCCTGCTATCAAGAATGTAGGGAGCCTTAAGTAAGCTTCTCATATGAATTGTGCTGTCCTGGCAGTTGCAGGTCATGTTGCTGAAAGTGACCCTAATGGACACGGTGTGGTGCAGTGGAAAGAACATGAGAGTTTGCATCTTGGCTTTTGCCAGTCCTTGCTAAGTGACCATAGGCAACCTGTGAAGGTCAGTTTCTTCATCCATAAAACAGTAATAATCCCTCTTAGGGGTTGTTTTTAAAAACAAGTTCGATAGTATATGTGAATTGCCAAGTATTTAGCTGCTCTAGCTGTTACTGCATGTTTCTTCGTTGCTGAAATATATGATGAAGGGTTTCTAACTTTTTGGGCTAATATTTAGTGAGCATTTACTGTATGCTAATGGTTTTAAAACACTGTCTCCTTTATTCTTTCAACTCTATGAAGTTGTTCTCAACTCTTGTTCTCCCCATTTTACAGATAAGGAAACTGACAGTTTAACACTTGGCTAAGGTCGCAGAGCTGCCAAGTGGCAGACCTGAAGCCTGTGTGATTCCAAAGCCAGTGTACTTTTTATCTTTTTAAAATAGTGGTATGATTTACATACAGTGAAACACACAGATATTGAGTGTAACGTTCAAGCAGTTTTCACAAATGTATGTACCCTTGTAATTCATGTTTCATCAAGATATAGAACATTGCCATCCCTTCAGAAAATTCCCTTATGCTTTTTCTCAGTTGATCCCACTATTCTGCCCCAAGAAGCAGTAACTTCGGATTTCTGTCATGATAGATTAGTTTGTCTGTTCTGACATGTCTTATAGATGGAATCATACAACATGTGCTTTATTGTGTCTAGTGTTTTTCAGCATAATGTTTGAGACTCATCCATGTTGTTGCACGTGTTAGTAATTCACTTCTTTTTATTACTGAGTAGTATTCAATTAACTATATCATAGTTGATCTATTCATCTGTTGATACCTGGGCTGTTTCTACTTTTGTACTATTATGATAAAGCAGCTATAAAAATTCTTGTACAAGGTTTTTGTGGATATATTTTAATTTCTCTAAACGTATCTAGGAATTGTTGGGTCAGATGGTAGATGTATGTTAAACTTTTAATGAAATTGCCAGTTTTCCAAATTGTACGTTTTACAATTCCAGTAGTATGAGTTCTAATAGTTCCACATCCTTGTAAGTGTTTGGTGTTGCCAACTTTTAAATTTTAGTTTTTGTAGTGAGCAGGTAATGGGACCGATGTGGTTTTTTTTTTTTTTTTTTTTTTGGATAGAATTCGCCTGTGAAGCCACCTAGTCCTGGGCTTTTTGTTTGTTGGGAGATTTTTTTTTTTTTTATGAGTTTGATTTTTATTATTTTTTTTTGCTTTTTTTTTTTTTAATCAGTCGTCAGTTTTATACACATCACTTTATACATATCAATCCCAATCGCCCAATTCAGCACACCACCATACCCACCCCACCACAGTTTTCCTCCCCTTGGGGCCCATACGTTTGTTCTCTACATCTGTGTCTCAACTTCTGCCCTGCAACCCGGTTCATCTGTACCATTTTTCTAGGTTCCACATACATGCGTTAATATACGATATTTGTTTTTCTCTTTCTGACTTACTTCACTCTGTATGACAGTCTCTAGATCCATCCACGTCTCAACAAATGACTCAATTTCATTCCTTTTTATGGCTGAGTAATATTCCATTGTATATATGTACCACAACTTCTTTATCCATTCGTCTGTCGATGGGCATTTAGGTTGCTTCCGTGACCTGGCTATTGTAAATAGTGCTGCAATGAACATTCGGGTGCATGTGTCTTTTTGAATTACGGTTTTCACTGGGTATGTGCCCAGTAGTGGGATTGCTGGGTCATATGGTAATTCTATTTTTAGTTTTTTTAAGGAACCTCCATATTGTTCTCCACAGTGGCTGTATCAATCTACATTCCCACCAACAGTGCAATAGGGTTCCCTTTTCTCCACACCCTCTCCAGCATTTGTTGTTTGTAGATTTTCTGATGATGCCCATTCTAACTGGTGTGAGGTGATACCTCATTGTAGTTTTGATTTGCATTTCTCTAATAATTAGTGATGTTGAGCATCTTTTCATGTGCTTCGTGGCCGTCTGTATGTCTTCTTTGGAGAAATGTCTATTTACGTCTTCTGCCCATTTTTGGATTGGGGTGTTTGTTTCTTTAATATTGAGCTGAATGAGCTGTTTATATATTTTGGAGATTAATCCTTTGTCTGTTGATTCGTTTGCAAATATTTTCTCCCATTCTGAGGGTTGTCTTTTCATCTTGTTTATGGTTTCCTTTGCTGTGCAAAAGCTTTGAAGTTTCATTAGGTCCCATTTGTTTATTTTTGTTTTTATTTCCATTACTCTAGGAGGTGGATCAAAAAAGGTCTTTCTGTGATTTATGTCAAAGAGTGTTCTTCCTGTGTTTTCCTCTAAGAGTTTTATAGTGTCCAGTCTTACATTTAGGTCTCTAATCCATTTTGAGTTTAGTTTTGTGTATGGTGTTAGGGAGTATTCTAATTTCATTCTTTTACATGTAGCTGTCCAGTTTTCCCAGCACCACTTACTGAAGAGACTGTCTTTTCTCCATTGTATGTCTTTGCCTCCTTTGTCATAGATTAGTTGACCATAGGTGTGTGGGTTTGTGTCTGGGCTTTCTATCCTGTTCCATTGATCTATCTTTCTGTTTTTGTGCCAGTACCATATTGTCTTGATTACTGTAGCTTTGTAGTATAGTCTGAAGTCAGGGAGTCTGATTCCTCCAGCTCCGTTTTTTTCCCTCAAGACTGCTTTGGCTATTCGGGGTCTTTTGTGTCTCCATACAAATTTTAAGATGATTTGTTCTAGTTCCGTAAAACATGCTATTGGTAATTTGATAGGGATTGCATTGAATCTGTAGATTGCTTTGGGTAGTATAGTCATTTTCACAATGTTATTAATTAATTAATTTATTTATTTTTGCTGCGTTGGGTCTTCGTTTCTGTGCGAGGGCTTTCTCTAGTTGTAGCAAGCGGGGGCCACTCTTCATCGTGGTGCGCGGGCCTCTCACTATCGCAGCCTCTCTCGTTGGGAGCACAGGCTCCAGACGCGCAGGCTCAGTAGTTGTGGCTCACGGGCCTAGTTGCTCCGCAGCATGTGGGATCTTCCCAGACCAGGGCTCGAACCCATGTCCCCTGCATTGGCAGGCAGATTCTCAACCCCTGCGCCACCAGGGAAGCCCTCATTTTCACAATGTTGATTCTTCCAATCCAGGAGCATGGTATATCTCTCCATCTGTTGGTATCATCTTTAATTTCTTTCATCAGTGTCTTATAGTTTTCTGCATACAGGTCTTTTGTCTCCCTAGGAAGGTTTATTCCTAGGTATTTTATTCTTTTTGTTGCAGTGGTAAATGGGAGTGTTTCCATAATTTCTCTTTCAGATATTTCATCATTAGTGTATAGGAATGCAAGAGATTTCTGTGCATTAATTTTGTATCCTGCAACTTTACCAAATTCATTAATTAGCTCTAGCAGTTTTCTGGTGGCATCTTTAGGATTCTGTATGTATAGTATCATGTCATCTGCAAACAGTGACAGTTTTACTTCTTCTTTTCCAATTTGTATTCCTTTTATTTCTTTTTCTTCTCTGATTGCCGTGGCTAGGACTTCCAGAACTATGTTGAATAATAGTGGTGAGAGTGGACATCCTTGTCTCGTTCCTGATCTTAGAGGAAATGCTTTCAGTTTTTCACCGTTGAGAATGATGTTTGCTGTGGGTTTGTCATATATGGCCTTTATTATGTTGAGGTAGGTTCCCTCTATGCCCACTTTCTGGAGAGATTTTATCATAAATGGGTGTTGAATTTTGTCAAAAGCTTTTTCTGCATCTATTGAGATGATCATATGGTTTTTCTTCTTAAATTTGTTAATATGGTGTATCACATTGATTGATTTGCGTGTATTGAAGAATCCTTGCATCCCTGGGATAAATCCCACTTGATCGTGGTGTATGATCCTTTTAATGTGTTGTAGGATTCTCTTTGCTAGTAATTTGTTGAGGATTTTTGCATCTGTATTCATCAGTGATATTGGTCTGTCATTTTCTTTTTTTGTAGTGTCTTTGTCTGGTTTTGGTATCAGGGTGATGGTGGCCTCATAGAATGAGTTTGGGAGTGTTCCTTCCTCTGCAATTTTTTGGAAGAGTTTGAGAAGGATAGGTGTTAGCTCTTCTCTAAATGTTTGATAGAATTCACCTGTGAAGCCATCTGGTCCTGGACTTTTGTTTGTTGGAAGATGTTTAATCACAGTTTCAATTTCATTACTTGTGATTGGTCTGTTCATATTTTCTGTTTCTTCCTGGTTCAGTCTTGGAAGGTTATACCTTTCTAAGAATTTATCCATTTTTTCCAGGTTGTCCATTTTATTGGCATAGAGTTGCTTGTAGTAGTCTCTTAGGATGCTTTGTATTTCTGCGGTGTCTGTTGTAACTTCTCCTTTTTCATTTCTGATTATATTGATTTGAGTCCTCTCCCTCTTTTTCTTGATGAGTCTGGCTAATGGCTTATCAATTTTATCTTCTCAAAGAACCAGCTTTTAGTTTTATTGATCTTTGCTATTGTTTTCTTTGTTTCTATTTCATTTATTTCTGCTCTGATCTTTATGATTTCTTTCCTTCTGCTAACTTTGGGTTTTGTTTGTTCTTCTTTCTCTAGTTTCTTTAGGTGTAAGGTTAGATTGTTTACTTGAGATTTTTCTTGTTTCTTGAGGTAGGCTTGTATAGCTAGAAACTTCCCTCTTAGAACCGCTTTTGCTGCATCCCATAGCTTTTGGGTCGTCGTGTTTTCATTGTCATTTGTCTCTAGGTATTTTTTGATGTCCTCTTTGATTTCTTCAGTGATCTGTTGGTTATTTAGTAACGTACTGTTTAGCCTCCATGTGTTTGTGTTTTTTTCCCTGTAATTCATTTCTAATCTCATAGCGTTGTGGTCAGAAAAGATGCTTGATATGATTTCAATTTTCTTAAATTTACTGAGGCTTGATTTGTGACCCAAGATGTGATCTATCCTGAAGAATGTTCTGTGCGCACTTGAGAAGAACGTGTAATCTGCTGTTTTTGGATGGAATGTCCTATAAATATCAATTAAATCTATCTAGTCTATTGTGTCATTGAAAGCTTCTGTTTCCGTATTTATTTTCATTTTGGATGATCTGTCCATTGGTGTAAGTGAGGTGTTAAAGTCCCCCACTATGATTGTGTTACTGTCAATTTCCTCTTTTAAGCTGTTAGCAGTTGCCTTATGTATTGAGGTGCTCCTATGTTGGGTGCATATATATTTATAATTGTTATATCTTCTTCTTCGATTGATCCCTTGATCATTATGTAGTGTCCTTCCTTGTCTCTTGTAACATTCTTTATTTTAAAGTCTATTTTATCTGATATGAGTATAGCTACTCCAGCTTTCTTTTGATTTCCATTTGCATGGAATATCTTTTTCCATCCACTCACTTTCAGTCTGTATGTGTCCCTAGGTCTAAAGTGGGTCTCTTGTAGACAGCATATATATGGATCTTGTTTTTGTATCCATTCGGCAAGCCTGTGTCTTTTGGTTGGAGCATTTAATCCATTCACGTTTAAGGTAATTATCGATATGTATGTTCCTATGACCATTTTCTTAATTGTTTTGGGTTTTTTTTTGTAGGTCCTTTTCTTCTCTTGTGTTTCCCACTTAGAGAAGTTCCTTTAGCATTTGTTGTAGAGCTGGTTTGGTGGTGCTGAATTCTCTTAGCTTTTGCTTGTCTGTAAAGCTTTTGATTTCTCCATCAAATCTAAATGAGATCCTTGCCGGGTAGAGTAATCTTGGTTGTAGGTTCTTCCCTTTCATCACTTTAAGTATATCATGCCACTACTCCCTTCTGGCTTGTAGAGTTTCTGTTGAGAAATCAGCTGTTAACCTTATGGGAGTTCCCTTGTATGTTTTTTGTCGTTTTTCCCTTGCTGCTTTCAATAATTTTTCTTTGTCTTTAATTTTTGCCACTTTGATTACTATGTGTCTTGGCGTGTTTCTCCTTGGGTTTATCCTGTATGGGACTCTCTGTGCTTCCTGGACTTGGGTGGCTATTTCCTTTCCCATGTTAGGGAAGTTTTCGACTATAATCTCTTCAAATATTTTCTCGGGTCCTTTCTCTCTCTCTTCTCCTTCTGGGACCCCTATAATGCGAATGTTGTTGTGTTTAATGTTGTCCCAGAGTTCTCTTAGGCTATCTTCATTTCTTTTCATTCTTTTTTCTTTAGTCTGTTCCGCAGCAGTGAATTCCACCATTCTGTCTTCCAAGCCACTTATCCGTTCTTCTGCCTCAGTTATTCTGCTATTGATTCCTTCTAGTATAGTTTTCATTTCAGTTATTGTATTGGTCATCTCTGTTTGTTTGTTCTTTAATTCTTCTAGGTCCGTGTTAATCATTTCTTGCATCTTCTCAATCTTTGCCTCCATTCTTATTCCGAGGTCTTGGATCATCTTCACTATCATTATTCTGAATTCTTTTTCTGGAAGATTGCCTATCTCCACTTCATTTAGTTGTTTTTCTGGGGTTTTTTCTTGTTCCTTCATCTGGTATATAGCCCTCTGCTTTTTCATCTTGTCTATCTTTCTGTAAATGTGGTTTTTGTTCCACAGGCTGCAGGACTGCAGTTTTTATTGCTTCTGCTGTCTGCCCTCTGGTGGTTGAGGCTATCTAAGAGGCTTGATGGGAGGCTCTGGTGGTGGGTAAAGCTGACTGTTGCTGTGGCGGTCAGAGCTCCATAAAACTTTAATCCAGTTGACTGTTGATGGGTGGGGCTGGGTTCCCTCCCTGTTGGTTGTTTTGCCTGAGGCAACCCCACACTGGAGCCTACCTGGGCTCTTTGGTGGGGCTAATGGCAAACTCTAGGAGGGCTCATGCCAAGGAGTACTTCCCAGAACCTCCGCTGCCAGTGTCCTTGTCCCCACCGTGAAACAGAGCCAGCCCCTGCCTCTGCAGGAGACCCTCCAACACTAGCAGGTAGATCTGGTTCAGTCTCCCCCAGGGTCACTGCTCCTTCCCCTGGGTCTCGATGCGCACACTATCCCGTGTGTGCCCTCCAAGTGTGGGGTCTCTGTTTCCCCCAGTCCTGTCGAAGTCCTGCAATCAATTCCCACTAGGCTTCAAAGTCTGATTCTCTATGAATTCCTCCTCCCGTTGCCAGACCCCCCAGGTTGGGAAGCCTGACGTGGGGCTCAGAACCTTCACTCCAGTGAGTGGACTTCTGTGGTATAAGTGTTCGCCAGTCTGTGAGTCACCCACCCAGCAGTTATGGGATTTGATTTTACTCTGATTGCGCCCCTCCTACCGTCTCACGGTGGCTTCTCCTCTGTCCTTGGACGTGGGGTATCCTCCTTGGTGAAGTCCAGTGTCTTCCTGTTGATGATTGTCCAGCAGCCAGTTGTGATTCTGGTGTTCTCGCAAGAGGGAGTGAGAGCACGTCCTTCTACTCCGCCATCTTGGTTAATCTCTTATTTATTTATTTATTTATTTATTTATTTTATGGATGTGTTGGGTCTTTGTTTCTGTGCGAGGGCTTTCTCTAGTTGCGGCAAGTGGGGGCCACTCTTCATCGCGGTGTGCGGGCCTCTCCTTATCGCGGCCTCTCTTGCTGCGGAGCACAAGCTCCAGATGTGCAGGCTCAGTAATTGTGGCTCACAGGCCTAGTTACTCCACGGCATGTGGGATCTTCCCAGACCAGGGCTTGAATCCATGTCCCCTGCATTGGCAGGCAGATTCTCAACCACTGCGCCACCAGGGAAGCCCCCTGATGTGGCTTTAATTTGCATTTCCCTGATGACTATTTATATTGATTATCTTTTCATACCCTTATTGGCCATTCATATTTTGTCTTTTAGAAGTGTCTATTCAAAGTCTTTTGATAATTAAAAAAAATTGTGTTCTTTGTCCTGTTATTGAGTTGTGGATATTTTTTATTATGATACAAGTCCTTCATCATATATATATGTTGTGAATATTTTCTCCCAATCTGTGGCTTTCTCTTCTACTTTATTGACATGATTTTTTAAAAAATTTATTTATTTATTTATTTATTTATTTTTGGCTGTGTTGGGTCTTCATTTCTGTGCGAGGGCTTTCTCTAGTTGTAGCAAGCGGGGGCCACTCTTCATCGCGGTGTGCGGGCCTCTCACTGTCGTGGCCTCTGTTGTTGCGGAGCACAGGCTCCAGACGCGCAGGCTCAGTAGTTGTGGCTCATGGGCCTAGTTGCTCCGCAGCATGTGGGATCTTCCGAGACCAGGGCTCGAACCCGTGTCCCCTTGCATTAGCAGGCAGATTCTCAACCACTGTGCCACCAGGGAAGCCCTGACATGGTTTTTGATTAGCAGAAGTTTTACATTTTTTTGAAGTTCTATTTATTAATTTTTTCTTTTATGATTAATTCTTTCTGTATCCTCCCTAAGAAATCTTGGCCTAACCTGAGGTTGCAAAGGTATTAGTCTGTTTTCTACTAGAAACTTTATGGTTTAGCTTTATTCAAGTTAATTTTTTTTGTATGGTATAAGATAGGAATCAAAGTCTTTTTATGTGACTATTTATTTGTTTCAGCACTATTTGTTTACAACAAGACTTTCCTCATTGAATTTTTGATGCACTTGCTGAAAAATAATTTGATCTTTATATGTATGATCTACTTGTAGACTCTGTTTTCTTCCATTAACCTACTTATGTGTTCACTAATACCACAATGTTTTGAATACTATAGTTGTATAGTAAATCTTGAAATCAGATGGTGTTAGTCCTCCAACTCCATTCTTCCTTTTCAAAGTTGTTTTAGCTGTTTTGGCTATTCTAGGGTTTTGTTTGGTTTTGTTTTAATTTCGTTTTACATTTTAGAATCACCTTATCAAAAAAATTTTTTTTTTTTTTTTTTTAGTGAAAAGCCTGCTGGGATTTGATTGGATTTCATTGAGTTGTCATTCAAATGAGTTGTCATTTTAGAATTGAGTCTTCTAATCTATGAATGCAGTATATTTTCCCACTTATTTAGAACTCCTTTATTTTTTCTCAGTGATGTTTTTAAAAGATTAGTGTTGAGATCTTGTGCATCTTTCTTTAAATTTATCCCTAAGTAATATGTTTTTTTAATGCTGTAGTAAATGGTATTATTTTAAAATTTTATTTTCCAATTGTTTGTTGCTAGTATATAGAAATGCCGTTTTTTTTGTATATTGAGATTGTATCATACAACATTGTTAAATTTGTTTACTAGTTCTAGTAACTTTTAAAAATAAATTCTTTGGGACTTTTTATGTGTACAGCTATGAATAAAGACAATTTTACTTCTTCCTTTTTAATGTTTATGAGTTTTAGTTTTCTTACCTTATGGCATTGGCTAAGATTTGCATTCCAATAGTAGATAAAAATGTTGAGGATGACATTCTTGTTTTTTTTTTTTTTTTAAAGAAATTCACGTTCTTTTATTTATTTATTTATGACTGTGTTGAGTCTTCGTTTCTGTGTGAGGGCTTTCTCTAGTTGCGGCAAGTGGGGACCACTCTTCATCGCGGTGCGCGGGCCTCTCACCATCGCGGCCTCTCTTGTTGCAGAGCACAGGCTCCAGACGCGCAGGCTCAGTAATTGTGGCTCACGGGCCCAGTTGCTCCGTGGCATGTGGGATCTTCCCAGACCAGGGCTCGAACCCGTGTCCCCTGCATTGGCAGGCAGATTCTCAACCACTGCGCCACCAGGGAAGCCCCGACATTCTTGTTTTTGATCTTAGAGGGAGAGAGTTCAATATTTCACTATCAAGTATGATGTTAGCGATAGTTTTTTTCTTATTATTTATTTTTAAAAATTGTGGTGAAATATACAGACCAAAACATTTATTATCTTAACCATTTTTTAAGTGTACAGTTTAGTGCCGTTAAGTACCACACTAGTATTGTTATGAAACCATCACCACCATCCATCCACAGAACTCTTTCTGTCTTGCAAAAATGAACCTGTAACCATTAACAGTATTTCCGCATTCTCCAGAGTCCGGCACCCACCACTCTACTTTCTGTCTCTATGAATTTGGCTAATTTAGGTATCTCATATAAGTGGAGTCATGCTGTATTTGTCCCTTTGTGGCTGACTTCTTTCACTTACCATACTGTTTTCAAGGTTGATCCATGTTGTAGCGTGTCAGAATTTCCTTCCTTTTAGAGATGGACTAATATTCCATTGTTTGTTATGTACCACATTTTGTCTATCCATACATCTGTTGATGGATACTTGGGTTGCTTATAGCTTTTAGCTATTGTGATGTTGTGAATAATGTTGCTATGAATATGGAGTGTACAAATAGCTCTTCAAGTCCCTATTTTCAGTTCTTTTGGGTATATAGCCAGAACTGGAATTGCTGGATCATATGGTAATTCTATTTTTAATTTTTTGAGGAACCACCATACTGTTTTCCACAGTGGCTGTATCATTTTACAATCCCATGCAGCAGTGTACAAGCGTTGTGATTTTTCTGCATCCTCCTATTTTCTGTGTTTTTGATAGTATCACACACACCCAATAGTGTCTCATTGTGGTTTTGATTTGTATTTCCCTAATGATTAATTCTGTTGAATGTATTTTCATGTGCTTATTGGCCATTTGTATATCATCTTTGGAGAAGTACCTATTTAAGTCTTTTGTCCATCTTTTAATCAGGTTTTTTGTTGTTGTTATTTTGTTTTTTGTTTTTTTTAGTTTTAAGATTTCTTTATATATTATGGATATTACCCCTTATCAGATATATGATTTGCAAATATTTTCTCCCAATTTATTATTGCCTTTTCACTGTTGATTGTGTCCTTTCATATACAGATGTTTTAAATTTTGATGTAGTACAATTTACTTATTTTTTCTTTTGTTGTCTGTGCCTTTGGTGTCATAGCCAAGAAATCATTGCCAAATCCAATGCCAGGAAGCTTTTCCCCTTTGTTTTCCTCTAAAAGTTTTATGTCTTACATTTAGGTCTTTGATCTATTTTGAGTTATTTTTTGTATAATATGGTATAAGATGATGTTCACATTCATCCTTTTGCATGTGGATATTCAGTTTTGCCGTCACTGTTTGTTGAAAAGATGGTCCTTTCCTCATTGAATAGTCTTGGCAACCTTGTTGACAGTCATTGACCATATAGGTGAGGGCTTATTTCAGGGCTTGCTGTTCTGTTTCTTTTGTCTATATGTCTGTCTTTATGCCACATTGTTTTTTTTTGTTTGTTTGTTTTGTTTTGTTTTAAGTTACGTATGTTTCAAAAACTGTGGATTTAAAAAATTATTTATTTATTTATTTGGTTGCACTGGGTTTTAGTTGCAGCAGGTGGGCTCCTTAGTTGTGGCATGTGAACTCTTAGTTGCAGCATGCATGTGGGATCTAGTTCTCTGCCCAGGGATCGAAACTGGGCCCTCTGCATTGGGAACGTGGAGTCTTGGTAATTCAACTTGGTAATATTTATTGTAGATTTTTGTGATTATGTTCAAAAGAGTCAAAGCCTATATCCTTAACCTCAGTGTCATTTTGGACACGTTCGCTTTTACTTGTGTGAGTTTTTATTAGTTTTTTGTGTAGTCTTACACCAACTAACTGGTTTTCTAGATAGGTTTAGGCACTCTCCTTCTGCTTCAAATTTGAAGTCTCCATCTAGTGGTCTCTTCTGAGAGCACAGTGGTGGGAGGCTGTGATGATGTATTGGCATTTATTCCCACTTAGTCCACTAGGTGGCAACAGGCCCTAACTGAAGAGCCAAGAGCAAGCAATCAGACCGAAAAATGGAAAACAATGCTTGTAAAACTCATAATTAAACGGAACAGAAAACCAAGATTTTCTGAAAAGTAATACTGCTAGCCCTCAAGATATGAGAGACGGAGTGAGCCTTTAGCTCATTCTAAGAGCATGTTTGGAAACTCTAATTAATATTATATGGGAATCCATTCTGCTGCCTTCCTTCCATTGCCTCTCAAACTTCAAAATCTTGGCTTATTCAGTGGCTTTTTTTTTTGAATATTGGGGGATGGGGGGGAAAGGTGATAGAGCTGACCGTTAATGCAAAGAGATCTGAGTTTGGGGAGTCAGGGCAAGAAGGATGTGCTCTTATATCCAAGAGCTGATAATCTACTTCCAGGGAGACTGCAAGAAGAGGCATCAGCTCCCTGCTGTCCCTTGGGTCTGAGACTTCTTTCCTTGGGCGTGAAGAAGAGTTTCTGTGAATGTTATAGTCGAAGTGTGGGTTTCCCTTATAAAAATGGAAATTGGGAGAACAGAAATTTTCCTGAACGAGGATTTGTTTAAGATAGTAGTGAAGGAAGAAGGTCGTTTAAGGGGATGTAAGATTCTAAGAAGCTATGAATAGAATTATCAGGCTGTGAAAGTTAAAAGATGATGGGTGGGGTGGGTTTCTAATGCTCCCTGAAGTAGTTAAGAAGAGAAAAGGTTTGGGAGGACAACTAGGCTGGAAGCAGAGTGACCTGGCAGCCTGTTGCAGCTTGCTTGATTATGGCAATGGATGCCAACTTTTTTGACCTCAGTGACTTACGTAGGTTAGGAACACAGCTGACTTAGGCAGGACCCCATTATCTACTTAACCTTCGTATTCCTGCTTTCCAGTTGAAAATTCATTGACAGTGGACTATTACGTGCAAATAAATTTGGAGGGAGGATGATAAATGTGCATTAGCAATTGAGGTATGGTTCATATTTGAAACATGGCATATACATGTCAAAGTCTAATTACAGTACTAGAAAATTTTTAAATAAGCATACTGTTGGTGTACTATGATACACAGCATGTATCAAACTAATTTGAAAACAGTGATGCTGAATGAGTCATAATGAAGATTAAAAAGCAAGAATAACAGTAATTGAAAACTACCACTAATTCCCTCAACAGTGATAATGGAGTTCAGAGAACGGCAAGATTTCCAGTTGATTTTATGTGTGTGTTTGCAGTAGGATCTTTGCACCATTGCCACCCATTTTGTGACAGCCAGGCTTATTAGTAGAATACTAAAGAGTCTCTTGTTACTTTTAGTTTATAAACACCAAATTTTATTGACAGTCCATTAACAAGTTACTTATAGCCTTTATTCATAAGTAGACATGAACTGAACATCAGTCCCTCATAAGATGGATGAAAGTTGGATTAATATACCATGAGGATCCTTTAAATTCATACCTTGAGAATCATGGGGCTAAAAGATTGGGAAGGAGGAGGAGAAGGTAGAAAACAGCCACAGGCTAGCTAGAAGAAGGCTCAGTGCAATGGGCCTTTGGAGCTAGGTGTGAAATAGAAAAAATGTATGTCTTCTGTGACTTAAAGCAAAATCTCACCATTGTGTGTGTCTTCACTATGTATGCGCAGATGTTTATGATAATGGCTCTAATACTGTTGATAGAATTACTACTCATGTGATCAGTCCTATTGACAGAATTATTTGTTACGTGAGTCTAACAACAAATGATTCTTCTAGGAATTGTTTTTCCTTATGTTGAAGGGTAATCGAGAAGGAAGTAAAATCCTTTATGTAATGATTTTGTGCTGGGATTTTTGTTGATTTTTTTTCGTGTGTGCATTATTCAGCATCTCAGTTGTCCAAGAATTTTTCAACATAACTAAGATGCAATAAAAGCCAGGCCCTAAACATCATTTTCATCAAGATAATCTTAACTGTGAAATCTAGTCTCTGTCCCTTTGTTTCTCTCTGTCTCTCTTTCTCTTTGTGAGAGGTTTTGTTAGACAAAAACTTAAAATTAAAATACCTTAGTCACCCTTTCCTAATCATGATAATTTTGACCCTTAATTATCTTTCACCAAAAATATATTCTCTTAAGTTTTATAAGTTAAGTCTGACCAGTTAGTTTCAACCTCTGACCTTTGTTTTCTCTTTTGAAATACCTTGGATAAAAATATCACCGAGCAAACAAGCCTCAAAAGCAACATTGGTAAATTAGTGGAAATGATCCTACAAATGCAGATGAAAGGTAACAGGGTAATTTGAAAAGCTTCAAAAGTACAGTGGAACTAGAAACAAGTTTGGAAGAAATAGATGTTGATTGGGAGTTGATACGGCTGCTCACATGTTAGTGATGTAGTGCTGTCATGTGAAAAGATTGCTGCCTGGCAGGAATTACTCTTGATTAGTTTTCTTGATATACTTGGTGCCATTTAGATCCTAAATATTAGTGATATGATTTTTACCTATTGTTCAGTATGTACAAGTTTAATCAAGCTATTATAGAAAAGAGCTACCTTTAGTGGGGCTTGCCATATGTCAGATGCGGTGCTAAGCACTTTATTCTCACCTTATAATCCCCATCACAACCCGATGTAGTAGGTGGTAGTTCCCAGATGAGAAGCTAAGGCTAAAAGGTTAAGACCACACTGCCTTTCATTCCCTGTTCATCATAGCCAAAGAAAACTTTAGAGCTTTGAGAATATGATCTAGTCTTAGAGGTTTGTAAAGAAACTTGGCATAGTCAGAAAAACATGAGTTGAACACAGGGAGCTGTATTATGGTGAAGTAACACACGAAAGTGTGTGCACAGTGCTGGTGCCTGGGAAATATAGACTGATAGCAAGGGAGGAAAACCAGAGGTATTGACTCAAGTAGTTAAATTGTAAGAAAGACACTCTCCTTAAGCTAGTTTAAAATGGGGACATTGGTGGAAAATACAGGGTTTCTCTTGGGGCCCAAGGAGGGAGCATTCAGTTGGATTTCATGAAGGAGCAAGACCAGGATTTCTTTCCCATCTCTCTGTGGAGGCTTATCTCTGCTTCTCTGGTGCTTCTGTTTCATATTTCACTTCTCGTTCAGACTGATACTCTTTGCTTCTGTGTCCATGATGGAAGATGACTACCCCTGATTTGCCCTGCCTTGTCATGTCTTCCCAGCACCCATGCTCAACACAGACTAACTGAAGCATTTGTGTTCAAATCTTAAATACTCAGGAAAGAGCATAAACCCAGCTTGGTGTCCAGATATCCATTTACCTGGGGCTATGGCCACTGACTATTCAGTAGAAGCTGCAGGTGCATTCTAAGGAGAATATTAATAGAGCAGACAAATTTTCTGATATGATAGTTTCAGTCAGGAAACAGGTAGCATGGAGATTGCAGACACTCCCCATTAAGTCCGGTATTTGAGGGATAGTGCAAAGGTAGGGCAAATTCAGGGGCATGGTTGATTAGGAATTATTTGCTAGCCCTGGGGTGGGAAAGGATGGGGATCTGGCAACTGCAGTGAAAATCCAGGCATTAGGTGATGCTTGAAGTTTGGCAAGTAGAAAAGATACTTTCAAACCACTCAGTTATTGGCTGGGAGTTATAAGCGTGCTGATGGCTTAATTGCAGTGGCCAGGGCCGCTTGTAGCCCTCAGTGTACCTCACTGCATAACACCTATTTGAGTACCTACCTGGTGACAAGATCTGAGGCTGTCCAGGTACTCTCGCCCTAGCCATGATTGGCTCTGGGGCTGGTTCAGATTGTATACACACATAGAAGGTACTAGTGACTCCAACAGTTAGGGCTTTTGGTAGTGGAAACTGAAGATAAATCTTTGATATTCAAGTTTTTGTATTGTTGCCTTTGGGATTTGAAAATCATTCCAGTATTCCAGAGTAACTTTATTCCTCTGCCTTCCTCAGGAAGTTTTTCCTCCTAAGTGTATTTTGGGATTGAGTTGTATTTGAGCAGTTTGTTATGGTACTTGGGTCTGATTTCAGGAAAATAGACTGGAATTCAGACTAGCTGTTTGGCTTCACCAAGATTAGGATTTTATCACTTGTGAGATTTGTAAAAACATATCTGAGGAGGAGATTCATTTCTGGCATGAGTGAGTGAGAAGGTCAACACAGCCTGTCCCCAAAAAGCAACTGTAAAGCTGAATAAAACTATCAACAATAACCATAGGCTTATAACAAATTGAGAAGTAATCAACCAACTTACCATAGCTCACGTTTATTGAATACTCCATGCAGAATATACATTCTTTTCAAGTACACATGAAACAGTCTCTAAGAGTATTCTGGGCCATAAAATAAGTCTAATAACATAAAGGTTAAAAAGCCCCACATGATCATCTGAGTAGACACAGGAAAAACTTTTGACAAAATTCAATACCCATTCATGATCAAAATCTCCCAACAAACTAGGAATAGAAGGCAACTTCTGCAATTTGACCAAGGGCATCTATGAAGAGCCTAAAGCTAACGTAATACTTAATTGGGTAAATATAAGTACCTTTCCCCTAAGATTGGGAATAAGGTAGGTAAGAATGTGCTCTTACTACTTCTTTTCAACATTCACTGGAGGTTCTAGCTAGTACAGTAATGTGGGGGTTAGGGAGGAAGGCGTCTAAATTGGATGTCTTAAAACTGTTTTTATTCATAGGTGACATAATCCTATATATAATCCTAAATAATTCACAAAAAAAACGCAAAACAAGTAGAACTAATTGAGTTTAGCAAGGTCACAGGATACCAGATCAATATACAAAAATCAGTTGTATTTTTATAGCTAGCAACGGTCCAAAAATGAAAGTGAGAAAACAATTCCATTCACGATTGCGTCAAAAGAATAAAATACTTAGGAATAAATTTAACAAAAGAAGTGTAAGATTTGTACACTAAAAACTAAAATATTTCTGAGAGAAGTTTACAAAGACCTAAATAAATAGATTGTGGCTCTGATGGACTGTCTATGCTGGTGACACATATATACAGAAAAATGCCTGCATTCAGCCCCAGGTTATAGATTAATAACCTCAGCTAGACATCTTGCAAATACGTGCTTCTGGTTGACAAGTAGGTGAGAGTTTGGGGAGTGAGGGAATCTTATCTACTAAAAGTGGGGATAAGCCATGGAGTAGTACCGTCAAAGACCAGGATGCATTGGGCTGTACTGCTGTGTGCTGTTTGCAGCACATTTTTTCACTGTGCTCTCTCTGAGGCCTCACAACAATACTGTGAAGATAGGAGAGGTATACTTAGTCTCTTTTCATGGAGAATTAAGGCTTAAGAGGTGACTCACTTGTCCAAGAACACATAACCGTGGTAGAAATTGGAATTAAATTCAGGTTTTCTAACTCCATACTATCCCAAACCATTTATTTCTTTTTTACTCTACTGTTTTGCCTCAGCTATTTACAGTTGTCCCTCGGTATCCACAGGAATTGATTCCAGGATCCTCCTTGGACACCAGAATCCGAGGATGCTCAAGTCCCTTATATAAAATGGTGCAGTATCGTTGGTCCTCCACATCTTGGATACGGAGGACCCACTGTACTGGGAAGAGAAGAGAAAGGGGCATGTGATTTTGATTGATTGTGCATGTATTTTTCAGTAGATTTAGTTAGTCTGAAGAGTAGGAGGGGAAGTTGGGCTACAGTGTAAATTCAGGGGTTCTATAGCAAGTATAATCAAGATAGCTTTGTCCTGATATCTGGTAGATATTAAAATTATACCTGCGTTGGAACTGTACTTTATGGCACAGATGGTTTGAAGGTATCCTATGCTTACTTCAAGGAGTTTCATAAGTTATAAACATAATTGTGTCATAAAACATAAGGGAATTCATTTGGCAACCATTTATGGAATGACTATTCCATGGCAGGCCCCTTGCAAGATTTGGGATCACCCAGTTGGATCCTATTGAGATATAGCCTGAGAGGAGAACAAAAGTAGGCTGGAATTTGCTTTGTAATTTTCATTCTCTGAGGCTGATGTGTCTGTCCTCCAAAGTGACCACTTCAACCATGGACCTGGAGCCCTTTACTTTCCACTGTCCCTGCAGCTGTGCTTTCTACAGGCACCCTTTCTTAATAAAAATAGTCCGTCTTTTCTTCCTTTCCCTCTGTGGATTCTTCCATATGCTTTTCAGCCAAACATAGGTAGATCTTGCATCTAAAAGAAATCTTTGCTTTTTAAAAAAAGGCATTTAAATAATTTTTCTTAATTGTAGAAATAGTTCATATTTATTGCCAAACACTTGGAAGATATAGATGAGTTGTAAATGATAAACTTAAAAATCACCTTTAATTCTACAACTTGGAGATTTCAACTGTTAACATATTTGCTTCCAGTCTGTTTGAACTTCGTCACTATCTTTTCTGTTTGAGCCAGTTACAAGATGGCTCTAATCCTTTGACCTGGAAAGATGGCCACAATGTTTTAAGTGAAAAAAGGTTACAGAAAATTATGTGTAATTTGTGATATTTTCTCTAAATATAAATACATATATTAATATTTTAAATATCTCTGAAATATCTGGAAGAGTAATACACTGAACAGAATGATGCGGGGGGGCAACTGGTGGACTTTAGTTTTCTCTTTTGTATGAATTTTTCAGTAACTACGTAGTACCCCCCCAAAAAAAAATCTATTTGAAAAACAAAAAGCAACCAAAACCAAAAGCTAAAATGCCTTTTTGAGATATCCTTTTCATTCTGTCTATTCCTGCTGCCTCCCTTTTAGCTTAGCTCTTTTGTGCAACAGATTTCTATTTCTTTTTGTCTCAGATCTCGCCTTCCTTCCTCCTACTTCATCTGCTTGGTGAATCTTCCCAAAGTCTTGCTTTCATTATCTCCTTGCAGAGCTAACCATTTAAAGTGGCTTCCTGTTGCACTAATTCTAAACTTTTCTGCCTGGCTCACAAGACTGTCTGTAATTTGTCCTTTTACTTTTTCAGTGCACCCAAACAATCTCTGAACTATTCTGCTCTTGTCCACTATACATGCCACATATTTTCTCTGTTGCAGGTATTTATTTACAAGTCCCGTCTGCAGGAAACACCCTCAAACTCACATAATTTCTCCCTTCCTGTAGCACTTAGTTTTATCCAATAGAAACTATAGAGGATTTTGGTGGCTAAAATATGTAATTTTTTCATTGGCATATATAGAGACTACTGATTCTCTGGGTAAATAAATGGCATGCTTGTTTAGTTGTACATTTTTCAAAGAACATGTCAGACATTCTTTTTATTTATTTTTTTGGCTGCGTTGGGTCTTTGTTGCTGTGCGCAGGCCTTCTACAGTTGTGGCGAGTGGGGGACACTCCTTGTTGTGGTGCGTGGGCTTCTCACTGCGGTGTCCTCTCTTGTTGCAGAGCATGGGCTCTAGGCGTGCGGGCTTCAGCAGTTGTGGCTCACGGGCTCCAGAGCGCAGGCTCAGTAGTTGTGGTGCACATGGGCTTAGTTGCTCCGTGGCATGTGGGATCTTCCCGGACCAGGGCTCGAACCCATGTCCCCTGCATCGGCAGGCGGATTCTTAACCACTGCGCCACCAGGGAAGCCCTGTCAGACATTCTTTTCTAATGTTTTCAGAAATTTGGAAATAATTGGTAGTTGAAAATAAATACCTATAGGATGCATGGCATCCTGAAAAACAGCAATATGTGAATTACCTCCTATGTGTCCACCAGTATGAAAGAAAGAAAAGTTTTTGATTTCTATAAAGGCTTCTTGGGTGGGACAGTCATCTGAATTTAACCTTGTTCATTCATTAGATTCTTTTTTTTTTTAAAAGAAACTCTAATGGCTGCTTTCTTTCTTTTTTTTAAAATTTATTTTATTTACTTTGGCTGCGTCGGGTCTTAGTTGCGGCATGTGGGATCCTCGTTGCGGCATGCGGGATCTTTCGTTGTGGCGTGCGGGCTCCAGAGCATGGGCTCAGTAATTGCGGCACGTGGGCTGTCTAGTTGTGGCATGAGGGCTCAGTAGTTGCACCATACAGTCTCTCTAGTCGTGGCATGCAGGCTCAGTAGTTGTGGCGCGCAGGATTAGTTGCCCTGCGGCATGTGGGATCTTAGTTCCCTGACCAGGGATCGAAGCTGTGTCCCCTGTGTTGTAAGTCGGATTCTTAACCACTGGACCACCAGGGGAGGTCCCATTCATTAGGTTCTTTAGGTAGTTTTTAGTTTTTGAGAGAACATAAACTGAAGTGCATCTGTTTCTATAAAACATCAGACACAATTTGATGTGTTTGGCTGCCACAACATGGTGCAAAGTTTTATTCACTCTGAAGAGAGTTACTCAATAGCAACATAAGTATGGCTATATTTTTCTGTACTCAGAAGACTAGTGGCAGTATCAGATGGTGACACAGAAGTTTGGGCAATAGTTGCGAAGTGGATGACATGAAGTGTGGTGGTCAGAATCCAGTGTTAAGCTGCTGGGCTTGGCTTTGCTTCACACCAGCCTTCGGTGGCTCTAAATACCTGGTGAACTTGTTATAATAAAATACGGATCGTAGGGCCCTACATCTGATCTGGGGTAGAACTCAGGAACCTGCATTTTTAAAAGCAACTCTAGATGATTCTGATGTACAACCAGGTTTGGGAAACACTGGCCTGAACCCCATATTTTTCCTGAATTCTCATCATTTTAAATAAATAAATAAATAAATAAATAAATAAATAAATTTATGCATGCATGCATGCCTGTGTTGGGTCTTTGTTGCTGTGCACGGGCTTTCTCCAGTTGCAGAGAGTGGGGGCTACTCTTCGCTGCGGTGCGTGGGCTTCTCATTGCGATGGCTTCTCTTGTTGTGGAGCACGGGCTCTAGGCGTGCGGGATTCAGTAGTTGTGGCACGCGGGCTCAGTAGTTGTGGCGCATGGGCTTAGTTGCTCTGTGGCGTGTGGGATCTTCTGGACCAGGGCCTGAACCTGTGTCCCCTTTATTGGCTGGTGGATTCTTAACCACCACGCCACCAGGGAAGTCCCAATTCTCATTATTTTTCGCATTTTTCTTTTGGCTTTGATTTGTCTTTTTAGTTCTTGTCTCACTACACCTGCACTTCACCTTCCTTCCTACCCCTGAGAAAAAAAATTTCAGAAGGCTAAGTTGACAAGTCTCTTCTCCTGCTGCCTTATTTAATTTGACTTTTGCTATGAGAATGTTTCTATCTCAGACTTATGTGTATGATAAATTATTCATGACCAAGGCATTTGTTTTCCTGTCATTATCATGAAAGATTTAGTGGTTTATCTTATTTTAAAGGATTCAGAGAGTCGATACTACATTTAAATTTTTGCTAAGAGAAATGAAGTGAATCTCCCATCTCATTTGTTTTTTTCTCTTAATTGAGGGATGTGGGTTGCAAAGGTCAGAATGAATGGACCTTATAGTTTCGGTCAAGAGAGAATATTTAAATATATTTGAACAATAATAACCAGGGTGTTCATACTAAGGCATATAACTGTATAGTTAATATAACAATATAACAGGATTGTTGTGGAAGGCTATCTGTAATGTATATCTGAGTGAAAAAGCAGATTGTGTGGGAGTAAGTATAAAATGAGGTAGTTTTGGGGAGTTCCCTGCTGGCCTAGTGGTTAGGATTGTGGGCTTCCACTGCCGTGGCCTGGGTTCAGTCCCTGGTCAGGGAACTGAGAATCCTGCAAGGCATGCGGTGCAGCCAATAAAATAAAATAAAATAAAATAAAGTAAAGTAAAGTAAAGTAAAGTAAAGTAAAGTAAAAAGTAAAGTAAAGTAAAGTTAAGTAAAGTAAAAAGTAAAATAAATATAAAAAAAAATAAAATAAAATAATAAAATAAAATAAAATAAAATAAAATAAATATAAAAAAAAAAAATAAAAAAAAATAAGTAGCTTTTGTTTTAAGCCATGCTCCAAAAAACCACAAAGTTGTGGTATGTATCTATTTATATGTTCATGGATAAAGGTCTTCAAGGAAATAAAATAAATATTTAGTTTACTTATGATACTTATCCTTTTAATGATAGATAATACAATAAATAGTTTGTTATAATTATATTTATTATTTTAAACAAGTTATTAAACTGATTTATTATAGTTATAGGTGATTTCCATTGAGGAAATGATTGCAGATGATGAGGAAAGGGATTTTCAGTTTTTATTTCTTATTTGAATTTTAAATAATGAGCATGTGATTCTTTTTAATTTAAAAATTATGAAAACATTGTTTTTTAAAATATGGTATGATGTTTATTCTTTCTATAAAATATTTCCTTAATTCTAGAACATTGTTTTTTTAAAAAGATAAAGGTGGGGGGAAAGAAAAATATTAGGAATTTAGAGGGCTTACTCTGTATTAGAACCAAAGCCTTTAGCCAGTACATTGGAGACAGCAGCAGCTCCCACCCAGCACAGTAGCTGATACACTTGGGGTGATTCTCTACACACGATTTTCCTTCCCTTGGGTTGTTTGGTCCGCAGTTTGCATTCATTGATCAGTGAGTTGATTCAGAGTCAAACCCACCGACAGCAATGAATGTTGAGTGCAGCCATCAGTGTTTCAAGTTGGTGGAGTTGCCTTGGCCTGTCCCAACTCCTGGCTCTTCTTTTCCACGCTGGATTTTTGAGGTCTGGTTCTGGCATCTCTCTTAGTAACCAGCCGTTGAGGATCCACATAATTATAGATAACATTGACAGTAGAGCTGGGAGATTCTTAAAGATGGAGAAACTGTGGTTCAGGGAAGGGAAGGAGCTCTTGGAAAAGCTAACGGGTAGCTCTGTGACTACACAGGCAGTGCTTGCATACTGGTAGGTATAAACAAGAGCTGAGGATCCTATTTCTTTCTCTCTGTTTTGAACTGAGAATTACGAGTGCCTTTCAAAGTAAATTAGCACAGATTATGCTTTGGATTAAATAATAATAATAGCTTACATTTATTGAGCATTTTTTGTGTGCTAGGAATACAAAGCACTTTATATATTATCTTATTGAATCTCAAAACTCTATGAAGTAGGGATACTTATTATCCCCCATTTTATACATGAGAAAACTGAGACTCGGACACTTGCCCAGGGTCACACAGCTAGTTAGGGAGTTCTGAGCCAAGATTCATCCCAGATCCTTCTGACTCTAGACGTGACTTTTTACTTGAATTTAACGAACATTTAAATCAGCTTATGTGTGGATGGAAATGGTGAGGCAGTTGCTGCTTTCAAACAGCTCGTATTCTAATGGGGCTGTCAGAACTTAACCACATTAACTGTAATTGGAGGTAGAATGTGTTAAGAACTGTGCAGACATTGGACAGTTCTGTGCTATTTTTGCTTATTAAATCCTCTCCTTGTCCCTAATTAAAGGTTTTGAGGGGACATGGGAGAAATGGCTGTAAAATACTTAATTGGATTTTACTCCAAAATGAAATACATGTTTTTAATAAATCTCTTCTTGCTACATCCAATTTCTCACCAGAATGGCCTATTTCTAGGAGACATTTAAAAACATTAGGTATTATCATGGAGCTTTCCTTATCTTGTTGAAATGAAACACTTGTTTGTCAAAAACACAACAAAAAGCAAGGAACAATGGGCAAGAGAAATAGAGGGGAGCTTTTAAAAAATTAACTGGACCACCTTTGGGGGATGGGGGGCGGGACTGGTTTTGGTCATCTAATGTGCTATGTGAAGGCACAGCATGCTCCTTTGCTTCAGGAAATATAGTGTTGTCTATAAGGACCCCAAGGTACAGTCAACGGTCGGTGGTTTTTTCAAATCCCAAACTCACCGACAGCGTTGAATGTTCCTTGGAGTCCTCTGAAGACTGGGTCCTGGCCCTGGCAGCCCTTCTTCAGCCTGCACCCATGTTTCAGGAGCCAATGAGCCTGAGAGACCACTGCTGATGGAGCCTCTCACATTCTTTTCCAGGTTTGAAGTTGCGAGTATTTAAGAAATCGCTTTGTGTACAGCGCAGAGCTAACCAACTTCAGGATTGTGAGGCTGCAGTTATTTATATATAAGCAGACTCAAATGGATATCTGAGAAAAGAGCTTTGAATAGTATTATTTTGTAATTCTGAAAATATCAGATATCCCGTTTTATAGTAGTACTTTAATTATTAAAGGGCAAGGATAAGAAATTAACATATATTGAGGACTTACTGTATACTGGGATTTATTTATTTTTATCTCCTTAAATTCTCAACGTATTTTGACCTCATGAGAAAACTGAGTCTTAAGTGATTTGCCCAAAGTTACATAGCCAGGAGCCAAGGTTGCAAGCTAGACCTTGAATACTGGACTTTATGATAGCAAAAACTCACTGATCGTACTGCCTCCTCCGTTGACCACCACAAAACTTACTGTTGTATATCTGGGGGCAGGACCTTCAGTGAGATCTAAGTCAAACAAGTAAACATCCTCTTCCTGTTTGCCTGTAATAATAGTAGGTGAAATGTTTCATAGAAGAAGATAAAAAAAATTGACCTTTATAATTGGTGATCTCTCTAGCTGAGATCCTGGATCACCAAGTTACCACAGAGGTTCAGGGATAGTCTATTTTCCATATTGAAAAAGCAAAAAATAAAAACTCTACCACCTAATAGAAGCCTGTATTTCTCCTTAGTAAGGTCACAGAGAGTAACTAAAATGTCAGGTGTCTTAGCTTTTGGCCGAAATGGTATCAGTGCATTGTAGATATACTGGTTATTTTTTATTGCCTGTTGAATGTCCTTGATGAAAAATCTGGAAAATGAATTAACTACATGGAATTTTTCAGAATATAAGGTTTATAATGGGAGGGATCCAGGCATGCTCCATAGAAAAAGTGCTTACAGAACTGCTGGCTGGATTGAGGTTAATCTTTAATCCGGGATAGTTATTACCATTTGCTTTAAGTTTAAATATTAAAGGTTGACTGTTCTCAAATTCATTTTTAAACAGCCAAATGGTACACATTAAAAAAAAAATCAGCCACTGAGAATTTGGTTTGGATATAAACTGTTTACGTTCTACATCAGTTTAATTATCTCACCCTCTGTCAAAACACTTCAGTTAGCCAGCTTTGTTGAGTCCTCAGTATTATGACAGTATACTAATTGTCTACAATCAACAACAAAAAATCAAGCAACTGTTACTGTGTGGTATTTTAAAAACTCCTTAATGGGTTTATTTTAAATGGTCTTCTCCTTGGCCTGATAATATGAAGAGAAGTCAGTGTCTTATTCCATTCTGATAAATAGTCAGGCTTTAAAAAAATACTGACCTCTGCTCCCCCAAACCACTAGATGTTTACAAAATATGCTTTCTTAAATTCATGGCATTTTAAAAAGAATGCTTTTCGTAGACTTGAAAAACTAGAGAAGAGTGAAAGGTTTCTAAAGTGACATAGGGGTGTTTCCCATTGTGTTTGAGACAATTAATTTTCAGGGCAATAAAGGCCTTCATTATCTTCATTCCTTCAATTTGCTTTAAATCCTTAAGTTTAGTTTTTATCATCAAGCAAGTTTAAGGCACGCATTGGATCTTTTCAGTGAGTTTGGCCAAGAGATGTATGTACTCAGTGCAGAAGTCTAGGGGTTAAAAAAGTTGAGGGTTAAATTAGATTATAGAAGCTACTACACATTTAATAAATTGGTCCAAATTAATAAATTGATTTAGACTGGTTTTGAGTTTGTCAAAACTCACCATGCCATCCTTTATTGTTTCACTTACCTCCTTTCTTTCCTTTTCCAGAGGTAACTACGAAATATTGTGAAACCCACATTGCTCTGAGTTGGAGATGTAAATGTTTTCATAGTCCTCTTGAGGCCTCTTGATATACTTGAAAGAAACAAGAAGCATAAATTTAATAAAACAATATGTATTTGAGAGATTAGTAGCATAGAAGGGGAGTCACTGTCTCAGGTGGCTGTCTGCCAATAACTTCCCAAGCACTATACAGGGAACATCTCTAGAAGCGTTTGAAGTAATGTTGCTATTCTTGAGGACACAGTCTTAAGTTATAAAGATGACGACAAAATGTCAGCATGCATCCATGTTTCTCTTAGCCAAACTGCCAGTGTTCTGCTTCATCCTTCTCCTAACTCAACAGCAGAATCTTTTCTAGGAACCCTTTCTCCTACATACAGCCCTTGCCATCACCGAGCCCAGTGTCTACGCAGAGAACTAGACATAGACACAGCTGATGACAAAGAGGATGACTGCTGTGCTGACGAAATGGTATGAACTATGTTAAGGGAGAATAGAGAAAAGAAGGGTTAATTCTGCCTAGGAGGGAGTGCCAGGAAAGGCATATCTAAATGGTCACATCTGATCTGGGCCTTGAAGGTTTAGTTGACTCTTTACTAGACAGAGAAGGAAAGGTATTCCAAAACTCTGTACAGGAAATCCTAGAGGCAGGCAAGTTCAGATAATGGTGAATAGTATTGAGAGTAACCCCTCAGAGCATCAGTTAACTCATCTTTAAGATGCTGGACAAATAGCACTCGCTCTTCCTGTGCACACAGCTGTGAAAATCACAGGAGGATATGTATGTGAAAGTAGCATGCAAATATAATTGGTAGGTCTCTCTTCTCATTGCTCTTGGTTTATATGTGCTAAATAGAATAAATGAAGTACCTTATCATGATAGACTTCTCCAATTTGATTTTTATTTGGCTTTATTTTTTTTCCCTTTGAAGTGACCATAGTTTACATTTTTCATATATTAATTGTTTGGGGAAGCAATATTAAAAGAGCACAGACTTCAGAGCCAGAATCTTGACTTTGCAACTTAATAGCTATGTGACCTTATTTAACCTCTTTGTTTCTCTGTTTTCTTATCTATAAAATGGAGATAATGATAGTATCTACCTCATAGGACTGTTCTGAGGACTAAATGAGGTAATACATGTCAGGTTTGTGTTTTTATATAAGTTATTTCAAAATGTTTTAAATTGTTAAAATCATTTACAACTATTATTTACGTTACTAAATAAAATTGCGTGTTTTGCCCAGAATTTGGTTTCCAGTGTTTATACACTAATGTAAAAACCTTGTTTTATAATTAAAACAATGTCTGACTAGCTGATACATAATATACATATGTATATGTGTGTTTTAAAGACATTTTTGAAATTAATGCTCTGCCACTTTCTTTGTGACCTTATGTAAAGTTTTTATCTCCTATAAGCTTCAATTTCTTCAATCTGTAAAAATGAGAATAATGTTAGTACCTATCTCATATTGATTGTGAGGATTAAGTTAGATATATAATTTAAAACTCTGTGGAAAGCTATGGATTCTCTCCCTAAATACATGCACGTAAACACAAAAATTTGAAAGGAGTTTCATTTATGGAATCTAAGAACCCATCCATAGCCTCCCTACGAACTTCAGGATGAGAAATTCTGACCAGAGCTTTAGACCAAGATTTTGCAATCTCTTGTCACTGGTGTAATATTGCTACTTTTGGAAATCTCAGTCTCCATCTTATTAGGAGTGGCTACTTGCCAGCAGTAGTGCAGACTCACCATCATCTAGTCACACCTTTCCCTATAGCATAACCTGTGCAGTATAACCTAGGACAATGATAACTATAAAGATGTAATATAATGATGGTCTCTGGAAGAGTGGATATTTAGACTTCATCAAGTGTTGTACTAATTGTAGGTACTAATCATTAATTAGTAACTCTGTGCTTATACAGTTAGCAACTTTCTAAAATAAGTTGCCGGAAGAGAAGTTAACACAAATATTTGAATGAATTTATCTTATTTTGCAGCAGTTCCCTATCTCCTGCCTCCCTGCAACAACTTGCCCAGCAACCATTTGGTTTGGATCTGATTCCAGCACTTTGACTACTAATTCTGGCTTTAAGTTAGGCTGAAAAATTGTGTTGTTTCAAGGCAAAGATTACAAAGGAGGCTGCTAAATTCAGAGTATTTACTTGAATATTAGGAAGGGGGGAAAAAAGAGTGTGCCAGAGATTGCAGTTGTATATGGAATTATTGGTCTTTATTATATTTAGCCTGCTTGAGGTTTTTACCAAGGAGTTGAGAGGTAGGAATAGAAACTTAAACTTAATAGCTTGGAACATTTTACTGTTTGACATGGCAACTTTATATCAGGTTTCTTCAGCTATTTCAGATGAGTCTAGAAGACAGGAGGTGGGAGGCCAACTCAGTGAGATAGCAGATTGGTCAAGTGCCAAAGGCATTATGGGATGCACACTTCAAAGCCTATCAAAATATTCTAGAGGCCACCTGAATTCTCCATCCCTTAATTACAGTGACTTCATGTGTTTTGAGGTATTACTATTTTAGATTATTTTGCAAACCCACTGGAAGCAGGACTCCGTTTTTCCATGGTAAATTAATTCACAGGATATCTGTAATCAGTGAACTCTTCTAAGTAACTCTGTACCAAGGATTGTTGTCTAGCTGAGATAAATGAGTACATAAATGAGTTAGGCGTTGAAAGTTGTAAAAGAAATAGGAACCCAAATCATGCAGTAGCTAATATTCATGGGAATTAAGGAATGAGCTGGAAAGAATACTGGGTTTTATTACAGTGTGTGAAAAGTGTTGGAGGAGATTTTTGAGAGTCCTTTAGAGCAACAGGCATGTGTTTGCAACAACCAGTTAATGAAATAAACAAGAACAGTGATCAGAGGACTCAATCTTTCCTTTTTTATAATGAAATACTGTTGATGTATCAATAATGTAGGACTTTGATTTCTCCTCTGGCCTATTTTAGTTTATTGGGTTAAAAATTTAATCATATGGTACTTTATGCTTTAAAAACTTGACCTCTGTTGTTATAAAGTTTTTTATTGCCTCAGGTAGATTATAGCTTTGTGTTAAGGCATCATGAGTCACAAGTACTAATTAAGTATAGTAATTCCATAACTTTTTAGTTATTCATAACATTTAGGGAAAATGCTTTTTAAATGTTGTTTTCCTGACTGTTTCCAGCAAATAGTTGAATCTTTGCAAAATATGATGTCTTAAAAGTTTTATTTTTCTATGTATATTGTGTAGAAAAGCTGTGCTTAGATCTACTTTCATAAATGAAATAGCAGTGTACTCGGTTGGGTAAGCTATTAATACTTGACATACTGCTCTTAGACTTATGTCTCCATTGCTAACCTGAAATTAGACAATCCTGATGTTTGAGTGGGAATGCTAATAGTGGATAGGGGAAAACATTCTGGGATGAAAGAATAGAAAATAAGTTCCAGTCTATAGTTTTATAACTTTCAAAGCTACCAGGAGTCTTAGAGGTCATTTCGTCTAATGATTTCCAAACCTGACTTTGCATCAGAATTACAAGTGGTGGTGGTGGGGAATATAGATTGCTAAAAATGCAGATTCCTAGGTATCACCCTAGACTCAGTAAATCAGATCCTTTAGGAATAGGTTCTGTAGTTTTCACAAGCGCTCGGAGGGTTCTGATGTAGCCATTCCACAGACATTTGGGAATCTCTGATTTAGGCTAAGATCTTTCTTTAATAGATAAGGAAACAGATGTTGAAGGGAAATGAAGACCCCAAGTCACACAGCGAATCAAAATTGAAATCCTTGACTCTGTGTGTGTGCTTGCATTTGTGTGTTCACTTATACCACACTACCTCTCCACCATGAAAAAGCCAGTTTTTTGTGGATGTTTCCTAATGTCCTCTTGGGCATCTGCAGAGCACATAAGGTCATCTGCCTGGCAAGTCAAACATCTTAGCCTTAGGGAGGCACTCAGAACTAGTGCAAACGGACCATTGACTTGAGTTTGGTATGCTGACCTGAAGCATTTGACTAAGTAAGCAATGCTGAGTGGTGTTGGCTTAGAAACTGTTCATGGTATGAAATGAGAAATAGCCGTAAGTGATCAAAACTCTGAAGGCCCTCCAGGCTCTGACATTTCTCAGTTGCTGCTACACTTTAACACTTTTCTCTAATCAAAGGTGACTACCACTGGATGGAAGAGGCTTGCCCAACCTCTGGCTGTTCTCTGGGGAGGATTTTATTTTAATTGCCAGTGAGAAGTTAGGAATGATTTCAAAAAAGATCAAGAATCTCCAAATCCACTTCAGCTTGGGCTCCTGGCCAAGTGTCCATCCTCAGGAGGGAGTTGGTGTCAGCTGCTGCCTTGTGACTTGAAGTATTTTTTAAAAACCCAAAGCCATTACAGAAGTCTTCCCAGAGTTGGCAGGCAGGAGTAGCACCGGGAATCAAGGTCTGACACATGTCATCAACCTGGAAAAAGTGGAGTTTGGACACTAATGATGGCTCTTGTCGAGCCTCAGTGTGATAAAGCCAGGAGGACTCAGCTTGGGGGTTAGTTTGCATAGGAGAGGAGTTATAGCTTAGAGAACACCTGCCAGGAGTTTTCACTGCCCCAGCTGTGTGTCAGTAACAAATCCTTCACCCTTGACTCCTGTCACTTCTTTTTAATGGGTGATGGTAGAGTCACTGGATGGTTGAGGAAGAGAGGCACTTGGTTATATATCTAGCACATCTCCCTATTTGCTTGTTTTCTTGCCATTTAGTGTTGAACTAAATTTGTGTGGCCATACTCCAGGCTAGTGTTTTGTTCTGTCTGCGTCTGAAGGTGTACTGGGCCAGAGTCACAGGTCCTGTATTTCCCTAAATGCCCCTGCTGGTGACCACACAAATGTTTTGATTGAGAGTTACGAGGAAGCTTTTTTGCTGATGTATCTCTCTGTTAGAAGTGTTATTTTCACATCCCATCTCTGCCATTAAGTAGCTCTCTGACTTCTGGTTTAACTTCTGCTTCTCATGTAGAGGTTAGTAATTAATTGTACTTATATCACAGGGTTGTTGTGAGAATTAACTGAAAGCAGCAATATAAAAATACCTAGGACATAACATTCAAATTTCAGTTACTGTTACTATTGTAATTATTTGGTCAAACTTCCTGCTTATTGGGAAGAATGGAATGAGGGGCTTCTAAATTATTGTCTTAGTGAATTCAGGAATCGTGGTCCAGAATGAATGTAAAATTGAAGTCAGGAGACCCAGTCTTGACTGTGCTGTATGTTACTTCAGTTTTCATAGTTTTCCATTAACAAAAATTATGTCAACCAAACCCAAGGTCAGATCTCTAAGATCTCTTGCCATACAAAAACTCTTTACATTTGTAAAAATTATTGAGGTTTCCAGGAGCTTTTGTTTATTTGGATTATAGCTATCACTTTACTGTATTAGAAATTAAAACTGAGAAATTAAAATATTTATTAATTCATTTGAAATAAAAACAAACCCATTACATACCAACATAAATAACATTTTAAAATAAAAATAAGTATAAAAGTAGTTATTTTTTTCTCCAGAAAGCTTAGTGAGAACTGTGGGATTATTTTATATTTTTGCAGCTCTCTTTAATGTCTGGCTTTATAAAAGTCAACTGAATTCTCATATCTGCATGTATCTGCATCTGCTTTCTATCTGTTTCAATATGTTATTTTGGCTGAGGTATACGAAGAAAATCTGGCCTCTATCCATACATATATATATATGGAAAAGGGAGGAGAATTTTAATAGTTTCTTCAGATAATTGTATATATTATTCTTTTTATTTTTTTAAAAGATTTATTTATTTTTTTTTGATGTGGACCATTTTTAAAGTCTTTATTGAATTTGTTACAATATTGCTTCTGTTTTATGTTTTGGTGTTTTGGCCGTGAGGCATGTGGAATCTTAGCTCCCTGACCAGGGATCGAACCCACACCCCCTGAATTGGAAGGCGAAGTCTTAACCACTGGATAGCCAGGGAAGTCCCTGGAAACACTTTTAAATATTGGGAAGCTGTGTGAAGCACACAGTGGCAGATATAAATTTTCCAAAATCCTAATTTTTGTTTAAAGCCTTGAATTTTATCATTGGCAACAAAGACTGTCAGTTATTCTCCTTGAAATGACATGCTCACTTTGTTCATTTTCAAGAAAATCTGTCAAACATCCAAGTCTGAATTACCATAATTTTCTGTTAGTTGTTCTTTCAAGTAGATTGGTGATCCATGAAAAAATTGGCTAGTTGAGTATACAACTCAAACAGTAGCTCAAAGTGCATTTCCTTGGGGACAGCCAGTGTACAGTAGAATTGCTTTATGTGTACTTTCCATTTTGTTCACAAAATATAAAAAAATTATGTACTCAAGCATCAAGATTTAATAAAACCGATAAATCTTATTGCTTCATCAAAGACATTCTTCAGTTAAAATGGCTGGGTTCCCCCCTCCCCTGCTGCACCTGTACCCCCCAGTGTGTGGCAGTGATGAATACCATGACTATCAGTATATTTTGGTGCCACTGCTTTAATCAGCGCTAAGGCCAGCGATTTAACTTAACATTGGCTTTGCCCCATCAGTGCAAATGTCAAGTGAAAAAGGCAAATAATGTCTTATAATTAGTACAGAAATAGCTTTGATCTTGCAGACTCTGTGAAAAGGGTCTTGGGGACATCTATGAACCACACTTTGAGAACCACTACTGTGGAGTTCCAAATGTTAGGAAACTCTAGGCAAGTGGTGGAAACTTCCTTAATCCCTTCAGACTCAGAGGGCTGCTGTAGGCTGCTGGAGAGAAGACAGCCTGTTCTGGGATCCCCAAAGGGCTTAGTTTGCACGTAGTGGAGCTCAATATAGGTTGATCAATCAATATAAATTGCCTAAATAATATATCTAACGATTTCTTTTTTCTGCTATACTTAAAAAGTCAGTTTTTTTATGTTCTCATGGTAAACATCGTGTATTTTCTGAGTCTTGCTGATCCTTCTGTTTGTTCAGTTACCTTTTTATAACGAAGTTAGTTCAATTTACTTAACAGATAGCAGTTGGACATGTGTTACTATGTGTGGTTTTATTCTCTTTGTGGGTAGATAAGAAGTAAATCACATGGGATTTGCTCTTTTATGATCTTGGGGAAACTTAGCAGTTAAACAACATATCAAGCACTGTCCAGATGCAGAGGTGAATAGTACCTTGCATAGGGTTCAGTGTTTAGTAGGTATTTATAATACTTCCTTTTCTTGAGCATCCTTTCAGTGTCAGGCCTTGTGATTTTTTTCCAGCTTTATTGAGAAATAATTGACATATATCACTGTGTAAGTTTAAGGTGTACAACATGATGGTTTGATGTACATATATTGTGAAATGATTACCACATTAGGCTTAGTTAACATTTCACCATCCATTGTGATTTTATGTACATATACATATATGCACACACACACATAAATATACTGTATTCAACATGTCACATATATGTAAGTATATATTTACAATAAAGTTTGTATAAATAGATAAAATATATAGATATGTATTATATATGTATATGTAGTATATAAAAATCTATATAAATATGTAAATCATTCACATTTAATCTTCACAACAGTTCTGCCAGGTATTTGGTATTACACTTACTTTATACATGAGACTCTAATAGGGGGTGTGATTTGCTCAAAGTCACAGAACCTTGGTCTGTCTGCTGCCAGACTTTCCAGTATATGCCTAATTGCTCAGAGGGGTGAAAGCAATATGGGCTGGACTGGGTAGAATTAATTATTTTCCCAATGCCAGATTTTTCCTAAAGCTTTCCTAGACGTCTTCCTGGTATCTCGTCTTTCCTCCTTGATTCTATAACATTTCTCATGGTGTACCTTGTATTACAGTTGTGTAAACTCATTGAAAACAAGCATTTTGTTCAGATATGTATCAGGCACTTGATAAATATTTATATAAACATATTTTATTAACAGTGAATTAAATTTAATTCATTGTTTATCTAAATAGTATATAAATGAAATCATTTAAATATTAAGTTAGTTTTAAAAATATGCTTAATATTTCCTTTTGAGATGTGACTAATAACCCTATAATCTGTCTACTCTAAAAGTTGCAGTATGCATCTGTTTTGGTGGAGCGGAGTGGGTTCAGATGTTTTATTTTCAACTCCTAGGTTTGAAAAGCAATGAAAAAGGTGAAGATTTTTGTTTATATTGCTAGTGTTGATTAAGTAGTACCCTTTTTGGCTCCTGAGAGATGGTTCTATGATAAGATAATTGGGGAGGGGTTGCTGATTTGAGTTGATACTACATTTACTTTTTGGATAAAGGCAGATGGAAGAAGGTTGTAAAAGTTAAGCTTGCTAATCTTTTTACGTGAGATAGTCAGTTTGCAGCTTAATCAATCAATTTGGAGATCAAAGTGCCCTCCATAAGGTGTCAGTCACAATAAAGCCAGTAGCTGGCAGGGGGTTATTTATGTCTCCAAAATAAACAGTGATCAGAAGCAGCCAGTATGATAATTGTTCTATTTTTGTATAGTCTCTATAAAAAGATTATTTAAAGAGTAACATCTGTATAAGGGACTAACCATAAATGCTTAGCTAGCATTGTGAGTGGAAACTTGAGGTCTGGGTAGAGGAAGGAGACTAGTTGTCAGTTCTTTGTAAGCCACATGCAAATTGGGTATCTTTGCTTCCTAATATACCCTCAGCTTATCTTTTTGTTTCTAGGAAGTACTTAGGGCTGGAGTTCTTCCCTTTGGGGCTTTCTTAATACCATCTCAAATTTTTATTTCCAGTGGAGACTTAACTAAGTTATATGAAAGCAAACCGACTAAAGGAATTTATCCCAAAGTTCAGTTCTTAAGTCTTTCAGAGGTACTTGGTTACACAAATGAATTCGTGAAAATTATGGCTTTTAGAAGTAGAATATTTGTGCTGCTCTAGGATGTGGAGGTGAGGAGGGGGCATTTCTGTCAAATCACAGCTTAGTCCATGTAAATCGAAGGGGGTGAGGAGTGCTGAGGAGGTGAGAGAAGTAACACCCTTTCTTTGAGTTATCTTAGTTAATGCTTCCAACAACACTTCTGATAAGGTAGTGATTATTGCATTTGTCGCTGCACTGAGATATGCTGTCCCACTCCACTGTTTTCCAGTTGACCCTAGAATTGGTTGGTTTGCATATGCCAAAGTAATTTAGTATATATGTTGTCCAGTCACATGACTATATTAATTTAACAGTGGTGCATATTGCTAAATATATCAGATCAACTAGGTTGTGTCATTTGATTGAAATACTAAATTATACAGTAACTGACAGGTGGTGATATGTACATACCAAATATAGGACTTTACCGCATGAAAAAGCTGTTGATTAGCTTTAAATTTGTATGTGTACTAGGTCTAATATTGTGTAGGGATCTGGCTCATTTAGGAAGAATGTCAGCTTTTAGGCATGAGAGCATGACCTTAAAATGGTTGTGAACTTTAAAGAAAATGTAATTGGGGTGGGATTTATTCAGACACTGATAGGCAATAAAAATCAACATGTGAAGGGTTTAAATTTTCAGTTGAATGTTCTCTTAAAAATGGCTTAGAAATGTACAGACCTTATTTTAAAAACTGTCTACTGTATTTTCTTTAGGATTTATTTAAATCAAAACGAATTCCACTTTTCCTTTTGGTCACTTTTATGCTAGCATTCTCAGTCTTCTGCCCCCTTTAAAATGTTGGAGGGCTTACAGGCATTCTAAATATGTAGACTTCTTTTATTTTAAACTACATTTTTTAGGTCTTTTGCCTGTTTCTACTATTACTACTTTGAGTCTTGCATAAATTTCTTATGTTTAATGGCATCATTATGGCCAAAAAATGTACGATTGAAATAGACATTGGCAAACTACTTAAGAAAACAGAAAAGTAAAGCCTAGATCTGATTATTAATGGTGAAAAGAAAACCTAACAAGTGAAGAATAATGCTATCTGAGTTCAGAGTATTAGATACATTGGGAGGAAAAGGTTACAAGGGAATCTGTGGGCTGCTATAAATGTTCCATAATTTTGTTCTGGGTGGTAGTTACATGTATGTATACATATGTAGAAATTAATCAGACTTATGTAAGGTTTGTTCACCTTACCGTATGTAAATTATACCTCAAAAAGTAAAATAGTAATAATCTTTTCTGAAGCAAATGTGGCAAAATCTTGATCATTGTTGAATAGGAGTTGATAGTTCATTTTACTATTATCACTGTTTTTATGAAAATTTAAAATGTTTCATGATAAAAATGAAATGAAAAATCCTGTCACTCTAAACAAGTCAAATTATATCTACTTTATGAGAGCTACAGGTGGTTTTTTATTCTCTCTTTTCTTTAACCTGTCATTTTTCGTATTTGGAATTTTGTGTTTTATTGGATGTTACTGGAGAGGAGAATGAAATCTTGTTTTTGTGATATCACTTGGTGAAAGAGGACAAATCTGGTCTTGATCTTAAAACCAGCTTATATGTAAATTCTTTCCATTCTTGAATCTGAGTGGAGAAAAGTCAGACCACTTAGCTCTATTAAGTTCTAATTAAGCATCAATTTTAAAGGCTCTTTCATAAGTCTATCTAATACTTATTGAGGATTTGCCATATACTTGGTATTGTGAGGAGTATCTTGTGGGGTGATGTTACTATTTCACTTAGCATTTGAGGACACTGAGGATCTGATGTCAAGTAACTTGTCCAAGTTCTTATGGCTGAAGTAGGGAGGGCTCCCCATTCTTGGCCTCCAAAGGATACCTAAGCTGCCAATGTCAGAGTATAAATATGAAGAAAATTAGCATTCTTTGTAATTGACTCTTTATTACCACAAAAGGATAATCACTAGTTTAAGAGACATTCATGTACTGTTTTAGATGTCTTTTTAGAGCTTGTATTGAGTGGCCTTTAAAATCTCAGAATCATTTCTAACACTTTCTTAATACCTTGGCAACATGGCTTTGTCCTTTAAAACAAAATCTGGGGTAAAGGGAAATACTTATTTCCCTGTTGTATGAAAAAGACTATTTGTAGGTCATCTTTTTTAAAAAAGGCAAGAACCTCTCTCTCTAAACCACATTAGAACCCACGCCAACTTGGTACAGGGCCCTTACCAGAGTAATGATGTCAGAATTTGAAAGAGTACATAGTGCAGCTGCCAGAGCTCACACTGTTTAATTTCAACACCGTCTGTCTGCCAGAGTCCACAGCTTGATATTTTTTTCTGTATGTACCAAATTATAATCACACATATTTATCTCATCGGGGGAGGGGAAATAAAGAATTATTGTTAGATAAACTTACTGCTTTCTGAGGTAATGGTACTGTTTTGCCTCTCACATACTTCTGAGCATCCCCCCCCCCCGCCCCGCCCAACTCCCAAGTATTTATTATCCTGCGTGAATTTTTCCAAAATGTGACACAGGGGGGCAATTCACACCTTGCCTAGTTTATGTTTTGTGAGGAAACCCTTCCCTTTGCATGGTTCTCTATTCAGAAAGTTCCACGTGCTACATTCCATCCATTTGCCAAGTCTTGGACTCTTATCCAAAGTACAGTATTTGAGTATGCAATTACACATTACACATACTGGCAACAGCATACTTTCTCCCGGCCTCTCTTAGAGAAAGCTCAAAGCCAGAGGAGCAAATCCAGATGGTCTTGAGTCTGGCATCCTCAATTCAGAATTCTAGATGGCAAGACTTCATTTGGAAGTGTACCAGGCTTACTCAGCACCTGTTCTTGCTAACATCACATTTTTATGACCAGAGATTCTGGAGTTTGCCTCCTTTGCTGAGCAGAAAGAACACCACACCAGAGCTGCATGGGAAGAGGCTCTCCATCATTTGAGGGAAATATTTAATTTGCTTCCACAGGCATGCAGAGGAGGGTAGCCTTGCTGTTCGGAGTTAAGTCTGGGATGAGAGCGGGTGCAACTGCCCCTGCAGCTCCTTAACCAAATCTGGCCTTGTTTAATTTTTAAATAGTCTAAAATGTTTTGGCATCAACATAAGTGAACCATTACAGGCTCTCTGGCACCTAACATAGTACCTTTTACAAGGGGAGGTGCTCAATGACTAAATTCAGTCACCATTTATTGAACTCTCTGTGTGTACCGGGCAATGTACTAGATGCTAATGATGAATAAGATCTTTTTTCAAGAAGCCCACAGTCTGGTAGAAGGCATAAACTCTTAAACAGATAAGCTACAATTCACTGATTTTATTTGTGTCGACGCAGTTCAGTATTTTGTTCATTTTGTGAGTTAGCTACAAGAACCAGTCCACAGGATTGACATCGTGACCTAAGAACAAGCATGGGATTTCTTTTTAATTCTAAAGTATGCTACTCGCTGGCATTTTTGCCTCTTTAGATACCTCTTCTGACTTGCCCAGGAATGAAGATTTGTGGAGTGTGGAAAGATGTCAGAATAATGCAGAAAGACATTTCTAAGAAGGCTTCCAGAATTGGTTATTCTGTTCTAAGCAGTCTTTCGTTTATCTAAAAAAGATAGGAGGATGCACCAGTCTCTCTAGGTAGCTCTGTTGGTTATCAGGCTCTTGTAAGGTAAAAATAGGAAAAATTATTTCCTTCTCTCTGTGCAGTGTAGGCTTCCTTCATCTGAATTGTTGCACAGTTAGGGCAGAGCCAGAAAGCACATTTTCTTCCCCCTAACTATTTCTGGACAGATGAGGTCATATTTCCTTAGTAGTGATAACAGTTCTTGTGTGTAACTTGTTATTCTTTCAGCCTTTTTCCCTCCATTTTTGAGGATGAGTATATGAATATTTTCATTGGGCTTCTCTTATCCATAAGAAGAATGTTAAATTGTTTATGTCCAAACTTATTTCCCCAATTCTTTTTTTTTTTTTTTTTGACCGTGCTGTGCAGCTTGTGGGATCCTAGTTCCCCGACCAGGGACTGAATCCAGGCCCTTGGCAGTGAAGGCATGGAGTTTGACTGCCAGGGAATTCCCTCCCCATTTCTTTGATTCAGAAGTCTCAGACAAAACATGTATACTGCTGCTATTAAAATAATAACAGCTTATACTTATATAGTACTTATGTTCCAGGTTTTGTTTTTAGAGCTTTATAAATAAAGCAATTAAAAAGAAGGGTTGTCTCATCTTCACAACAGTCCAATGAGATAGATGCTTATTATTTTTTCCATTTTACAGATAAAAACAGGAAGGCAAAGTAAGGTAAATAACTTGCCCAAGATCACATAGCTAAGTGGCAGAGCCAGGATTTAAATTCAGGAGTTTCAGACCCATTGTGTTCTTAATCAGTGCACTATACCATTTCATATGCAGTTTGACATTGAATGATACAGAGTTCCCTAAAAGTAGGGGGTAATAATAATATCTACCATTTGTGTGCCTCCTATAGCTAGGCATTATACATGTCACTTTACTTTTCAATCTTAATGGGTATGTGAATTGGTCCCATTTTGCAGATGATAATATCCAACATTTATGGAGAGCCTAACTATGGGTCAGGCATTGTATTTAAGTGCTTTACTTTGTATTATCTCATTTAATGTTCACATTAGTTTTGTGGATCATTACTATTCTCATTCTGGATATGAGAAAACTGAAGCTAGAGATGGTCACTTGCCTGGAGTAAAATAGCTAAGGAGGTCTCTTGCCTATTTTTGCTATATACCTGAAACTAACACAATATTGTTAATCAACTATACTCCAATATAAAATAAAAAATTTAAAAAAAATAGCTAGGGAGAGATAGAAAGTTAGGATTTAAATACAGGTTTGCCTGTCTCCAGACCCCAAGCTCTTGATACCACATAATACTTAAAGAGAAGCAATAATTAGCTATAGATATTCCAATGATGAGGTGAATCTCAGAAGACTGAGCCTAGCTCCAAATCTGTTTCTCGTCTTTAATCCTCACATAGTTTGTTGATTAATTGTGAGCCTTTCTTTTCTTCTTCTTCATGTTCTCATAATAGAGAAACTTGAGGTGTCACAGATAGTCTTCTTGTCTGAACACAGGAGATCCTTGTCTATCTGATTTAGTGAACTTGTCCTTTATTAAGGCTTTGAATTTTTCTTTAATTCCATTTGCTGGACTCATCACTCTTTATAGATTTGTTTCTGTTATCTTCACAGGAATTTCTAGAAGTTATAGTGGGGAAAATCATAAGCATCTATGAGGTTCTGTTTTTGAAATACTGCACTTTAGTGTATCTTTATCTTGCTTCCTTTGGATTGTAAGTTTATTTTCTTTACCACCTAAGATGTGGTGTTGGAGATTTTTGTTTGTTTTAAATTATTTTTTAAAGTGAGAACCTTTATGTGTCCCATTGAGCCTCAGTAGTTGCATTCAAGTCTTGAATCTCGTGTCTCACCCATTTCCATTGGCAGAGTCGAATCTAATAATTTCAGAAATGAGTACGTTTTTCTGTCCCTTCTTCCTTTCCTAAATATATTTCCCTTTTCTATCATTCTAGATTTTCTCTTCTTTCTCTTCAATCGGTTGGTCACTTAGATTTATTAAATCTACCTCCCAAATACCTATCAAACTCTGGCCCAAGGTACTCAACATCACTAGATATCAGAATAATGAAAAAAATTTTAAAATGATATACTACCACATGGCCACCAGAATGGCTAAAATTAAAATAACAAACAAAAAAACTGACCATTTAAAGCATTGGAGAGAACAACTGTAACACTCAACTTCTGCCAGCAGAAGTAGAGTGTAAGTTGGTGCAAACATTTGAAAACTCTTCAGGAGTACCTTTGCAAGTTGAACATAAGCAATTCCATGTCTAAGCATATACCCAACAAAAATGGATAAAGTGTATGCTGAAAGAACATTTATGAGAATGTTCATAACAGCATTATTTGTAATAGTCCCAAACTAGAAACAACTAAATATCTATCAACAGTAGAATGGGTAAATGAGTTGTGGTATAATCTGTAAAGTGGAATACTGTCCGGACAAACTATCACAGTATGCAGCAGCATGGATGAATGTCCTATGCAAAATGTTGAGCAAAAGGAGCCAGACACAAAAGATTATATAATATGTGATTACCTTTATGTAAAGTTCAAAAATAGGCTAAACTAATCTGTGGTGATAGAAGTCAGAATAGTGGTTACGTTTACTGAGAGGATATAATGACTGTGAGGGGGCACAAAGGAGGTTTCTGAGAGGTATTAGTAATACTCTATATCTTGATTTGGGTGTTGGTTCCACAAGTGTGTTCACTTTGTAAAAATTCATTGAACTGTACATTTGAGATGAGTGTGCTTTACTTTTTACACTGGAACAAACACAAATTTTAAAAAGCTAGGCAGAAGCTTGGTTTAAAAGTTTGAGGGGAAGCATAGGGCTCAAGGACTTGTGTTAAGAGACCATTTCTAGTTAATGACTTGGAGTTAGTCACTTAAGAGTGGCCTTAAATGATAACTTTTTAAAATTTACAGTAAAGGTCTGGAAGGAATCACACCAAACCAATAATACTTTGGGTCAAGAGTAGGGTTGTGAGAGAATTGGTGGGGTTTTACCTTTTATTCTGTTTAGTACTTCTCACATTTTGAGTTATTTTTCAATAATATTTTAAGCATGCTTTTTTAAAAAGCAATTTTAATGAAGGAAATGTTAAGTAAGTAGCATGACAAGAAATAGGGTAAGATACTTGAGGTCAAGTGGAACTTCGGTGCCCTGCAAATCAGATCTCATTTAGCCATAGTTATTTTACAGTTCAGTAAAACAGCAAGAGAATTGCTCAGAGGTTGAATAGAGCAAAATGTCAAAATAAAACAAAACAAGCCCTGGCTTCCCGTTTGCATCTTTAAAAAAAAAAAAAAAACTGTGGTAAAAAACACATAACGTAAAATTTATCATCTTAACTTTTTAAAAATACACAGTTCATTAGTGTTAAGTATGTTCATATTGTTGATCAACAGATCTCTAGAACTTTTTCATCTTGGAAACATGAAACCTTGTATCCATTAAACAACTCCCCATTTTCCCTTCTTCCAACCCCTGGTAACCACCATTCTACTTTCCGTTTCTATGAATTTGACTACTTTAGATAGCCCATATAAGTGGCAGCATACAATACTTGTCTTTTTTTGACTGGCTTCTTATTTCACTTAGCGTAATGCCCTCAAGGTTCATCTGTGTTGTAGCATGTGACAGCCTTTGCGTCTTTACTGCCACTATTGTGGTCAAAACCATCATTTTTTTCATCTGAATGATTGCAGTAGCCTCAGTATTCTCCTTGCCTCCAGTCTCGCCCACCTCTAATTTACCTTCCACCCAGTGGCTAAATGCAAATTTGACTTTACTTTAAAACTTGATGCCCTGACTGCAGTTAAATAAAATCTAAATGCTTTCACCTGACAAAGGCTTTCACTATGGGGCCCTAATACACTAGTTCCTAAGTCACATCCGTTTCCTTGTTGCTCCCAAACTAGGTATACTGTTTGCTCCCAAGCTAGATACACATCTTAATTTTTTTCTTGATCATACTGTTTCATGTTCCCAATCTGTATTTGTTGACAGTGAATCATGAATGAATCATGACTTTTAGTGAGACACTTTGTCATTTATGACTCTCATTCAGCTGTATGAGGAACTTAGTATTTTCCCATTTTACAGCTGAGGCAACTGAGGCTCAGAGAATTTTAGTTAGAAATTCTTTGATTAAACCCATGTTTTCATACTGTCTCTGCTTTTTTCTCTACATTTTACTGCCTGCCCAAAATTAAGGATCTCTTCTGGTGAATTCTAGTTATCTGTTATCAAAAGGTAACCATGAATTTCTAGGAACTGTTAAAGCAGAACAAGTGCCTTAAAATAATGTTAATGATAATTTTGCTTTACTATTTACAACAGGCTTTCACATTCACGTATAATAATCCAGAGATGCCATTCTTTTAAGATATTATATATCCTTTTAAATAACATTACAATATAAGCATAGAGCATTGGTGCAATGGACACTAGTCTATTTTAGCACACACTGAATGTATTTCTCCAAATTAGACTATATTGTTTATACTTAAGTAAATTTTTAAGAGAGATTATATAGTTCTTTCTACTTTTTCTGGAGACTTGAAGCCTAATAAATAAATGATATCTAGCTATTTTTTAAAGTTCCATGCATAGTTTAGACTGCATACTTGCTGACATTCAGAAATCTATTTTCATCATATGTAAAATTACATCATACTGTCCCATATTCTTGTGATCCTGGAAACTAGTTCTTTTCAAAGTTAGAAGCAGAAAAAAATTTAGTCTTTGTCAGGAAAAATTTTAAAGGAGGAAAAAAAGTCCCACCAAACCACAGAAAATCAAACTGCTATAGTGAACTGAGCAGTTCCCCTAGGAACCAGTCATCTGGACTGTGCTGTTTCCTAGCAGTTTTGACAGTGGACAAGCTTTCCAAGTTTCAGTATCTTCATCAGTAAAATAGGAGCTAATAACAGTACCGGATTCTTTAGATGGTTGTGATTATTAAATGACATGTTTAGAAAAACATTGCACAGGTTCTGACATGTAGTAGACCCTTGATAAATGTTATTTGCTATTATTTGTGGAGGGTGTATTTTTGAAACATATTAGGTATATATAAGTATCAAAGTCTTAGCAGATGTGAAGCTTTACCAGAAATCTGACCTTTTACACTGAGCTGATCAGCTTTCATTTTTGGACCATGCAGTTACTGTGACAGTTTCTCTTCTGTGTGATATACATACTCTCAAATATCTGCAGGAAACCTGGGGCGTCATTTTCTCTTAAGGAGAGATCCGTCTTGTCAGACTGAAATTAGGCAGGATTTACAGGGAAAATTACAAAGAAATGAAAAATGATAGTAATTTTATTAGCTATTCTGTGGGAAGTAAGAGTTTTTTTTCTTCCTGTCAGTGCTTGAATTCCTCTTGACTGTAGGTACTTGGGTAAACATTACTTTGTGCTGGTATGAGGCCATGTAAGTGGAATCTATTCAATTGGTTTTTATTGACTTTGGGCTTCTTTTTTTTTCTTTCTTAAGAAATTTTGATTTTTAAGTTGATCATTCAGTACAGTGTGTGTCCTCAAAGGTTTTCCTTTTTCTAGTCATGGCCTGAAGTATTTAATGTTTCAGCAATTAGGCAGGGCAAATGTTACGTGATGTAAGAGGGCCAGATTGGGAAGCATACTAAAGGCAAGCTTTTTGAGGAAAGAACTCTTTTTAATGACTTTGGATCTCTTCTTATACATAAGAGTACCTGAAACAAAGTTGTCATTCAGTAAAGCTTTGTTGAATAAGTGATATTATTGGTTATTTTCTTGTCTTGGTAAGAATTTATAGGACTTCCCTGGTGGCACAGTGGTTAAGAATCTGCCTGCCATTGAAGGGGACACGGGTTTGATTCCTGGTCCGGGAAGATCCCACATGCTGCCGAGCAACTAAGCCAGCGTGCCACAATACTGAAGCCCACACACTCTAGGGCCCATGTGCCGCAACTACTGAAGCCTAGAGCCCATGCTCCGCAACAAGAGAAGCCACCGCAATGAGAAGCCCGTGCACCGCAAGGAAGAGTAGCCCCCGCTCACCACAACTAAAGAAAGCCCGTGTGCAGCAACGAAGACCCAACGCAGCCAAAAAAAGAAAAAAAAAAAGAATTTATAGTAATTTCTATTATAAATTTGGGAAACCAAAAATTTATATCCATAGTTAATGCTCTTTGCTCACTCCTAAAATTTGAAAATAATTCAGATGTGAAAATACTGATTTTGTGCATTTTAATTTATCACCACAGTTTTCCATGTTGTTTTTCTCCCAAAGGTGGGATTAATTCTTGATTCATGTCATTGTTTCCAAGTAATGAACACATCTACAAGATAGAGTGATTTGATTTGATTTGTTTTTACTTCTGAGATTTGGGGAGCCTAATGTTCAACTTCCCTTTATCCTTTTGGAAGGTTTTCAAGATTTCTGTCAACTGACTATCATTTTCAAGGGTGTATAATTTATCTTACTAGGAAGATTCTTCTATTTTCCTGTCCTTATTTCACTTTGAATTTTCCTTTAGAACTCTTCTTTTTTCATTATTGAAGAAATGGAAACTTTATTATATTTGGGTACCAGCTAATTATGTATAGCACATTCTCAGTGTTCATGAGCTTAGTGTTAGACAGGCGCTATCAGTTCCTGTTAGTAGGAGTGTAAATTGGTCAAACTAAAAAAATTATCAGAAATGTAGTTAGTGATTTCTGTATAAATATGTTCACTACAGTATTATTTATAATAGAAAATAACTGGAAACCACCTGGATATCTAAAAAAAAGTCATTTTTACAGACTTTAAAAAATGCTTATAAGGGAACAAATTAGAATATAAAATTGTATATAAAGAATTGATTCCATTGTATATGAACTACACCAAGATATTAATAAGAATTTTCTCTGTAAGTGGGGTTATAGGTGACAAATTTTCTTTACATTTTTTTAATTCAAATTTTCTATATAGATCAGGTGTTACGAATATAATGACAAAAACTCCTGGTATTTTAAAAATCACTAATAGATAACTACAAAACAAGACTAGAGGGAAATTTATTGACAGTGGTTATCTTATCTGATAGTGGGATGATGAATAACTTTTTTTTAGATTATGAATAACTTTTTGTCTTCATATTTTTTGTGCTTCTCAGTCTATCTTCAGTAAGCATACTATTTTTATAAGATGAAAAAATAAGTTATTTTATAAAGTATATCACTATAGTCAACCAGGAATTTTCTTTCAGAGACATTTCTTTCTCTATGAGACTTCCATAATGATCTTTAGGGGAAAGACATACTTTCTTTGCCCTGCTTGATGGCTATGGTAGACTTGAGAATCCAAATCTTTTTTTTTTTTGGCTGTGTTGGGTCTTCGTTGCTTGCGCGCAGGCTTTCTCTAGTTGTGGTGAGCTGGGGCTACTCTTCATTGCGGTGCGTGGGCTTCTCATTGGGGTGGCTCCTCTTTTTGCGGAGCAGGGGCTCTAGGGCACGCGCGGGCTTCAGTAGTTGCAGCACACGGGCTCAGTAGTTGTGGCGCACGGGCTTAGTTGCTCCGTGGCATGTGGGATCTTCCCGGACCAGGGATCAAACCCGTGTCCCCTGCATTGGCAGGCGGATTCTTAACTACTGCACCACCAGGGAAGTCCCTCCAAATTTTAGTTACGTTTCTTGTATACAATTTCTGATTAAATAAACTGAAATAGTAATACTGCTGGAGATAAAGTGCTCTACCTTTTGAAATCTGTGTGAGTGCAGTGATCCATTTCACCATTAACATCCCAACTTCAAAGTATTTTTCTCACAGTATTTTTCTCATAGTATTCTTGCTATCTTGTGTTCAGCATATACAGCCAGAAACTTTTCAATAATCAGAAGTAGCAGTTCATCCATTAGTGGATCTTACTCTGCTTAGCTCTTAATATCTGAAATAAATATTTTAAGATATACATAAGCCTTTGAAACCTGTTATTTTTTTTTTAAACTAGAGTGATTCTCATATACATGGATATAAAAGCAGAATGGATAATAGTAATATCCACTATTTGTAAAACTTTAGCTATGTTTGTCAAACATTTGTGGTATTCCAGGCACTATGCTAGACACTGACAAACATATTTTTCACAGTAGTTCTTTGAAGTAGTATTATTTTCCCTTTTTTCTCCTAGAGGAGGTATCTAAGGTTCAGAGAGGCAGATTTGTCTTGGGTCACGCAGTCGGTGAGTGCTTAAGCTGAGACTGGATTCCAATCTTTGTGACTACGATGCTGAAGGACAGGACCTTTGTCTTGTTTGCTATTGTATATTCAGTGCCTACAACAACGCTTGGCATATACTAAGCATTCAACAGATAGCCTTTGAAAGAATGAACTATATACCTAGAAGCTTTTAAGTGGCCAAGCAGAAGAGATTGTCTGTTCTAGTAATATAGGATTATACATAGAAGTGAGCCTGATAAAATGTAATGCTATTAGAAAGCCAAATGGAGATACTTCTAACAAAATCTAGGTCATAGTAACAGATGACCAGGTTGGGAGCCTCCTTTTTGATTTAACTGTCTAATTTGTTCGGAGTACATTTGCCAGCTCTCTTTTCCACTTGACTTTGATATTCAGTGAACAAAGGAAAAGCAAAATACACGTGATATTGGGTCCTTGCTGGTGGGGAAAAAAAATCTGTGTGGAAACCCAAGTTCTGTAAGTGTCAAGGAACCAGAATGGGAATTTCTTGATTGGGATTTAGGTACTGGGAGCCTCAGATTCTGTGGAGATAACATTGTGCCATTGTGGTATATGGAGATACTTTATTGTTAACAGCAACTTCTTATATAGTCCTATGACAACAAAGACTAAATTCCAATTGGAAGAGAGGTTAATATTTAGATACCTCATAGACATGGTACTAGTTTGTACGATAAATTGTTACAGAAGCCCGGTTGTGACTCTAGCCCTAGCCCTGCCTTCTTTTCATGTTTATCATCCATGTCTGAAATATTCTTGGTTGCTAAGAGCTAGCTGAGTCATGGGTTGAGTACTAGCTAGCTGTGTGGTCATGATGTCATAGCATGCGCCATTAAAGGAAATGGTAAGTGCTAAGAATTTAGTCTTAGGGAAGGGAGTGAAGGAAATATGTATCACATCTAATGCTTCAGTGTATCACGGTCTGCTCCTGGATTGTTTTTCAGTGTTCAGACACCCTTAACTCTTTCTCCTCCAGAAATTTTCTTGTTTTTAATCATCACCTATCAAAAGGAGACTGAATTTTTGTATGAGATAGTGGTTCGCCACAGATCTGAGTAATGGTCACTGTGAAACCAAAACCACCCTATGTTTGTTTGAAGGTGTTGGGTTGGCCAAAATTTCGTTAGGTTTTTTCTGTAAGATGGTTCTAGTAGCGCTTAGTTGTCTTTAACCTCATTCGAAACGATTTTGTTAGATTGTATTGTGACAGCTTTCGTATCAGCGTGCATTTAAAAAAACAGCTTGTCAAAATTGAATTTTTATGTAGCCATTTTAATATTGAAGATGGAAGAAAACAACATTTTCAGCATATTATGCTTTATTATTTTAAGAAAGGTAAAAATGCAGCTGAAACGCAAAAAAAGATTTGTGCATTGTGTGGAGAAGGTGCTGTGACTGATCGAACGTGTTAGAAGTGGTTTGCGCAGTTTTATGCTGGAGATTTCTCGCTGGACGATGCTCCACGGTCGGGTAGACCAGTTGAAGTTGATCAAATTGAGACATTAATTGAGAACAATCAATGTTATACCACGCGGGAGATAGCCGACATACTCAAAATATCCAATTCGAGCATTGAAAACCATTTGCACCAGCTTGGTTATGTCAATTGCTTTGATGTTTGGGTTCCACATGAGTTAAGCAAAAAAAACCTTTTTGACCATATTTCCACATGCAATTCTCTACTTAAACATAAGAAAAACATTCCGTTTTTAAAACCAGTTGTGACGGGTGATGAAAAGCGAATAGTGTACAATAATGTGGAACAGAAGAGATTGTGGGGCAAGCGAAATGAACCACCACCAACCACACCAAAGGCTGGTCTTCATCCAAAGAAGGTGATGTTATGTATATGGTGGGATTGGAAGGGAGTCCTCTATTATGAGCTCCTTCTGGAAAACCAAACGATGAATTCCAACAAGTACTGCTCCCAGTGAGACCAACTGAAAGCAGCACCCGATGAAGAGCATCTGGAATTAGTCAACAGAAAACGCATAATCTTCCATCAGGATAACACAAGACCGCATGTTTCTTTGATGACCAGGCAAAAACTGTTACAGCTGGCTGGGAAGTTCTGATTCATCCGCCGTATTCACCAGACATTGCACCTTCGGATTTCCATTTATTTTGGTCTTTACAAAATTCTCTCTTTTTCTTAATTTTTAAATTTGTTGTTTTTAAAAAATGTTTATTTATTTGGTTGCGCCGGGTCTTAGTTGCGGCAGGCGGGCTCATTAGTTGTGGCTTGCCAGCTCCTTAGTTGAGGCATGCGAACTCTTCGTTGTGGCACGCATGTGGGATCTAGTTCCCTGACCAGAGATTGAACCTGGGCCCCTGCATTGGGAGTGCGGAGACTTAACCACTGCGCCACCAGGGAAATCCCACAAAATTCTCTTAATGGAAAAAATTTCAATTCCGTGGAAGACTGTAAAAGGCACCTGGAACAGTTCTTTGCTCAAAAAGATTAAAAAGTTTTGGGAAGATGGAATTACAAAGTTGCCTGAAAAATGGCAGAAGGTAGTGGAACAAAACGGTGAATACGTTGTTCAATAAAGTTCTTAGTGAAAATGAAAAATGTCTTTTATTTTTATTTAAAAAAACCGAAGGAACTTTTTGGCCAACCCAGTATTTTGTTTCCATAATGGCTTGAAATCCATTAAGGTCTTGTAGTTTAGCATCTCTCTTTGCTTGAATCAAACGGAGCTGAGGGTGTACCTTCTTTCATATTCTTATGAACTATGTTAGTTCAGCTTCGAAGGATGGCACGGCAGTTTCTCCAAATCATTGGGTCCATTCTCAAAGTTTCTGAACTCAGATCCCTACCATTTTTTAAATGAGATGGCCTCTAACCATGGTTATCTCAGTTAATAGCTTATCATCTCCAAGAGGGCAGCTTCTGTATCTATTTTGTTCATCATTCAACCTGGGTCTAGCACTGTGCTTGATAAGTATTTGAATACCCCCTTGCAAATCGAAATTGCTATCTGTCATTTAGCCTCCAGTATAGATACGTTTTTTGGACCACCACTGGTAACAAAGACTTGGAAGTGACTTTGTTAAAAATCGCCTAGGTAGATAGTGGCAGAGCTAAAATTTCATGTCATATCTAATCCAGCCAGTTTCTGGGATTATGAACCTACCTTTTCAGATTTTACACTGTACCACATTATCTCCCCTATATGTTGTTCTGCTGTTTGCTTTGGAAAATCTCTTGCCTTTCGTACTCTGAAAAGATTTTGTGGCATGTTCAACATTTTTCAGTTATTTGGCATCATCATTAAGAAACACCTACTTTTTCTAGTTTCTGTTAGATTACTTTCAACTTTAAAATGAGTGTACAGATGTAGTACAGATCTTGCCTAGGAATTCCTTCTATGGCTTTGGTTTTATTTTATTTTTAAAAATTTTTATTGGAGTATAGTTGATTTACAATGTTGTGTTAGTTTCAAGTGTATGGCTTTGATTTTAAAAGACATGAATTTTCTTTCCCATACCTGCAGGAGGCTATTTTAATTTCTTAGTCATAGGTAATATTAGAATTTTCATGTTTCTGTTTTAATCACCAAGAAGAATTAGTAGAAAGCTTATTCCAAAAAAGTCTCCAGGAAATATTATTTCTTAATTTAAGAAAATGATTCTTATACACGTAATAACATTAAATTAGTATCAGTATTAAATACACCTCATGATATTAAAATCTGATGTTCCACCTCACTTTTCAAATGATAATTTTCCTATATTCATTCAATCAGTTCATCTAATATTTCTGTTTCTAAGACTTTGTGAGATTCTTTGTGCAGTGTTGACAGCTTTCATCTTCATGTTTGTTTTAATTAAAATTTAAACAGAGAATGGCCTGTGCTGTAAATCAGCCTGGAACCCTTCTATTTCCATTCTCTGTGTTTGGGAAGAGTCTCAGACAATGAATTGAACCTCAAGCCCTTACTGTGTTTTCACAGAATTGACATTTCCAAGGTGTTTTCCAATGTGCCAGGAGCAGTTCAAGATCTTTTATATATATGATCCTTGAACCTTAAAACGACTGTCAGGAAGGCATTAATATTTGTGGTTTATACATGAGAAGTCTGAGACAAAGAGAGGAAGTGACTTATTCAGGATCACATAGTAAATAAGTGGCAGAGCCAGGATTCCAACCCATGTCCACTTGACCCTAAGACCCAGTTTCTTGCGCCTAGCAGGCATAGGATGGGTTGAGAATGCATCCAAATTGAAGGACCTCATATTCATGTTTATCATGTCTGATTATTTGATGGTAGATTTGGAGGTTGACATGTAGTCATAACACTGAATACCATTCTGGAACATTTTAATTACTCTGGCCACTGCTACCTGTCTGCCGTTACCGTCTTAATATTCTTCATAACCTTTATTACAGACCAAGGAAAAAAATGAAACCTTTGTTTTCAAAATGCCTTTTTAGACATCTCTCAAGTATCGTAGTGCTAGCTACCTTGTCTTGTCATTGTATTTTTTGCTTAGAGATCACTTTCTTTCATGTCTAGCTGGATGTGCAGTTGAAAACAGGTGTTCTGGATATAAATATGCTCTAGATCAGTACTGTCCAATAGAACTTCCTGCAGTTGGAAATGTCCAGTTTCTGCATTGTCCAGTATAATAGCCACTAGTTACGTGGGGCTGTTGAGTGCTTGAAATGTAGCTAGTGCAACTGTGGAACCAAATTCTAAATTTTATTTAATTTTGACTAATTTAAATTCAAATAAAAATAGCCACATGTGATTATAGCACAGTTTGAGGTAGTAATTGATTCTTGTGTTTGATGAGTAATAGAATTTGAGGAAATCCAATAATTAGTAGTTTAAAAGTTGCTGATTGGTTTTCCAGCAACATAAAATTTGGCATGTGTTTATCCTAAAGGCATAGGACCAAATAGAGTAGAACAGTTCATATTTCCAAAGCACTTTTTGATTATTCATGATCTCATTTGATGAGTATTTCAGGTATGATATCATTTGGGACTTGTGTTTGCTAATGGATCACAGAAGAACAAAACCATTTACAGCTTTCTTGTGCAGGGGCTACTCCTGTTGAAATGGACACCACTCTGGCCCCTTGATGCTCAGGTTGAGGCTTGAGGGCCTGGACAGGAACCCATGTACTGTTTTCCACTGCTTATTGAGACTGGAGAATTATCCTTCTCCCCTCACCTAGAATGTCCATTAATTTCATTTTTTATATCTAAAGAGAGGGAAGTAGAGACAGTTTCTAAATTTAGCCAGGGAGCTATAATAATTTGATAACCAACAAAAGAAAATTTAGTTTTCCTTTCTAATATTTCAAAATAAATCCTCAGGGCTTTGATTTTAGTTCTTTGTTTTGGAAAGTACAACCCAGAACTCAGAAATGTTCTGTGTAAGATTCGTTTTTAAATTGATATGTGTCTTCTGAAGAAACTTTTGATGGAATTAAATAGTAGATTTCATATGATATTTTGAAGAAAAATTCATTTCCCTGGAGTCTTGATAGATTTGGTTTCGTTTTGATTGTCTGGCCTTATGAAATAATTTGTAAAATATATTAATTTTATTGTAAAATATATTAATTTTATTATATGTTACTAAGTAGCATATTTTTCTCTGTCATTTTAGTTGTAAAATGCTCCTCTCCTTTCTATCAGAGCTCACCACTAATCGACTCTGGGTGCTTTTGATTTTTCTGACTATGCCAAGGCATTGAATGAAGTTCGCTGTAGTGAGAAAAGAGAGCACATGGAACTCGTGACTTTATATACTCCAACAATAGAGCTTTTATGACATTGGAGGTGGTTAAAAATGCTAGAAGTAGCTCTTAAACATGGCATCACTGTGTTGCCTTTTTTTTTTTTTTTGTAAGAGCTGCCAGGAGTGCATCGGGCCTGTAATTTCCTGTTCTCTGAATCCCCCATCTTTCTGCAGCTCCAAGCTTTGTGTCCCACAGCCTGTGACTCTGTGCTAACAAATCGCTATTGTCCAGTGGGGCGAATGGTGGCTGGAACTAAAGAATTGCTGTCTGGTTTCTATTCAAATCCAGGTAGTGAGATATATGAATGGACTTTTCGAATCGTCATGTGAATAACGTCTGCTCGGCATGAAGGCTCAGAGCCACACTAGGAAAGATTAACTCCTGGGCTGACCACTAACATCTTTTGTAGTAGGAGGTAGAAACATTCCCAAGTATCATTTTATTCACACTTAATTTTCCATTTCATCTTCCAAAAGTAGACTTAGCCATTCAACTATTTGGCTACTTTTCTCTTAAGTTTTAGTGTTTCTGTTGATAATATGGAAGTTTGGGAAAATGCTAAGTTGTTTTTCGCTTAGAACACTTTTTTTCTGTCAAAAGTTTTCTACCTTACATTTATAATGGCATAAAGTTATCTTTATAGCATACATGCAAAAATGAGAGAGAGGGAGCTGCTTTTTCCAAGAAACCAACCCTTTAAAATGCTTTCCAACCATTGAAGGGAAAAATCTCCTTTTTTTCAGAGCATCCTACTTATTTGCATTTTTTTCCTCCCAAAGCACAAATTTATACAGAGAAAATAGAAACAACTTAAAATGCGATGTATTAACCAAACAAACAAGCCTCCTTCAAATTAGGAACCAACTTAAGCATTTGTAAGTATAGCAGAATCAGGATTTTAAAAATTAGATTTGGAAGCTTGACTATAATTCATAATTCTCATTATCCTTAGAAAATTGTTATATTATCTTTCTCCTGTATACCTGAAAAAAATGTCCACAGGCTTAAAGGGCCATGCTTTTTACATTCCTTCCATATTGCAGGTACTGTGGAACGGGAGAGCCTTTTATGTTTCTTTTTGTCTTAAACTCAGACAGCTTTGTAAGCAGTAGTGTGTAGATTACAAGAGTTAGACAAAAGCAGGCGCGACTGAGAAGAGTTGAGGGGGGGAGAGCTTGGGGCACTTCCTGTCACTCAACACATTCCAGATCACTAAAAAATTTCCACACCCTCTGCATTCCCTTTTGCCCACCCCAGATCCCAGTATTTTCTGATTACATATGTTGTGGTATTTATCACACTCCTCGCTATCACTGGGCTCTGGCAAGACTGCTTCAGAGGAGATGCATTCCTTTAGATTGCACAAAGCATAGCTGGGAAAATGGCTGGCAGTTTCAGAATCTAGTCACGATCGCACGCATGAGCACCTCACACATCCATGCCCCTTTCCCCCCTCTCCCGCCCCTGCAGCTGGCTGACCTGTCTCACCCACTGCTGGCCTATCGAACGGCCAGGACTGTCTGGTTTTGGCTCATGCCTTTGTCCATGTCTGGCTTAGTTCCTCTCTGTCTACGCTTGCCTCTACCCCCACCGCCCCAGGCAGCACAAGTGTTTGGCCACACAAAACTACAGATAGAAAAAAGGTGGTAAAAACTTCAAACTTTGCTAGATTCTCCAACAGTTTATTCTTTTGTTTATTCACTTTCTCTCTTCTTTAATACTTCGTTTTAAGAAAACAAATACAAAATTAATTATCTAAAGGCAAAGAATGCAAAGCAACCTTTGTGTTCCTTATAATAACTGACTTCATAACTCTCTCCAGCTGCGTTATGGGGTGTGTATAAAAAGCTTCTGTTCTGAGAACAAAGGAGCACGTGCAGAAATGAGACTAAAAAATCCACTGACAGTATTTCACCACACAAATTACTTAAAAGATTTTAGTCAAGCCTCTCAACAGATTCAATGTTAAAATGGTTTTTAGTTAAAAAAAAAAAAAAAAAAAAATTGAAAGTGCTTACCCAGTAAAAGAACCGAAGTAGTCCTGAACTGTTACGTAAGACTTTTTACAGTTGGATCTTTGTCAAAAGGGGGTGGGGGTGATGGGAGAAAGCAGCAACAACAATCAAAAAAGTTCGAGCTGCTGTGGCTTAGAGGACAACTTCTCTGTTTCCAGATAGGATTCTTGCTGTAGAAATGGAACTCCCAGCCAGCACAGCATCCTGTCCCGGTAGAGAAATGAGTTTGTCAGTAAAAAAAAATTAGATACTGGAACCCAGACTAGATGAGGTATTGAACCACGCCAGATTTCCTTGCAGCCCTGTCTGCTCAGCTCGCATTGAACTATATATGACCCAGATGATGGACAGAAGCACATTCAGTCATGTGCACACTGGAAGAAAGCGGATTTGCTGGTCCCTGGCAGTGCAGGGGTTTGTCTTCTGATTGGGCTGTGCCCTGATCAGTGAAATGTGAAGCCCTCACCATTCAGAGGCCGTAATTCAGGACTGGCAGTTTGAGTGTCTGGCTGCCTGTAGTCACTGAGAGAGACTTTGAAGGTGTTGCTTTTGTTTGGTGGCATTACCCACTCAGAGGTTACTTACACCTATGTACTAGTATTAGGAGCAATGCTAGCCTTCCTGAAATGCAAGAAGGAAGCCGACTTTGCCTGAATTCTGTCATCTTATTGTTGATGAACTTTGCTCTAACTTAACCCAATTATTTGGTTTGAGAATTTTTGTGATCTTAACCAAGGCCCATGTCCAGACCACACCCTGGCCGTGATTTTGTGGGCTTGATAAGGTAAAAATAAAGGTAGCATTTGACTTTGAAGCTTCCTAGATGCTACAAATTGCTCTTAATGAAAATTGGATGGATGGGCAGCAGAGAAGTTAAGTTTTGGATTCTGGAGTCTTTGAATGTGCTAGGAAGAAGCTTTATCTCTTATCGCCTTTGTGAAGCTGTCACTCTTATCCTAGTCCTTAGTCACATAGGGGACTGCTGGGGGGAAGCTACCGAAGTATAGGATCCCATTGAACTGTGACATAGCCTTTATGCAAGATAGCCACAGTCTACTCTCTCTAGTCTGTCTGAACTAGGGTCCTTGGGATTATTTCCTGTCTTTCTGGGCCACTAGGAAATGAGGCCATTATTTGGACTGTCGGTTGTGACATTTTTGTTTAGTATATGAAAGTTGCTTTGTTTAACGCAAATTAACACTGTTTTTTAAAAATTTGAAGCAATAAAGGAATTAGCTTATATAATCCTAAAGTGGTGTTTAGACACATAAATACTTTGGTTCATTTTCTGCCTCTCTTACACTTGTGGAAATAAATCCATGGTCAGTGTATAGCGCCTGTCTATTTTGCTGTAAATTCTGGGTTTGGATGTTTAAGTATTTGTAATTTCTTAGATGTTACACAGCATCCTGCATATGGGGACTGCCCAGGAATTTTTCTCTTGTCTTAACCTGGAGAAGCTGGGTTGATATGCTATGGGATATAACCATGATCAAAGTCAGAAAAGAAGGGATGCACACCCTCTCTTTTCTGTAAACTACAGAACAATCATTCCTTTTTTTCTTTAAATTGTGGTAAAATATACGTAAAGTAAAATTTACCATTTTAACGTCTGTAGTCTGTAGCATTAGGTACATTCACATTGTTGTATAATCATCCCCACTACCTATCTCCAGAATATTTTTATTTCCCCAAACTGAAACTCTGTACCTAACATTAACGTCTTATTCCTTCCTCCCCCAGCCCCTGGCAACCACCATTCTTTCTGTCTCTATGAATTTGACTATTCAAGATACCTCATAGAAGTAGAATCATACAGTACTTGTCTTTTTGTGACTGGGTTACTTCACTTAGCTTAATGTCCTCTAGGGTCATTCATGTTGTAGCATGTGTCAGAATTTCCTTCCTTTTTAAGATTGAATAATATTCCGTTCCTTTGTACGTATAGACCACATTTTGTTTATCCTTTCATCTGTCGATGGACACTTAGTTGCTCACACCTTTTGGCTATTAAGACAATCATTCTTGACCATTCTTCTTGTAATCTTGTGGGGGCATCTTTACAGAGCTGTTCTGACCCATCTTAAAAGCTATTCCATTTTATCAGTTGGAAGGGTTTTGGTATGCCTTTTAACTTTAGAGACTAACTAGGCCCTAATATCAGATTTGCTAGAGAAGGGCAGATTCTTTTCAGCCGTCTTGGATGAGACTTAAAACATAATTCTTCTCTATTTATTTTTTATGGGTTTATCTTTTCCTATTACACTGTGAGCTCTTCCTGGGCAAGGACTGTAGTAAATTCCTTTTGAATTGTGCCTGTGCCTCTTGTTTAGGAAGTAGACATCAATAAAAATTAGTTGGAAAAAAAAGTGAATTAATGAATAATAATAGAATAATAGCTAATTTTATTGGATTTTTATTATAGGCAAGACACTGTGACAGATGTTTTATATACATTGTTTAACTTTCAAAACAACTCTGAGGTAAGTATTGTTATATTCATTTAATAGATAACTTGTTCAGGACCTCACAGCATATAAAAGATACAACTGAGATTTGAACCCTTGTCTCTTTTGGCTCCAGAGCCATTATGCAAACTCCATAGTGAGGTGATGATCAGTGGGTTTGGAAGCAGGAGATTAAGGCTAAGCATTGATTCCAAATCAGAGATTCTTTCATTAGACATCAGGAGCTATAGCCCTGTGATAGAGATGGTTCATGAGTGGATACTCAGAGGAAAGCTTTGCACGTTATAGATCTTTAGCTGAACAACCCCTTGTTGAACTCAGTTCACAGATATTCCTGTGTATGTATATAAATTCTCTTTCTTAGGTTATTTTGAAAGTGCAGTTAAATGAATGCACTAGAACGAATGCATCGATGTTCCTCCTACATATATGAATGACACTGTTCTAGGTGCTGGGGTGAGTCAAGAATAAACCAGAACAGATTCTTATGGATCTTGCATGCTAGTGAGGAGACAGAAAAATAAGTTTACAAAGTAATATAAAGTAAAACAGGAAACCATGCTCTGAGGAAAATAAAATAGGGTAATGTGATGATGGACAATGCCTTGGGGGTAGATTTGGATGAGGGACTCCTTAAATGAGGAAATACCCAGGAATGCTTCTCTGAGGAAGTAAAATATACAAGCTGAGAGCCAAACGATGACAAGAAGAATCCTAGAGGATAAAGAGCTAAAAGAAGTGTGATCTGAGCAATGAGAACGAGATATGAGTTCTAAGATAGGATTGAGTTTGGTGTGTTTGAGGAGCAGAAAGAGTAGCATGGCTAAAGTGGAGTGAATGCAGGTAGGAGATAATGTTGGAGAGGTAGGATGGGGTCCTATCATGTAGGGCCTTGTGAGCTGTGATAAGAAATTTGGATTTTTCCCCAAAGGTAGGAGATTGGAAGGTTTTAAGCAGAAGAGTCCTCCTGACACTACCTTTTTTTTAAAAATTAAATTAAATTAAATTTATTTATTTATTTTGGGCTGCTCTGGGAGGCATGCGGGATCTTAGTTCCCGTGCCCCCTGCAGTGGAAGCACAGAGTCCTAACCACTGGACTGCCAGTGAATTCCCCTGACACTACCTTTAACTGGAGTCCTTCCCAAGCTGGAGACTTTGCCAAGGCTTTCACATGTTAGTGGCCAGCTCTAGGTGTCCTAGCAGAATGATACTTCTTTTACAAGAATGCTGGGGCAACCATTGGTTTCATTGCTCTTTCCACATCAAAGAGGGCTCATTCAACAGGAGTCTCTTGTTGTTTTCACAACATCACTGTTGTGTGGATAGGATTTTGTATGCTGGTTTTCTGTATTAATTTAGGCTAAAATTCAGTTCTTAATTAGACCTGATCTTTCTGTGTCAGTAACTTTGAAGGACGTGTTCTTGGCAGTTGATGATGGCTGTTTCATTTATATGATATACTTAAGGGCATACTGATGAGAATCTGAAATTGACAAGTAAAGAGGAACTTTCCCAGTATTCTTTTTATTTTTTGGCTGTGTCGGGTCTTAGTTGCGGCATGCAGGATATTTGTTGAGGTGCGTGGGCTCTTCACTGTGGCGTGCGGGCTTCCTTCTATTTTCTCTTTCTAGTTGAGGCACGCTGGCTCAGTAGTTGTGGCACGCAGGCTTAGCTGCCCCGTGGCATGTGGGATCTTAGTTCCTCAACCAGGGATCGAACCCGCGTCCCCTGCGTTGGAAGGCTGATTCTTTACCACTGGACTACCAGGGAAGTCCGTTTGCCAGTATTCTTTTTTTTTTTTTTTTTTTTAAAGATTATTTATGGGGCTTCCCTGGTGGTGCAGTGGTTGGGGGTCCGCCTGCCAATGCGGGGGACACGGGTTCGAGCCCTGGTCCCGGAGGATTCCGCATGCCGCGGAGCGGCTGGGCCCGTGAGCCACGGTTGCTGAGCCTGCACGTTTGGAGCCTGTGCTCCGCGACAGGAGGGGCCGTGATGGTGAGAGGCCCGCGCACCGCGATGAAGAGTGGCCCCCGCTTGCCACAACTGGAGAAAGCCCTCGCACAGAAGCGAAGACCCAACACAGCCATAAATAAATAAATAAATAAATAAATTTAAAAAAAAAGATTATTTATGTATGTATGTATGGCTGCATCAGGTCTTAGTTGCGGCATGTGGGATCTTCGTTGAGGCATGCGAGATCTTCCGTTGCAGTGTGCAGGCTCTTCTTTGTGGTACGCGGGCTTCTCTCTAGTTGTGGTGTGCAGGTTTTCTCTTCTCTAGTTGTGGCGTGCAGGCTCCAGGGTGCGTGGGCTCTGTAGTTTGCAGCATGCAGGCTCTCTAGTTGAGGCGCACGAGCTCAGTAGTTGCAGCCTGCAGGCTTAGTTGCCCCGCGGCATGTGGGATCTTAGTTCCCTGACCAGGGATCGAACCCACGCCCCCTGCATTGTAAGGCGGATTCTTTACCACTAGACCACCAGGAAAGTCCCCCCTTCCCAGTATTCTTAAATAAGGTTGTATTCAGATATTCTGACTCTAGTAGGGTTAATTGCTAACATTTATCCCATATTATTTGATTTTTTAAAATACTGTGAAAAATAACGAACATAACATTACACACTTGATAGTTTCATTTTATAGGTCAGTTGCGTTCAAATTGTTTTGACCATTATCCTCTGTAAGAAAGATATTTTATATTGTAATCCATTATACATGTATTTGTATATATATCTATGTATCAATATCTATATCTGAAACCATACTTTCATGGTATAGTACTTGTCCTTATTACATGTAGTCATCTGATTTTTTTTTTTTTTTACTTAAAAAATATTATTTACAAGCCACTAAATTGATTTTAAAACCCACTGAAGGGACAGTCTGAACTTTGAAAAAACATTGTAGGGGAGAAATCTGAGGCTCGGAGAGGTTATGACTTGTCATTTGTCACATAGCAAGGAAGTAGCAGAGCTGGGACTTAAACTATTGCTAATGATTCCAAAGCCCTTCCTTGTTACCGCATTGTATAGTTTTTCTAGTGATTATAATCTTCAGTGAAACTGAACAAAAATGAAACACCATAAATGACCTTTAATAATGATTATATAAAATGTAAATTTTCAAAGCAGATGCTGTAGGATGGGACAGAAATATTCTTCCTCTGATCACGTCCTCTGCCTTTTTCAAAGACCTGTTGGCCACTTGGCATTGTCTTCCATATCTTGGACAGAATGCAGTTGTTATTACTCATTAGTTGTACTGGGAACCAGCAGATTTCCCAAAGCACTTGTATCTCATTACTCAGCCTACCCCTGAGCTAATCTTGGCTTCTTAAAATAATAGCTGTGTAATACCTAGCTTATGAGAGTGAGAATGTGGCCTCTCAAAAGCGAGCTGTTGCAGTGTAAGTTGGAGTCAGTGCTCAGATACAAGACAGGAAATATATCTAGTGTCGGAGTCCAGCCCTGCTGTTTTCTGACCTGGTTACGGTACTGGTTGAGTTAATTTTGCTGAAGGGAGAAATCATGTCCTCCTCTCCCGCTGGAGGATAAGGCTATATCAAAGGGGAAGGGTAGGGAATTAATGCCTGTTGTTTACTATGAGACAGCCATGCGCTGTACTCTAGGCCAGGGGTCCGTAACCCTCGGTCCACGGCCTGTTAGGAACCAGGCTGCACAGCAGGAGGTGAGTGGCGGGCGAGCAAGCAAAGCTTCATCTGCCGCTGCCCATCACTCCCCATCGGTCGCATTACCGCCTGAACCATTTCCACCCCCCCACCCCCGCCCCGGTCTGTGGAAAAATTGTCTTCCAGGAAACCGGTCCCTGGTGCCAAAACGGTTGGGGACTGCTGCTCTACCCGCCCCCCCCCCCCCCGCTTTAATCTAATTTAATTTATTTTTTGGCTGTGTTAGGTCTTTGTTGCTGCATGCAGGCTTTTCTTCACTTGCAGCAGCAGGGGCCACTGTTCGTTGCAGTGCACGGACCTCTCATTGCGGTGGCTTCTCTTGTTGCGGAGCATGGGCTCTAGGCGCGTGGGCTTAAGTAGTTGTGGCACATGGGCTTCAGTAGTTACTGTGCTCGGGCTCTAGAGCACAGACTCAGTAGTTGTGGCGCATGGGCTTCAGTAGTTGTGGTGCTCGGGCTCTAGAGCGCAGGCTCAGTAGTCGTGCATGGGCTTAGTTGCTCTGCGACATGTGGGATCTTCCTGGACCAGAGCTCAAACCCGTGTGCCCTGCATTGGCAGGCAGACTCTTAACCACTGCACCACCAGGGAAGCCCTCTAGGCCCTTTTGACATAGGTTTTAGTTTAATTCTCACGACAATTCTGTGAGGGGAAAGTTATTATCCCTATTGTTTTCATTTATTATTTTTATTTCTTAAAATTAGGATACAGAACAATCAGGACACAGAACAGTTACAGTGCCCCAAAAAACTATTTTGTGTATTATCCTTATTTTACAGAAAAGAAACATTGAGGCTCAGAGAGAAGAAATGATTCTTTTTAAAAAAAATTTTATTTATTTATTTATTTATTTTTGGCTGTGTTGGGTCTTCGTTTCTGTGCGAGGGCTTTCTCTAGTTACGGCAAGCGGGGGCCACTCTTCATCGCGGTGCGCGGGCCTCTCACTATCGTGGCCTCTCTTGTTGCGGAGCACAGGCTCGAGATGCGCAGGCTCAGTAGTTGTGGCTCACGGGCCTGCCTAGTTGCTCCGCGGCATGTGGGATCTTCCCAGACCAGGGCTTGAACCCGTGTCCCCTGCATTAGCAGGCGGATTCTCAGCCACTGCACCACGAGGGAAGCCCTAGAAATGATTCTTAAACAATCACAAAGTCAGGTAGTGGCTGAGGTTGGGACAGAAGCTACACTATACCTACCTTTAAAAATCGTACCTTCGGGCTTCCCTGGTGGCGCAGTGGTTGAGAATCTGCCTGCTAATGCAGGGGACACAGGTTCGAGCCCTGGTCTGGGAAGATCCCACATGCCGCGGAGCAACTAGTCCCGTGAGCCACAACTACTGAGCCTGCGCGTCTCGAGCCTGTGCTCCGCAACACGAGAGGCCGCGATAGTGAGAGCCCCGTGCACCGCAATGAAGAGTGGCCCCCGCTTGCCGTAACTAGAGAAAGCCCTCGTACAGAAACGAAGACCCAACACAGCCAAAAATAAATAAATTAAAAAAAAAAAATTGTACCTTCACCTCAGAGCCGAATTGGAGCTCTAAGTTGATGAGACTGTGTAGAAGGGGACATTCCTAGGCTTTAAGAATAAAGGGTTATGTCATAGGATGGAAGCCTTTGAAAACCCAACACTGTGGAAATAGAGATGCTTTCTTATTCCTGTGTAGTGTGGGGTTTGTGTATGATACCTCCAACACTTTTTTTTGGGTTTCTTTGGCCGCTTTGGGTCTTCATTGCTGTGCGTGGGCTTTCTCTAGTTGCGGTGAGTGGGGGCTCCTCTTCGTGGCAGTGCGCAGGCTTCTTTCTCATTGCGGTGGCTTCTCTTGTTGCAGAGCACGGGCTCTAGGCATGCGGGCTTCAGTAATTGCAGCACTTGGGCTCAGTAGTTGCAGCACACGGGCTCAGTAGTTGTGGCTCACGAGCTCTAGAGCGCAGGCTCAGTAGCCGTGGCACATGGGCTTAGTTGCTCTGCGGCATGTGGGATCTTCCCAGCCCAGGGATCGAACCCGTGTCTCCTGCATTGGCAGGCGGATTCTCAGCCACTGCACCACGAGGGAAGTCCCACCTCCAACACTTTTTTAATCAGTATAGATTCATGTTTTTAGTCTTTATGCAGTTGCTTTTCAGTGAAAAACAGGAGTTTAATCTTCTGCTAGTTTCCTTTATTAACCCGCTGGGTTTTGTTTTTGTTTTTGTTTTTCCTTTTTTTCTTCTGCCATGACTTGGACATGACTTGGACATAGGTTTATTTCTCTTTTGGGCTTGAACTGCGTTGGCTCTCCAAAGCTTCTGGACCTCCTTGTTTCTTGGGTAGGCAAAAATAGTCAGGTGCCCCAGTGTCTGCTAGGGAAAAGGGTAAAATCACCTGGGTAGGATTGGGTCGAAGGCATGGGTCATAAAACATTACTCCTGTGGCTGCCAAGAAAATGCTCATTTTTTTGTGAAGAGACTGGTCCAGTGTTAGTCATTTGATTATATAATTAAAGCAGGGATTTTGGATAATTTCTTTAGATATATGATAAGGCCTACTTTTTCTCCCCCATTTTGTCTTCCCATGTATCACATCAAGGGTAAAGATGGGACTTTGCAAAACTGTTACTTTGAATTCTTATAACATCCTTACTAAATTGGCATTGTCATTTCCTCCTTTATACAAATGAGGAAAACTGAGGTACAGAGAGGTTAAGTAGCTTCTTCAAGATTCCTAAGACAGAGCCAGTAATCTAACTCAGGTTTTTTGTGGGGTTTTGTTTTGTTTTGTTTTTGGTGTGTATGGATTTTGTTTTTGTTTTTGTTTTGGTGTGGCTCCAAAGCTGTCTCTTTGTATTACCTATTTGCTATCTTCACTAACGCACTTCCAGTGCCTCTCAAGGGCATTGCCAGTGTTCAGAGAATGGTGGTGGTGATTATACCCCTTAGGACAGACTTTTTTCCCTTTAAAGTATCAAATCATTCTTGAGCATTTTAACTTTAAAAAGAGATTCAGTTCAGAGTTGTGTTATGGTGACTTCAACATCATTTAAAAATTCAGGGCATCAAAATCTTCAGGAGCTGATTGTAACATTGAGGGACCTAGGGCTGTTGAGATTTGGAATATCCACTGATCCAGAGCCACATGGTTACTGGGCAGAAGGTGGTAGGGCAAAAAGGTACTTGGCTATGGGCTGAGCCCACGTGGGGTCAGACTGTATCACAGGAAGAAGCCAGAGCTGAATTCCAGGTCACAGAGGGCTGAACCTAGGGATATGGTAACCCAAGGGCTATGGTTCAGAGGCAGGCCATTGGTGGCCAGTGTTTTGGCCTGACTTACCATTTGTAATTACTACTAGGCCTCTCCAAGCAGGTCTGTTAACCTTTATTATTTTTTAAAAATATTTATTTATTTATTTGGCTGCGCTGGGTCTTAGCTGCGGCATGTGGAATCTAGTTCCCTGACCCAGGGATTGAACCCAGGCCCCCTGCATTGGGAGCGCAGTCTTAGCCACTGGACCACCAAGAAAGTCCCTATTAACCTTTTAAATATATAGAGAGGTCATGTTCAGGAGATACCTGCCACTGAAATTACACACTTTCTAGAAGTTTACATGGTCACCATTCCCATTAGAGTCATAAGTGCCCACTGACAAAACATGGCAGGGATTAATTCACTTAAGCAGTTTTAAGGGAGCCTTTTTTAACTTCAAAAATTGTGAATATATGGTTTTCTTCTTTGTAAAAATTGTTACCACCCTTTTTTCTCCAGGCTTCTAAAGGCAATAGCTATTAATACTTGAAAAGTTAGAAAATTAGTATTTTTTCTTTCATATGTATTTTATTTAACTAATAAACTTTATTTTTGGAGCAGCTTTAGGTTCACCTCCAAATTGAGTGGAAAGTACAGAGAATTCCAGTATACTCCCTGTTCCCAACGTGCATGACCCCCGACCAACTATCAACATCCAGTACCAGAGTGATGCATTTGTGACAGTTGATAAACCTACACTGACACATCATTGTCACCCAAAATCCATAGTTAGTTAGTTTGTTTGTTTATTTATTTATTTATTTATAAAATGATCATTGCTGGTTTCAGCCACTGCTCTTTTTAAAAATATATTCATTCATTCATGCATGCATGCACGCATGTAGCGCCAGGGGGGTCTTTGTTGCGGCACGCAGGATCTCCATTGCAGCATTCGGACTCTTGGTTGCGGCATGTGGACTTCTTAGTTGTAGCATGTGGACTCTTAGTTGCAGCATGCATGTGGGATCTAGTTCCCCGACCAGGGATCTAACCCAGGCCCTCTGCATTGGGAGTGCAGAGTCTTACCCACTGGACCACCAGGGAAGTCCTCATAGTTTACTTTAGATTTCACTCTTGGTATTGTACATTCTGTGGATTTTGACAAATAGATAATGATGTGTATTACCATTGCAGTATGTTACAGAATAGTTTCACTGCCCTAAAAATTCTCTGTGCTCTGCCTATTCATCCCTCCCTCCCTCCTTCCTAACCACTGGCAACTACTAATCTTTTTGCTGTCTCCATAGTTTTGCCTTTTCCAGATGTTATACAGTTGGAATCATACAGTATGTGGCCTTTTTAGATTGGCTTCTTTCACTTAGTAATATACATTTAAGTTTCCTCCATGTCTTTTCATAGCTTGATAGCTCGTTTCTTTTTAGCACTGAATAATAATTCCTTTGTCTGGATGTACCACAGTTTATCCACTCACCTACCAAAGGGCATCTTAGCCACTTCCAAGTTTTGGCAATTATGAATAAAGCTGCTATATATAAACATCTGTATGTAAGTTTTTGTGTGGACGTAAGTTTTCAGTTCATTTGGGTAAATACCAAGGGTGATTACTGGATCATATGGTATGAGTATGTTTAGTTTGTATGCAACTGCCAAACTGTCTTCCAAGGTAGCATTTCTACCAGCAAGGAATGAGGATTCCGGTTGCTCTACCTCATCCTCCCCAGCATGTGATATTGTCTCTCTCTCTCTCTTTTTTTTTTTGGTGTGGGAGTCATTCTAACAGGTGTGTAGTGATATCTTGTCATATTAACTTGCACTCCCTTAATGACAGATGATGTTGAACATCTTATGCTTGCTTGCCATCTCTGTATCTTCTTTGGTGAGGTGTCTAGTAAGGTTTCTCACCTGTTTTTTAATTTGGTTGTTCATTTTCTTATTGTTGAGGGTTTTTTCTTATTGTGGAGTTTTAAGAGTTTCTTTTATAATTTTGGATAGCAGTCCTTTATCAGATGTGTCTTTTACCAATATTTTCTCCTAGTCTGGTCATCTCATTCTAATGACATTGTCTTTAGCAGACCAGAAATTTTTCATTTTAATGAAGTCTAGCTTACTAATTATTTCTTTCATGGATCACGCTTTTGGTGTTGTACCCAACAATTCATTGCCATGCACAAGGTCATCTAGGTTTTCTCCTGTGTTATCTTCTAGGAGTCTCATAGTTTTCTGTTTTTCATTTAGGTCTGTGATCCATTTTGAGTTAATTTTTGTTAAGGGTGTAAGGTCTGTGTGTAGATTGATTTTTTTTTTTTTACATGTAGATATCCAGTTGTTCCAGCATCATTTCTTGAAGACTAACTTTGCTACATTTTATTGCCTTTACTCCTTTGTCAAAGATCATTTGGTTGTATTTATGTGGGTCTGTTTCTAGGCTCTCTATTCTGTTCCATTAATCTATTTGTTCTTTCCCCAATACCATAGTGTCTTGATTACCGTGACTTCGTAATAATTCTTGAAGTCAGATGGTGTCAGTTCTTCAGTTTTGTTCTTTTATTTCAATATTGTATTGGCCATTCTGGGTCTTTTGCCTCTCCATATAAACTTTAGAATCAGTTTGTTTATATCTACAAAATAAGTTGCTGGGATTTTGATTAGGATTGCATTGAATCTGTAAATCAAGGTGGGAGGAACTGGTATCTTGGTGATATTGACTCTTCCTATCTATGAATATGTAATATCTCTCTAGTACTTTTTTGACATTTTTTTCATCAGAATTTTGTAGTTTTCCTCATATAGATCTTGTACATATTTTGTTAGATTTATACCTAAGTATTTCATTTGAGGAGGTGCTATTGTAAATGGTAATGTATTTATTCATTTATTGATTGATTGATTGATTGATTGATTGATGGCTGGCTGGCTGGCTGGCTGTGTTGGGTGTTCATTTCTGTGCGAGGGCTTTCTCTAGTTGTGGCAGGCGGGGGCCACTCTTCATCGCGGTACGCGGGCCTCTCACTATTGTGCCTCTCTCGTTGCGGAGCACAGGCTCCAGACGCGCAGGCTCAGTAATTGTGGCTCACGGGCCCAGTTGCTCCGCGGCATGTGGGATCTTCCCAGACCAGGGCTCAAACCCGTGTCCCCTGCATTGGCAGGCAGATTCTCAACCACTGCGTCACCAGGGAAGCCCAATGGTAATGTATTTTTAATTTCAAATTCCACTTGTTCATTACTGGTATATAGGAAAGTGACTGACTTTTGTTTATTAACCTTGTATCCTGAAACCTTATTATCACTGCTTATTAGTTCCAGGAGTTTTTTGTTGATTCTTTAGGATTTTCTACATAGACGATCTTGTCATCTGTGAACAAAGACCGTTTTACTTCTTCCTTCCCAATCTGTATACCTTTTTTTTCCGTTTTGCTGTCTTATCACAATAGCTGGGGTTTCCAGTGTGATGTTGAAAAGCAGTAGTGAGAGGGGCATCCTTGCATTGTTCCTGATCTTACCAGGAAAGCTTTGAGTTTCTTATCATTAAGTTTTGTGTTAGCTGTAGGTTTTTTGCAGATGTTGTTTATCACATTAAGGAAGTTCCCTTCTATTCCTAGTTTCCTGAGAGTTTTTATTGGGAATGGGTGTTGGATTTTGTCAAATGCTTTTTTCTGCATCTGTTGATATGATCAAGTGTTTTTTTTTCTTTAGCATGTTGATATGATGGATTATGTTAATAATTTTCAAATGACAAACCAGCCTTGCATACCTGGAATAAATCCCATTTGGTTATGATGTATAATTCTGTTTACATTGTTGGATTCCATTTGCTAGTATTTTGTTGAGGATTTTTAAATCTGTATTAATGAGAGAAATTGGTTTGTAATTTTCTTACAAGGTCTTGGTCTATTTTTGTTATTAAGGTAATGCTGGCCTCACATAATGAGTTAAGAAATATTCCTTCTGCTTCTGTATTCTGGAAGAGATTACAGAAAATTGGTATAATTTTGTTCTTATGTGTTCTGTAGAATTCACCAGTGAACCCATCTGGGCCTGGTGCTTTCTGTTTGGGAAGATTATTAATTATTGATTTAATTTCTTTAATAATAAGCCTATTTAGGTTATTTCTTCTTGTGTGAGTTTTGGGAGATTATGTCTTTCCAGGAATTGGTCCATTTCATCTAGGTTATCAAATTTGCGGGCATAAAGTTGTTCATAGTATTTCTTTATTCTAATGTATGTGTGATCTGTACTGTTGTCACCTGTTTCATTTCTGATTTTGGTAATTTGTGTCTTCTCCCTTGTTTTCTTAGCCTGGCTAGAGGCTTATCGATTTTATTTATCTTTTCAAAGAACCAGCTTTTGGTTTTGTTGATTTTCTCTATTGAATTCTTATTTTCGATTTCATTGATTTTTTTTTTTCTCTAGTTCTTATTATTTCTTTTCTTCTGCTTGCTTTGGGTTTAATTTGCTCTTCTAGTTTCCTAAGGTGGAAGCTTAGATTATTGATTTTAGATCTTCTCTAATATTCAATTTTCAACTCTAATATTGTATTCAAATTCAACTCTAAAACATTCAGTGCTATTAATTTTTCTTTAAGCACTGTTTTTGATGCATCCTACAAATTTTGATAAGTTGTATTTCATTTGATAAGTTGTATTTTCATTTTAAAAATATTTCAAAATATTTTTAAAATTTCTCTTCAGATTTCTTTTTTGACCCATGTGTTTAGAATTGTATTGTTTAATCTCCAGATATTTTAAGTAATTTTCCAGCTATCTTGCTGTTATTGATTTCTAGTTTAATTCCATTGTGATCTGAGAGCAGATGTTCACTGTATGATTTCTATTCTTTTAAGTTTGTTAAGGTGTGTTTTATGATCCAGAATGTGGTCTATCTTGGTGGACGTTCCACGTGAGCTTGAGAAGAATGTGTAATATGCTGTTGTTGGATAAAGTAGTCTGTAAATATCAATTATATTCAGTTGATTTGTAGTTCAGTTTAGTTCAGCTATGTCCTTACTGATTTTATGGCTGTTGGATCTGTCCATTTCTGATAGATGGGTGTTAAAGTGTCCAACTATAATAATAGATTCAAATCTATTTCTTTTTGCAGTTCTATCAGTTTTTACCTCATATTTTGTCATAAGCTAAAAAATTAGTGTTTACTATATTATTATGATGATTTAAATTATACATACACATACTTTTGATATATGTCACAATAAAAAATAAAAATTGGACATACAGACATAAATAAAAATTTAAAAATGAAACAGTATGAATAAGTATTCAACCACATTTTGGGTCAAAGAATTGTAAATTTAAATAATGAGTTTACCTCATATTTTGATGCTGTATTGTTAGGTGTATACACATTAAGGGTTGTTATGTCATCTTTGGAGTACTGATGCCTTTATCATTATGTAATGCCCTTTGTTATCCCTGATAACTTACCTCACTCTGAAATCTGCTTTGTCTGAAATTAATATACCCATTCTTACTTTTTTTTTAGCCTGTTAACTTGTTTTTAAAGTTTTTAAATTTTATTGTGGAAATATCCAAATATATGCAGATGTAAAGAGAATGGTATAAAAAGCCCCCATGTACTCATCAGTCAGTTCCAAAAATTATAACTTTTTTGAAGTATTTATAAAACTTTTCCCCAAATATTATTACAAAAATTTCAAACACCAGAGAAGTTAAAGACTGTAGAGTGAATATTCATATGCCCGCCTCCTATATTCTCCCATTAATGTTTCACTCTGCTTTAATCCATATCTATCCATCCATCTGTCCGTCTACCCATCTGTCAATTCATTTACTTTTTAAAAAATAAATATAGGTTACATACAATATTATGTTAGTTTCAGGTGTTCTGCATAATGATTTGACATTTGTATACATTGTGAAATGATCCTCATGGTAAGTTTAGTAACCATCTGTTCCTGTACAACTTTCAGTATTATTGACCATACTCCTTATGATGTATATTACAACCCCATGACTTATATTATATAACTGGAGGTTTGTACCTCTGAATCCCCTTCACCAATATTATCCACTCCACCACCCCCCTCTTTTGGCAGCCACCTATTTGTTCTTTGTGTCTGTGAGTCTGTTTCATTTTGTTTGTTTTTTAGATTCCAAATGTGAGATTGTGCGGTATTTGTCTCTGACTTATTTTACTTAGTATAATATCCTTTAGATTCATCCATGTTGTCACAAATGGCAAGATTTCATTTTTTTAGTGACCAAATAATATTTCATTTTATATACATAACCACATCTTTTTACCCACTTGTCTATTGATGGACACCTAGGTTGCTTCCATATTTTCCTGTTGTAAATAATGCTGCAATGAAGATTGTTATGTATGTATGTATATTCAAATTAGTGTTTTTGTTTTCTTTGGGTAAATACCCAGAAGTGAAATTGTTGGATCTTTTGGCAGTTCTATTTTTAACTTTTTGAGGAACTTCTATACTGTTTTCTATAGTGACTGCACCAGTTTACAGTCCCACCAACAGTGCACAAGATTTACCTTTTCTCCACATCTTCACCAAGACTTATTTGTTGTCTTTTTGTTTAAAAGTAAAAGGGTGGAGAAAGATATATCATGGTAACACCAGTCAAAAGAAAGCAGGGCAGGGGTGTCCTTAAAACACATCAAACATCAAAACACTTTTGTTTTTTGATGACACACCTGCTTTCTTTTGATTGATGTTACCATGATACATCTTTCTCCATCCCTTTACTTTTAATCTATATGTGTGTTTCCAATAGACAACATGTAGTTGGGTCTTGTTTTTGGATCCACTCTGACAATCTCTGTCTTTCAATTAATGTATTTAAACCATTGATGCTTAAGGTGATAATTGATATAGTTGGATTAATATCTCCATATTTGTTAGTATTTTCTATTTATTGCCCTTGTTATTTGTCCTTGTTTTTGTCTTCCACACTTTTTTCTGCCTCTTGTAGTTTTAAATGAGCATTTTATATGATTCTGTTTTCTTTCTTTTCTGAGTGTGTCAATTGTACTTCTTTTTAAACTTTTTTTTTTAGTGGTGCCCTAGAGTTTGCAATATACGTTTACAACTAATCCAAGTCAGCTTTCAAATAACACTATACTATTTCACAAGTAGTATACATACCTTATAATAACAAAATATTCCTAATTCCTACCTCCCATCCCTTATATCATGTTGTCATTCATTTCACTTACACGTAAGTATATACAGTAGAATACATGCTATTATTATTTTAAACTGTTACTTGTTAGAACTAAGAATAAGAAAAATAAGTTTTAATTTTACCTTTACTTATTCTCCAGTGCTCTTCCTTCTTATTATGTAGATCTGAGTTTCTGACTTTATTAACATTTCCTTTCCTCTGAAGAACTGCTTTTAACATTTCTTGCTAAGCAGGTCTACTGGCAATGAATTCTCTCCAATTTTGTTTGTCTGAGAAATTATTTATTTCTCTTTCACTTTTGAAGGATAATTTCACAGGATACAGAATTCTAGGTTGGTGGGTTTATTTCTCTCATCTCACTAAACATTTTACTCTATTCCCTTCTTGCTTGCATCGTTTTGAGGTTAACTTGGATGTAATTATTATCTTTACTCCTCTATAGGTAAGATGTTTTTTCCCTCTGGCTTCTTTCAAGATTTTTTTTTTTTTAAGTTATAAGTCACCCTTTTTTAATTTTTATATGTTATTTTATTTTATTTTATTTTATTTTATTTAGGCTGCTCTGGGTCTTAGTTGCAGCATGTGGGATCTTCGCTGCGGCATGCGGGCTCTTAGTTGCGGCATGTGGACTTCTTAGTTGCGACATGCGGACTCCTAGTTGTGTCATGCGGACTCCAAGTTGCAGTATGCGAACTCTTAGTTGCAGCCTGCATGTGGGATCTAGTTCCCCGACCAGGGATCGAACCCGGGCTCCCTGGAGTCTTACCCACTGGACCACCAGGGAAGTCCAAGATTTGATTTTTTTCTTTTAACCTTTGATTTTCTGAAGTTTGAATATGATGTCTAGGTGTAGTGGGGTTTTTTTTTGGCATTGATCTTGCTTGGTGTTCTCTGAGCTTCTTGGATCTGTAGTTTGGTATCTGACATTAATTTGGGGGAAATTCTCAGTCATTATTACTTCAAATATTGCTTCTGTTTCTTTCTTTTCCTTCTAGTATTCCCATTACACATACGTAACACCTTTTGTTGTTGTCCCACAGTCCTTGGATATTCTGTTCTTTTGTTTGTTTCAGTCTTTTTTCTCTTTGCTTTTCAGTTTTGGGAGTTTCTACTGTCATATCTTCAAGGTCAGAGATCTTTCTTTAGCCATGCCCAGTCTACTATTGAGCCTATCAAAGCCTTCTTCATTTCTATTACAGTATTTTTTATTTTCTAGCATTTTATTTTGATTCTTTCTTAGAATTTCCACCTCTCTGCTTAAATTATCCATCTGTCTTTCATGTTGTCTGTTTTCCATTAAAACCCTTAGCATATTAATCATAGTTCTTTAAAGTTCCTGGTCTGATAATTCCAACATTTCTGCAGTGTCTGACTCTGATTTCTGATGCTTGTTTTGCCTTTTGGTATGCCTTGTGTTTTTTTTTTGTTGAAAATTGAATGCAGTGTACTAGGTAAAAGGAACTGCTATAAACAGGTCTTTAGTAATGTAGTGGTAAGATGTGGGGAAGGGAAAGCATTCTATAGTCCTTTGATTTGGTCTCAGTGTTTTGGTGAGCCAGTGCTGAAGAACAGTGAACTTTACTAGTGCTTCTCAGGTTTTTTTCCCCATTAGGTGGGACAGGATGGCTGGGTGGGCTGGAGTTGGGTTATTCCTCTTTGTTCATGTGGGATGCTAGAGGAAGCTAGAGTTGGGTATTTCCCGTCTCCTGGGTTGGTTAGGCTGTGATAAAACTCCAGCAAGTTAGGCTCTAATAAAATAATTTTTTCTTGAATGCAGGCCTTGTTAAGAACAGAAGGCTCTGGTATATTTCAGGCGTCTTTTTCCCCTCTCTCTTCTGGAAGCAAGAAGGAATTTTTCTCTGATATTCACTGTGAGGTCCTGGTAGAGATTTTGGAGGTAAAACTCACAAAAGTGTGGAGCCCTCCTGTGACTGGGTCCCTCTGGAGTTTTTTGTTTTTGTTTTTGGCCGCGCCATGCAGCGTGCGGAACTTCCCCAGCCAGGGATTGAACCCGTGCCCCCTGCATTGGAAGCATGGAGTCTTAACCACTGGACCACCAGGGAAGTCCTCCCTCTGGAGTTTTAACTCTCAGAGTTATCCACACTTAGCTACCAACAATTCATCAACTACAGCTTAGGTGTTCTTACTCTGGCACTGGTTCCTGTGGAATTTTCTGCTCAAGAGTTTCAGCTTTAGTAGGTTGTTAAGTCTCTGTTATCTGTATCTGTCTCTCCAATTTTGGGGACAGTGCTTTGCCATCTGACCTCACTTCTCTGCCACATCTATGAAGAGTTGTTGATTTTCCATTTTGTTCAGCTTTTTCTTGTTGTTAGGACAGAGTGGCAACTTCTAAGCTCCTGACATGGCCAGACTGGAAATGTTAGGACAGAGTGGCAACTTCTAAGCTCCATACATGGCCAGACTGGAAACTGGAAGTGGTATTGATTTTTTAAAGAATTTGAGATAGGGATGTCATTTCTTCCTACTTTTAACCTTATCCAAAAATTGTCATTCAGTTTAGAGAGCTTCCTGACAACACATTTACTCATTTTTTTACACCCCTCTTTGTAAATTTGGCACATATAAATTTACCCCATGACAAAAATGGGAGTCTTTATCCAACTGCAATGAGAAAGCTCACCATTTGGATTTCTGCATTTTTTGATTGGGAAATTTTATTTTCTTCATGACTATCCCAAGAGTTTAGAGCTTGCTTTCTCAGACCTTGTCTCTGGCCCTTAGCATAAGTCCTCTCTCTGGCATCTGTTCCTGCACATCTACAAGGATCACGTTTTCTGAATCCAAAATCAGGACAACAGATCTCACATGAGATTTTTTTTCCCCTTTTAAATAGACTATTTTTTAGAATGGTTTTAAGTTCACAGCAATATTGAGCAGAAAGTACAGAGAGTTTCCATATACCCGCTTCCAAACATATTGTACAGTCTCCTCCCATCAACATCCCAAACCAGAATGGTACATTTGTTATAATCAGTGAACCTACATTGGTATTGTACAATATTACCCAAAATTCATAGTTTACATTAGGGTTCACTCTTCATATTTTATACTTTATGGATTTTGGCAAATGTGTCATGATATCACATGGGCTTTTTATATGGAGATTTAGTTTGAATTCCTGAATATTGGAATTTATAGAACATTGGTTCATGGAGACCACAGAACATAATAATCTTGGAAAAATCAAAGTACGGTCACTGTATGTAGATGTGTCAGATCAGTTTCAGTGCTTTTCTGCTTTGACTAGTGCTTGAAAGGGCCTTGGAATAGACTACGTAGCAGGTAACAAGCAGGGATACAGTCTTGTTTGTTCAGGTGGCTTGGCAAAGGCTGCAAGAGTTGCCATGGGGGTCTGCTGGGGACCGGGAGGCTATAGAGTCAGATAGATCTGACTTTTCCGAAAGGTATCAAACTACTGGAATTTGAACACGCATAGGTTTGGATTCAACTTTTTTCTTTCACCAGTATCTCTAAAATATATGGCACATACTAAAAGCTCTGAAGTTGGTGTAATCTTCGGAAGATCAGTACATACCAGTTTTTCAGTTGTCTGGTGAAAGGATAGAAAACTAAAAAAGTCTGTCACTTTGTACAAATTTGTAGTGTTTTTTTAAATGTCTTATTTGCTTTATATTTTTTTCTGATTATATTTCCTTCTGAAAATAGAATACCTTTTTTTCTGTTTTTAATGACAATACATATTCATTGTCAGACATGTCTTTTAAGTTTATTTCTCCTGAGAGCTCTACAATTAAGGCATGTGACTAGTACTCACTTTGGAACTATAACTGAAAACATTAAAAGCTCAGGAAACATAAAGAGAGATTTTTATATTTGATTCATAGACCTACACTGACCCTTCTCCCTAGCTAAAGACCAGAATTCTTAATCCTTTCAAATATCTTTATTTGCATGTCTCTTGGTTCCTTAAGCCTGCACACTCTCCTTTCTTCCTTATTTCTTTTGGTTGGATGAATCACACAGAGTTAAAGCTGTGGTCACCTCCTCTGCCTTCTTCTTTCATGACCTCCATATCCAGTCAGCCAGGCAATTCATCATATCTTTGTTTTACTTTTACATTTCTGCTTTCATCACTGAGTAACCACCTTCCCCGCCCTTCATTCCCTGCAATCATTTTTTAAAGCTTGTATTTATTGATACTTTATATACCAGAAATTATGCCAGGTAGTTATCAACCGGAGTTTATTTGGCCATGTCGAGCACTTTTGGTTGTCACAACCTGGGGGCCAGGGTGGGTGGGGAGGGAACGGGTAGGTAGAGACCAAGGATGCTGCTAAATATCCTATTAATGCACAGGATCGCTCCTCCATAAAAAAAGAATTATTTGGCCCAAAATGTCAATAGTGTTGAAGTTGAGAAACCTGAATCACATTAATTGTTTCATAGCTTACTTAGTCCTCACAACAACTCTTTACATGGGTTTTATTATCCCTCCTTTATAGATGATGAAACTGAGGCTCACAAGGTTTAAGTTAACTTAATCAGCATCACATAGCTAGTAAGTAATGGAGCCAAGTTCAAACTTAGGTCTGACTCAGTCTGAGCTTACAGTGGTCATGATACATAGCCTGCTCATAACTCAGACCCTTAACTTTTACCTGGTCTACTATAATGGGCTCCTTCCTGATCTTCTTGCCTCTTGTCTCTCCGTTTAAGTCTGTCTTAAGCATGGCTTAAGTCTCTAATGATACTCCCTCTCTGCTCACAATCTTCCAATGCATTTGGAATGTAGTTTTGGTTCCCCAGTCCAGCATTTAAGGCCAAAGCTGCTGCAGTCAGTCCCTGAAGTACCTTTCCAACTAATTTTCCACAACTCTCTTCTTTTCAAAGACATCTTTTCTAAGACATGCTTTATTTTCTTATTTTTGCTTCTTTATATATTTCCCAATATTCTATAACATATGTACTGCTGTTGTAATTTAAAAGGTTGTTTTTAATGGCAGAAAAGAAAATCCAGCCTGTCTGATGATTTAGGGATTACAAAATAAAGTGATTGTGTTTTTATTTTAAAGGCCCCAGACTTCCTCTGTGTAATCCTTTGTTCATGCTGTGCCCTTTGGAATCCCACACAACTCATTATCAGCTATTCAAATTCTTTTTGGCCATCAGGGCCCAACCTGAACACTACTGCCTGCCACTGATCCAAAGAGCAAAGAGGTTAAGAGCATGTGCTTTTACACACTGACAGGGCTAAGTTTGAGATCTGTTTTTTTCTGGTAACTAGCTGTGAGACCTTGAGCAAGTAACCCAACCTCATTAAATCTGTTGCCTCATCTGTAAAATTGGGATGGTGTCTAGCTCACAGAGGGTTTTTGGAATTAAGTGAGAGCTCACATGTGAAGTGCTTAGCCCAGGCCTGGCACAATATGAGTGCTCAATGAGTTCATTAATAGACCCCATTATTTGTTACCATGTTGTTTCTCCACTTCTTTAATTCACACCTCTGCATCTCTAATAGTATGAGCTGTAGAGTCAGAATTCATGCATTTCAGGCCTGGTATCACCACTTACTAGTTGTGTAAACTTAATCAGATTACCTAGCCATCATGTTCTTTAGTTTCCACATCTATGCATATAATATCATGTGCTCCATAGGGCTTATTTCAGGATTAAATGAGATAATATAGGTAAAGCACCTAGACTAGGTCTGGCCCATGGTAAGTGCTCAATTATGTTAGCTGTTATTACCACTCTTCTAGCACTTACTAATTCTACTACTTCTTACCTATATTCCACTCATTTGTATACTTGTAGCTCACTTACCTGAGGGTTAGCCCCTTGAAGACAAGGATTATAAAAAATATTCATCACTGTGCCCTGAGCAGAGTTTTGAGCTTAGTTATAATGACAGTTATTTTTTACTGATACTTGATTAAGGACTTTCATAGACATCACCCTATTTGAGCCTCACAAAAATCATATGAAGCAGGCAGACAGAATGCTAGCTAAGTATGTATGTAAGCGTGTGTAGGAAAGGTAGGTTTGGGTGCCTACCATGCTCTAGGCTTTGAGTCCTTCCTTCTTCACCTTATTTATACTATTTAGCTTTCATAGCTATCCTGAAAGGTAGTGTTTATTACTACATTTTTAATATAAGGAACTTGAGGCTCAGAAAGTTTAAATAACATGATCAAAATTCAACCAACTAATGCGCTTCAGAGCCTAGACATGTTTCAACAAAGTCATGTGTCCTCACTGTTGAATTTTCATGGCCAGGTGTCAGATTTGGTGGTATCTAAGCCACAGTCTCATTCTGTTCCTATTTCTGCTTTGGGGAATCTGGCTACCTTGTCTTCTGAAATAGCTGTTGATGTAAAATACTGCAGTAATGTCAGGAGAGAGAAAACCTTCAGACAAGGACCATTAGAAAAATTGATCTTAGATTTCTTAGTATTCCTGTGTTTTAGAGACTGCTAAGAATGAGTAGATGAACCTACGTGGTCTGATGCTAGTGATTTCAAGGGTTCCTTGAACATTTTTATACCACCGAGTTTGCTGTAGGCCCAAGTGAGAGCATTCTGAAACTTACATTATAACGTATATAGTATGTTGGAAAGAGCCCTAGATTGTTTGGAATCAGAAGTCTGAGAGTTCCTATACCAGGAATCCTTTTTTGGGAGATTTTGTGTAGTCTTTGAAGTCAAACAGACCTGATTTGGGTTACCTGACCTCTCTTGAGTCTTTTTGCTTGTGTGTACAATGAGGAGTTTTGAACATCAAATGCACTAAAGTATGTAAAACACCTTGCCTTGTTCATAGCAGGTATTTAACAAAATAAATAAACTGTAATAATATTAAATGTATGTTATTCCCACCTGCAGGAAGAAGTCCAACTGTTTAGCCTGGTATATAAGACCTTCCTAAAACTGGCTTTCCTCAGCGTCCTTCAGTCTGTTTTCCTGCCACTCACTGTCATGTGTCTTAAACCCACACTACACAAAAGTATTCATATTTTCAAAACAACCTCTGCTTTTATGCTGCCATGTCTTTGTACTTGCTGTTGCTTTTGCCTAGAATGCACTTGCCACTTCTTCCCCCTTCTCTGCGTGTTGGGAGCCTACTCCTTCAAAACTGAGCTCTAATGCCACTTCTGACTGTGAAGTTTCCATCAGATCTATCCCCACTCCACATAGATTTATCACTCCTGCCTGTGAGTTCCCACTTAGCACCTTGTTTGTGCTTTTCTTGGGCACTGTAGATAATTTCCTGGTCTTTCTCCCCCATACTTTCTAGAGGACGGTGACCCTGTCTTAGTGTCTCCCTAGAATTCTGGGGCAGCAGAGTACATTACTATATCTCACTTGGGGTTTCCCTTTCAGTTTGAATTCTAGATGTGAAAAATGTGGTGGCAGATCTGTTTGTTTTAAACCTCTATGAGATATAGGCAGTCCACATGGAGGTTAATCTCATTGCTCAGATTCGGACATCACCATGTGTGCAGCTTCTTTAATCCTCCTCTAGCTATCAAAATGGATTTAGCAGTTGACATCCTCTTTTTTCTGTCTGGGGCAAATGGAGCTTTGTAGAATTTAGCCTGGAGGAGCAATGACCTTGCCTCCCCAATTCAGAATGATCCTAGGGTGTAGAACTGGATGTCATTGAGGACCTAGCATGGCTACAGTGTAGCCAGTGACAGAGTACCAGGGCCCTTGCTTAACTTTATTCAGGAGACCGGGAATAATATTCAGCCTCTGATTTAATTTTCTGTGACACATTGAGTCTATGTTTTAGCCTACAGAACACTACAGCTGTGTCCTAATTCTCTTCACCCCCTCTCCCTTTCCTAACTTGTGATCTTCATATCACTACCTTTTAAGGCATTTCTGTTCTTGGCTGATAGTCTTGCATTGGAAGTCACCACAGAACAGTGGAAAAGATAGCTCTGAATCATCCATGTAAACAAGCAAAAGTCACCACTGCAAAGGAGCTGAGAGCAGTGGCATGTGTTGGGATCAGTGGTAGGTGATCTATTCCTGGGACTCACTTGTTGGTGTCTCTCTATGAAGTGGGACAGAGGTCTCAATTAACAGAACAAAGCTGTATAATTTGTGTAATGATCTACTGGTCATTGAAGGGCAGTAATCACAGTAATAATAATTACCATTTTCTGAGGGCATACTGAGTATCTAGCCCAATGCTAGGTATTAGGGGCACAGAAATAGGTTGGATAAGGTCCCCATTCTGGAGAGTTTGCAGTTTAGTAAGGGAGACAGATTCATAAAACTGGTTGTCAGCTCAGTAGTGCCGAGAAGTACGGGTGCTAAGAGCACTGAGGAGAGACATATGTCTGAGACTTTGGGAGCAGAAAAGGCTAGACCATTTTTTATAAAGAAATCATGTGTTTTTTCTGTGGATAGTTTGCTTTCTGCCCATTCTCCTCATATTCCATTGCTTGAATGTTATTCCACTTCTCCTAGGCCAAGTTTGGTCCTGTCATTGTTACTCATACCTTCTGTACTTATGACAGTTATTACACTTATCACAATTATAATTAAATATTTCTTTATATAACTGCTTAATGTTTGTCCCTTCTTCTAGTCTGTAAGGGCAGTGACCATGCCGGTCTTGTTTGCTCTGATCCCCATCACGAGGATTGTAAGCACCCAGTAAACATTTGTTGAATGAATGATTGAATCCTCATGAACTCCTCAAGTCCTTGGATTGTCTCAACAATATATAGTGTGTCTGAGGTTTAGGAAGAAATAAGCCTATAATCTTGTGGGAGAAACATCTCACATCAGATTTAGTTTCCTCATGGTGACATTGTTAGGTAGTAGCCAAACCCTTGTCCTTTACAACAGCAGTCCCCAGCCTTTTTGGCACAAGGGACCGGTTTTGTGGAAGACAGTTTTCCCACAGACCTGGGGGGGATTGGGGGAGGTGGGGATGGGGATGGTTCAGGTGGTAATGCGAGCGATGGGCAGCGGCAGATGAAGCTTCGCTTGCTCGCCCCGCCGCTCACCTCCTGCTGTGCGACCCGGTTCCTAACATGCTGCAGGCCTGTAGGAGTCCTTGGTGGCCCGGGGGTTGGGGACCCCTGCTTTACAAGGAAATCTTTTAGGTTCTGAGCTACAGTGCAGAGTAGACACCTCTGACACTAGGTCTTCTTTCTCTTGCATTTTCTGCTGTTGGTTTTTGAATAATGATACCACTATTCCCTGAAAAACACAAAAAACAAAAACAAGAAATGAGTACTATAAATGGCTGACATAGTATTTTTTTTTTAACATCTTTATTGGAGTATAATTGCTTTACAATGGTGTGTTAGTTTCTGCTGTATTATAACAAAGTGAATCAGCTATACATATACATATATCCCCATACCTCCTCCCTCTTGCATCTCCCTCCCACCCTCCCTATCCCACCCCTCTAGGTGGTCACAAAGTTGACATAGTATTTTGATCCTCAATATCTCACCTAAAATCTCCTCTCTCAAACTCAATATGCAATTATTTTTCTTTGAAACTGCCAACTTTTAAAGGCATTGGTGTAAGGTAGGTTATTCTCCAGGTATAGCCAGCATGTATTAAGTGTACCAGATGTGAGGCTGAACCTTTTTATAGTCTTTCCATTTGACTGTTGAGGGTCAGGGTTTGAAATTGACCTGGGTACGATCTGTGCCTGCCTTGAGATGCTGGTGAGACTCTTGACAGGAATGAGTGTCTAGCTCACATTCTGTCTCTAGCACCTAGAAAAGTGTCAGTTGTGTAATAGTAGGATGAATGTATTTGTGGGCTACATAGTACACAGGCTGTATGTATTTCCTTGACGTGTGCCCACTTTTTTCAGATAGATAGCACTTTCCTTTCTTCTCACCAGGACACTTCCCACCCTTACCCACAATAATTGGCCCTATGCTTCTTTCTTTCTTTCTTTTTTAAATATTTATTTATTTATTTACTTACTTAATACTTAGCTAGCTAGCTAGCTAGCTGCTCCAGGTCTTAGTTGCGGCACGCGGGATCTTCGTTGCAGCATGTGGGATCTAGTTCCCTGACCAGGGATCGAACCCAGGCCCCCTGCATTGGGAGTGCGGAGTCTTAACCACCAGGGAAGTCCTGGCCCTATGCTTCTTTAGCAGTCAGCAGAAAAGATATTGAAATTTCTTCTGTTCACCTTTTTAGGGTTGCTGAGCTCTTGGACTGAAGCACCTTAACACAGGTTAGCTCCAAAAGGGTATTTGTTTTCTCTTCTGTTCATCTTGTCTGGAAATTTTGAGGCTCAGAAAATCCCTAGAGCATCATAGCTGAAAGATAGCCTTGCACAAATGTTCCCACAACTTTCTCATTAAGCAGATGAGAAAACTGAGGCCCACAAAGGGCTTAATGTACCTAAGACTATCCAGCAAGTTAACCCAGTCCCAATCATTACATCTTTTTTTTTTTTTTTTTTAAGGTTAAATGACTCTGGCAGGAAGCGTTCACAAAAAAGCAAAAGTTTCTTAAAAATGAGCTTGTGTTGAGGCAGTAATTCCAGATCACGCATGACACTTCTGTTATAAGCCTGTTATGAGCAGCACTTTGCAAATTTGGAGAGATTTCACAAGAGGCCTCATAAATCTTCAGAATTCCAAACCTTTGTCCTAGTCCAAAAAGAAAGTAGTAGCTGCTAGAATTGAATAGATTTCAATTTTTCGTCCTTATGGGAGCAAATGCAAGAAGAGTTGCAGTGATTTTTGGGGAGAGATTCTTGGCTCCATTTTCCCTACAACGTATGCATCTGACAGCTGGCCTATCATCCTATTTTTAGACATAATCTGTGGGATTACAGAGTGGTTTCTTTTCTTTCAAAGCTATGCTGCAGAAATGCAAGCTGTGTAGAAAATGGTTTTGCTTTGTAGCAATTTGGAGACTATTTAGTACACGCTATATTTAAATTTTTGAATTTAATCAACTAATGTGGACCCCTTTATCCAAATATTTCATCTTAAAGTCCACTTCCAATTACAACTGTATTCTAACAAATTCGGGAGAAATAAATGCTGAAATGCTAGAAATACTAGAAGTGGAAATAAGTTTTTACTTTATGTCATATCACTAATCTTCATTTCCCTTTCTCTGGGTCATAGGAGGAACAATAGACATATTCCTTATAGGGTTTTAAAAATAATTTATAACAGCATTCATTAAGCACCTATTGGCATTTATTGAACACCATCTGTATCCCAGGAACTGAGCTTGCCTGATATAGTAGTTCATTTATTTTATGTTACAATAACCATTAAAGGTTAAGGGATGGTATCCCTGTTTTGTACGAGAAAGCTGTGAGACTCCAAGCAATTGAGTAACTTGTCAAAAGTATGAAATAGTAGAGCAAGAATTGGAACCCAGGTCTGTCTGATCTCAGAATCCGTGTGCTTTCCCCTTCAGTGGGCAGCCTGTACTAGTTTTAAGAAGCAGCTGATTGGTAGAACTGGAATGGCTAAATTCAGAAAAGTATAATAATTCAAAATGTAATTGGGGATTTTATGTAGGTATTTGTACCTAAAATAGAATAAAAAACCATAAGATAGAATTCACATATAGCTATGTGTTTATAAATATTCATTTTGATTTAGAACTGTCATTTTGAAGATTCTGTTACTTTTGATTACACGAATGAAAAAATTTAGAAAACATGGCATACTACTTTAGCATCTCAAATGTTCATCTGGAAAAGGTTCTTGCTTTTAGTTCACAAAATGTTTACAATTTCACAAATGATTAATGAGATCAAGTTGCCCAAAATTTTGGAGGAAAAAAAAATCAGTATCATTGGAGGTTAATCTTACCTGTGCCAATGACTACATTACCTAGAAAAACCACGCTAAATGATTTAGAACTTGGCGGGCATGACTTTGTTGTTCTTTAGATTGGAATGTCTAAGACACTACAGCTACAGTAGTGTTTATCTGACATTGTCCTTAGAAGCAAGACACCTCAAGAAAGTGAGAGGCCTAATAGACAAGACCTTGGTAGCTTTGGGAAATTGCCTTGAGAAAGGAAAAAATACTCAAAACTTAGAGTCAGATCCTAGCTCTGCCCACTTAAGCATTTGACTACCATTCTGAGCCTCAATTTGTTCACTGATAAAGTGGGGTAATGATACCTTCTTACAGAGTTATTCTGAAGTCATGGTTATAAGTGGATTTTTTTTACAATCAAGATGAAGGAGTATGTTTTGAAACTACTGGAGTTGCAACGTTTTATCAGTGATGTAATTCCAACAGTAGTTACATTTAAATAACCTGCTGTCACACTTTGTTGCAGGAAAATATCTTCTCATGCAGCTGGTCTACTTGGCCTATTTTAATGTAGTTGAAATGAACCTTATGTGGCTTAATAGCAAACAATTCTTGTTTAATTGCTTATCATTCTGCCGGTTCCTATCCTTGGTTGGCAGGCTGTGTACAACAATACAAAGTGCGAAATTAGTTTTCCCTGTTAAGTGTATGCATTTGGGGCAGAAAGAATGTGAATTAAGGATGGATCCTGGAAGGCCATCTGAGATGGGAAAAGGGAAGCGCTGCAGGAGACAGAGACCTCTTTGGCTTGGCTTTGGCTTGGCTTTGGCTTGACTTATCACTTGGACCTGAGGCCGTCAGCACAAAGAGGATGTGCTGGCTTGTTAAGATTAACAACAAAGACCAAACAGATTCCCCCTACCTCACACACCATCTTTCCCCCATCTACATTTACAGTTCATTGGGACCACTGCACTTTCTATTGCTTTCTTTAAAAAAATAAAAACAAAAACCCTCACTCTTGTTTGCCAAGACATTGCTCTTTACATCCAATCTTTTGCTATAATGATAGTGCTCACTTTGACATTGCTGAAAACCCCTCAGCCTGTAGATTTCCAAAGCCTGCTTTAGCCCAGTGCTTCTTATTTTCTACCTTTTGTGCTTTTTTGCCATCCCACATGTAGGAATGAGTGGAGGAAGGGAAACAGGTCTGTCATAGTTCATCACCCCTACTTTTTTTTTTTTTAATGTATAAGGGTAGAGACTATTCAGTGTGTCTGTCCTACAGTCTGAGATGGGTCGATGGAGTCAGTCTGATCCCAGCTTTACCACATTCTAGTTTTGTTGGACCTATGCCAAAATTGTCTTATCTTTCAGAGCTCAGTTTGTCATTTGCAGAAATGGGAAACATTGTCTTTGTACTACAGGTATTAAGGTTGAATAAAACAATATATGTGAAACACCCAGTACAGTGCTTACTTAACACATGAGAAGGGTTTAATAAATGTTGTATTCTTTTCTTCCAAAAGTATTTTCTAAATAGAACAACATTGATTCTTGCACTTATCTAACAAACATATATTAATCACTGTGTTAATCACTCCTATAAGGATAGCATCTCAATCCTTTGTCTTTAAGCTCCATTTTATTATTGAGGAAAGCCTTTTAAGTTCTAGACAGCTGGCTTAAAAGTGACTTTGGGAACATATGTAATTTATAAATCAGGATCTGTCATCCTGAAGCAAAAAGAGCTCTGGAGATAAACCTCTGGATTTATTGTATCCATGATGTTTCTGTCCCTTATTATTAGAGCATAGGAGGGTCCTTGTGAATCCTAAACAAAACTAAGTCCTAGATATATTAATCAGGATTCTCCAGAGAAACAGAACCAGTATGGGGTATGTGTGTGTGTTTGTGTGTATATGTAGATAGATAACTAAAGATTTATTGTAGGGAATTGGCTCACATAATTATGGAAGCTTACAAGTCCAGAATCTGCAGGGTGGGCCAGCAGGTTGGAGACCCAGGTAAGTCAGTGCTGCAGTTCCAGTCTGAAGGCTGGCAGGCTAGAGACCCAGGAGAGCTGATGTTCCAGTTGAAGTCCAAAGGCAGTCTCCTGGAGATTTATATCTTGCTCAGGGGAGGGCCAGTCTTTTTGTTCTCTTCAGGCCTTCAATAATGTGGATGAGGCCCAACCACATTATTGAGGGCAATCTGCTGTACTCAGAGTCCACCAACTTAAATGTTAATTTCATTCAAAAACACCTTCATGGAAATACCCAGAGTAATATTTGACCAAATGTTTGATCTGATGGCCCAGCCAAGTTGACATGTAAAACTAACCATCACACTAAGTTTAATGAAAAACACAAGACTTAGAGATTCTTATCAGTATTGGTCATTACTTTTGTGTCTCTTAATAATAATACAACTGCAGCCCTTTCCAAAGTATTTTCACATGCATTATCTCAGTTGACCTTCATAGAAGCTCTTGTTAGGTTATCAGATATAACCCCACTTGTCTGAATAGAGCACTAAGACTGAGACAGATTATCAGACTTGCCCAAGGTCTCACAGCTAATGAGTGGCAGAGCTACAATTTGTCCAGGTACTTCAAACCTGGACATTTTCCTCTTGGCCATTCTCTCTGTGCTAGCTGGGAAATTCTGGAAATGGTTTTGAGAATCTGGTGGCTTTTCTTCTTGGAACTATCGTACTCCTCCTTGGAACCATTTTGTGATAAAAAGTTAACAAAATATATACTGGTGGAACCTAAAGATCTTTTCAGATGATTCTAATGATGCCCTAAGGCAGAAAGGAAGAAAGAAAGAGGGAGGGAGGATGTTGGCAGCAGAAAGAGTAATGTCAAAAAGTAATTAGAGCAGGACAAATGGATTGTGCTGCCATGTTCAAGACTGTTATTTCTGTAGGCAGTGAGGAGGAAGGGCACTAATGCAATGTGACGGATTTGGAGCAAAACCCCGGGCACTGCACAAACTGCAGGGACTCAACCAGTAGCAAGGCTCAAATCACAAGGTTTGACTGAACAATATTTGATATCTCAAAAGAGTGGTTTCATGTTGTTTGGAGAAACTATTGTGTCAGGGGATCTACTTTCTTGATTTTAGTACTTTTGGGAAACAGCCTCATGTTCTTATGTAGGTAGTTGGTGTGTCCTAGGATAACCCATCCCAGCATTTTGTCCCTACACATCTCCAGGCTGGGCCGGGACATGATGCCAACAGGGATTTTGAAGAGAAGATACCTAATATGAAATGAATTGGGGTATTAGCTATTCAGAGAGAGAATGAAATAAAACAGGAGTCTTATCAATATGCAACTGGTATTAGAAAATCAACCTAGAAAAAGGCAGAAGGTAATACTGTCATCTGTCTGAGGACAGATTTGCTAGCCTAGATAACCTGTGTCCATGATCCCACTGCTGCCACCATGTACAAGGAAACTGCCACAACCCTCAAGAAAGATAGAACTTCCATATTTGCCTGGAAGGAAATCTTCACAAGTAGTTCAGCTCTCTCCCCTGTAAGTAACCATACCCTTGAGGTCTCTTACTAATTGCTGCCACTGCTATGGCAGGGTAGTTAAGAGCTTGTGCTTTTAGTACTCAGACATTCCTGGGTTTGTATTTTAGCTTTGTTCTTTATGAGCTGTTTGACCTTGGGCAATTTACCTAACCTCTCTAAGACTCAGTGTTTTTATTTCTAAAATTAGGATAATAAGCATATTTCTAGACTTCTTATGAGATTTTGGTAAGATGATACACATAAAACATTTAGCACTGGTGCCAGGCAGAAAGTCAGGACCCAGTAAGGGTAGAAGAAAAAGTATGGAGTGGGAGGGTATGTGTGTGGGGCCGGGGGGGGTGCTTAAGTTGTCTACCAAACAGGCCTCAGTGGGGGGCTAGACATCTGTTCTTCAGATCTCTAGTTTAAGCAGAGATAAATGGTTTATCCCTCAAGACCCCATAGTATAGCTGATGTAGGGCTAGAAAAATTAAACTAGGGTTTCTTTACTTAGTACTCAGGCAGTAGGAAGGGGAAATTAAGACAGAGTGTTGTTATGATTCTAAAAAATTGGACTCACAAGGTATAGATTATTGCTCTTGGTCATGTGGAGGGACTCACCTTTCATTCCTGGCTCTTGGCTTGCTTGAGCTGCCATCCATCTCCCAGCCCCATCCCTGTTCTCATCCCCACTCGGAAATCCTCTAACAACTCAGAACTGACCAACCAAAGATAGTCTTAATACCCTGCCATTGTATACTTACCTTTCTTCAGTTCACTTCATTTTGATAATTCTTTTTCTTGTCATGCCACCATCTCTGCAGAGGGCTGACTGCTAAGAGGGGCAAAGAAAATCCTGCCACAACCTATAGAGACAGACCTTTTATTTGGCAGACTGCAACAGGAAATGTATTTCTGGACCTTTAGAAGTACTCTCTGCCTGGTGTTGGGCTCATAGCCCCCTTGTTAAGATTCTATAGTTACATCACCGTGAGTCTTCTGAGGTACCCCCAACAACCATGGATTTATGAACTATTTTCTAAGGTCTCTTTGTCTATGCATAAAATCATGTAAAAATTGAGCCCACTTGTACATTGTGCCTTGCTTGTTCTGGATCTACGTCTCTATGAGAAGGCCTCAGGAGCCAGAGTTGAGCTCAGGTGTTTTTGTCAGGTTTTCTAGTGCTTTTCTTGGTCTGCCCAGAATTCCAAAACCCTGTTTGTTTGTGGCTTGTGACTTTTTCCCTGATAGCCTTTACCTTCTGTTAGGTGCCCAAATCCTAAAGAATATAATGTCAGGTGTAAAGACAAAAATCAATCCCGAATATGTTATAATGGTCCAAGATTTATAACGTGCTGATATTATATCTTTTCTAGTTTACCAGTTATCTCTAGGCATTTCTTTTCAGAGACCGTGATTAGGTAAAATTATCTCAATTGTCAAGGTTTAGTGCAAGGTGTTTTAGTTAACAGTTCAAAGAGTTAAAGTTCACATCTTTTTAGCTGTGATCAACGGAAAACGCTAAGAAACTTTGACATTTTGCCTGCCTGAGCTTATTTTTCCGTCTTTAAAATGGGAGTGAGCAAGGTCAACCATATTATCAACCCTATTTAGTGTGACAGACACAGGATTTTTCACACAGAACCAATTCTTTCCTACTACGTAGTTCTCTGCACCTAGTCAGTAAGAGAAAGCTGTGGGGAAATTATTGGTTGATCATACTAGGCTTTCATTGTTTTTGTTTTCTTAGTTCCTTGCCTGATGCTGGGAAAGCCTGTGGAGACTGCAGATGCAGGTGGCCTTTTATACTTTTTAGCAAAATGGTTGCCAAAAAGTAACCATCTGGCAAAAAAAAAAAAGAGAGAGAGAGAGAATCTTCCATATGGCTTATGGTTTGAATTTTGTCTCTTGTCATTTCTCTCCAGTTTTTCTATACAAAACAAAATGCAAGATACATTTAGAATAATGTTCAAATTAAGCCTTTTAAAATTTATAATTATTTTTCATAGGTGTTAGAATCATATATTGAATCCCAGTTGTGTGCTGAGCATTTTATGAGCTACTGAAAAGGAAATATCTTGTTGCTTCTGGGAATTGGTCTGTAATGATCTCACTTTTAGCGGAGTGTATACAGGGGAAGAAAAGCATCTTTTACATAAAATTTCTTAAATGCACACTTATTCAAAAAGTTTAAAAAAGTTTTAAAGCCTCTGTCCTTCCGTATTGATCTGAAGTGTGATCACTGTTTGGTGACTATCCCTGGATCTTGCAGGCTTGGCACATTTCTGCTGCCACTTGTATTGAATTAGTTATGTTTAGGAGCTGAGCTCCAGTTGCTTTACTTGCTGCAGTGGCTATGGGCTAGTTATGTTACTTCTCTGAACATTATTTTCCTTTTCTCTTCAAAGGGCATGATCCTTACTCTGCCTCACATGATTCTTATGAGGGTCAAATAGGATAATGCATGTGAAAGTCCTTTTCCAAGGGGCAAAGCATTATATGAGCATAGAATAATGCATGGTTTTTAAGGATATCTTTTTCCAACTTTTTTTTGTTTAAACAACTTCATTGAGGCATATTTTACTCTGTGCAATTTAGTGATATCTAGTAAATTTACCCAAGTTGTGTAACCATTACCATAAATCAGTTTTAGAACATTTTCATCATCCCAGTAAGATCCCTTGTGTCCCTTAACTGTTAGTCCTATTCCCAACTCCTGATCCAGGCAATCCCTAATCTACTATCTGTCTCTATAGATTTGCCCTTTCTGGACATTTTGTCTAAATGGAATCATACAATATGTGTTCTCTGTGTCTTGCTTCTTTCACTTAGCATGATGGTTTGGAGGTTTGTTCATGTCATAGTATATATGAGTAGTTCTATTTCTGAATAGCATTCCATTATATGGATATACCATACAGTTTGTTTATCCATTCACCAGTTGATGGACATTTAGGTTATTTCCAATTTTTTATTATTATGAATAATGCTGCTGTGAACATTCACATACAAGTCTTTGTGTGGACATGTTTTCGTTTCTCTTAAGTATAGAGATGTATCTTTTAATTGTAAAAGTAATACGTGCTTGTTCTGAAAAATTCTTTATATATGGAAGTATGAAACTTGGTAAATGAGTCACCTCCCTAATTACACTTTCCAGGGGTGGCGATGGTAATAATAATCATCATCATCATCTTCTGAGTGTTTTGAGCATTTACTGTATGCCAGGCATTGTGTTGCCTTACATATTCAATTCAGTTATTTCATATAGCATATATATGAAATAATCCTTTGAAGTTGATACTATTTTTCCTTATTTTATGGATGAGGACACTGAAGTTGAAGGACTAAATGTAGAATCACTTTTCTAGTAAGTGGAAGAGCCAGAATTTGAACTTGGGCATTCTGGTGTATGTTCTTCCAGACTTTCCAAAATATGCAGTTTTTTAAAAACAAAAATTATATACTTATTTTATTCTGTAGCTTGTTTTATTTCACTTAATTTGTCTTACAGATTATTCCATGGTAGGATTTATAGATCTATCTCATTATTTTTATGGTTGCCTGAATACATATACCAGGATTTTTTTTTTTTAATATTTATTTATTTAGGTTCTACCGGGTCTTAGTTGTGCAAGCAGGCTCCTTAGTTGTGGCTCACCAGCTCCTTAGTTGCGGCATGTGGGCTCCTTAGTTGCAGCAGGCAGGCTCCTTAGTTGTGGCATGCGAACTCTTAGTTGCAGCATGCACGTGGGATCTAGTTCCCTGACCAGGGATCGAACCTGGGCCCCCTGCATTGGGAGTGCAGAGTCTTATCCACTGCACCACAAGGGAAGCACCAGAATTTGTTTAATTCATCTTTTATTAGTAGACATTTGGTTGCTGTTTTTTTTTCCTTCTCTATTATGAATAGGGCTGCAGCAAATATCCTTGTGTAATACTTTGCTTACTTGTGTTACTTTTGTGGCCTTAAGTCCTAGAAGTGAAATTTCCAAACAAAAGTGGAAATTTTGGTGCTGTTTAAATACCACCCCCCACACACAGAAGGTGGTAAATAACCCCCTCCAACTCCCTCAGCCTTGCAATCAGCATATGAGAGCCTGTTTTTCCAGCCTCATCAATGTTGCATTATTATCTCTGTAATGTGGTTATATGTTATCAATCATATAAACATTCTAGAGAGGAGTTAACATATCAGTGAAGGGCAGTGGTGAATACTTGGTAAATTTAAGTAGTTTCCAGCCTTTTGATAGGTAAGGATTTGGCATCTATCTAGGCTCTCAAGAGCTGCAATATTGGAGTAGCCCAAACTGTAATTCAGATTAATTTAGGTTGACTTACTTGGTTGATGATTTAAAATGAACACTAAGACATTTCAGCCACAGCCATTTCCATTTTCTTAGGCCTGTTCCCTAACTACTCTGGCCTGCTGGTTACCTTTCACCTCATTGCTGCCTACACTATCCTCTTGCCCCCAACTCACTTTATTTATTTTTTTTAACATCTTTATTGGAGTATAATTGCTTTACAATGGTGTGTTAGTTTCTGCTTTACAACAAAGTGAATCAGCTATACATATATCCCCATATCTCTTCCTTCTTGCATCTCCCTCCCTCCCACCCTCCCTATACCACCCCTCTAGGTGGTCACAAAGCACCGAGCTGATCTCCCTGTGCTATGCGGCTGCTTCCCACTAGCTATCGGTTTTACATTTGGTAGTGTATATATGTCCATGCCACTCTCTCACTTTGTCCCAGCTTACCCTTCCCCCTCCCCATGTCCTCAAATCCATTCTCTAGTAGGTCTGCATCTTTACCCCCAACTCACTTTAAAGTGAAGCCAAGAAGAAGGGAGATGAGAACTTGGACATCTGGGATAGATACGTGTGCTTACCTTCTTTCCATTCTTTCCTTCAATGAAAACTGCCAGAGTGAGACCAACAGCCTAATGCTATCCTTTTGTAGTCTCTCCAGAGGTAAGGCTCTAGTCATTTCTGTTGCTGGCAGGATCCAAGTTGTCATGGTCTCTGTGGCCAGTATATAGCGCTGTATACACCTGTTTAAGGGGAGGTAACTTTTCCATCCTGGTGCCAGTAAAGGAATCAAGGACACAAGAGTGTTGGATGTTGCTAGTTGTGGATGATCCCCAGTTGTCTTGCAGGAGCCAGAGCTTACCACATCTCTCAGATATCGGGAACCCTGGTTAGAATTTTCCTGTAGATTTTGCCTTTGTCTTCTATCCCTTTCCTCTCCACTCTCCATGCTTCGTGTCTTCATCCCTAGGCCCTGTTAGTTTGGGGAATGCTGCCCTCTGCTGATGGACTGTGGGATACCCACAGCAGTTTAGATGGGTTTGATCACTAGAGGAACTGACAAGGCTATATAGAGCCAGAGTCATAAAGCTCTCTAGTCTCCAGTTTCATGAAACAGTCCTAAGACTTTCTGCTGTGAGAATAATTCATCAATCACTAGAAAAGTACAGAGACTTTCATTGTAATATCTATTGTGGCAAAAGAATAAAACCTAGGTGTCCAGCACTCGGGATTGTACTTACAGGTGCTAAAATTGGCTGTGTAAAGACAACATAGAAGAATGAAAATATTTATCACAAAACAAAAAGCAAGCAGAATATACCAATTGCAGCCATGGGAAATATTATATTTCTTATGTAGGATAATGGCTAATTTGGAATCCTCAAGGCTAGTTGTCAAAGCTAGGATGATCTCCTTTGATATTTCATTAATACTGTTAGTAAAACAGTATGCCCAATGTTTCTTTAGTATTGCTGTATATCTGTATTTTCTCCTGAAACAAATACTTGACATTTGAGTGGCCTGCTACAAACATTTCTGTGATGTGTGGTCCTCCCTCAGACCTGATTTCCTAGGACAATAAGGTGGTGCCTTAGGTAGCAACTGACTAAAACAGGTACCCCAGTTGTGACAGGAACTTCCTAGGCAGGCTTTTCACCTGTAGTCTCTTTTATAATATAGGAGGCCACATAGAGTGTAGACATTACTTTGTATGATTTGATGAGAGACTGACTTGCCTCCTTGGTATAGGTCTCTACCTCAAATGATGCCCAGTAGAATGGTGACAACCTACAGGTTATGATATTTCTGAGATTTTCTTTTTGTAAAGAACCATAAGGAGGGAAAGGAGCTTTTTGACAAACCACAACTTCTGTTTTCTAAAACTAAGCACCTCATTACATAACATTTGGATGAGAATAAAAAGTATTGACTCATATATCTTGATCCTTTTCATTTAACAAGTAAATTGCTCAGTTTTCAACAGCAGGACTAGAATGAGGCAAATGAGATACCTATAGTACAAAATTTAAGACAACATTCACTCTCAGTGTCGTGCAAGTTCAGGATCAGCCCTGTTTCTCAAACAATCTCTGTCAGGCCCTGTGCTCAACTCTGAGGAAGACGTCATTCCTGATGTGATGGGATAGATTGTTTATTATCCTTTCTCAGTCTAAGCCTGGACTAGAGCCTAGGGCCCCTGGGCTCTGGAAGCAGCTGTCTGGTTGAGCAGGTTTTGATCAGCCACTTGATTTTTGGCTGTGGGTTTAGCACAGGGGGAGTAGCCCGCTAATGACAGCCTGACTAAAATCCAGAATGAGTCTTGAAAAATGACCGAGTAAGGTCTAAAAAGTCTGGTTTCTTATCTCCTTAATCATTTCCCCATTTCTTGGCTTTTCCTATATTGATGAATATTTGAGTTTCTTCCAGCTTTTAAAAATTGTAGCATATTCCAGTGATCATCCTTATACGTATATTTTTGTAAACCGTAAGTATTTCCGTAAGATAGAGTAGTAAAAGAGGGATCTTTGGGTCAAAAAGTGTGCACAGTTTAAATGTTGATAGATACTATAAGCTGTATTTAAGCTGTGTATCAACTATCAACATTGTATAAGCATACTCATTTTCTCAAGCCTTTTCCAGCACTGAAATATTCTCAGCATTTTAAATTTCTTGCCAATTTGATGGATAAGAAATAGTACTTAATCCTTATTTGTAGGATTTCTTTATGTTTATAAATACTGTGTGTGTGTATGTGTGTGTATGTGTGTTTGGGTGTCTTTGCCTTTCAGAAGTTAGACATTTATGTAAACGCAAATACAGTCATCTTTTCCTTAATGATGTCTGGGTTTTATGTTATGTAGACTTTCTCTCCACCCAATAGTAAAGAAATACATTATTCTCATTTTTTATTCTAATGATTTTCCAGTTCATCTTTTGTATATGTGATTAGTTCTTTTATAGCTCATGAAATTCCTGTTTCATGAGCTGTCAACACATTTTACTGCCAAAGGAAAAATAATGAATTTTTAATTCAGAAAGATAATAAAAACGAAATCAGTATACTCTTTTGGTAATGATTATTTTGGGATTATAGACTTGGGACCAGAGTGCTGTTCTCTTCTCCCTTCTGCTCCAATTGTATTTGTCCTTAACTATCTTTTTTTAAAAGTTCATGTTATTTTTACTAAAAATAATAACTGTTTGACACTTCTGTTTATAAAATGTTTCCACAAACGTTCTAATTGGTTCCTCAGAACACTTTTCAGTTAGGACACTTTTCAGTTAGGACAGGTATAATTATCCCCATTTTATGGGTGAAGAAATTAAGATTATATAAGTAATAAGTGGCAGAGATTTTTCTGGCTCCAATTATTCTAGCTACGACTCTTTTTAGTTATCCAAATTCCAAGAACATTTGACTGTTAACGTATAATCATTCTTCTGTTGTTCATCTCTTTAAAAAAGATTTGTGGCTCAGCATCTGCGTGCAAAGTTTTGCATCCTCCTGAAATAAACAAACAAACAAAAAAACAGTATGCCTCACAAATGTTTCTTAGGTGCTTTGTGGGAGGACAGAGAGAGTTGGAAGGTTGGGATAACTAGAAGTTAATGAAATAGTGCTTTCCTGAAGTTGGAATAAATATTGTGTTGCTGCTTGCCTGATAACCTTTTACAGTTTCCAGTGTCAGGCCTTTGTAGAATTCTCCATATATACATTTAGAATTTTAAAGGAGCTGGGTGAGTCTTTAATAGACCAGGATTTCACCTCCAGTTCTGTACCTGGCTCCCATTCCAGAACCCCAACTATATGCCTGTCACGAACTGCCTCTCTGAGGTCTATCATGCATTTTCCTTCTGCTGAGTGTTGATTTTCTTTCTTTTTTTTTTTTTTTAAGATTTTGTTTTTTTTGATGTGGGCCATTTTTTTTAAAGTCTTTATTGATTTGTTACAATATTGCTTCTGTTTTTTGTTTTGCTTTTTGGCCGGGAGGCATGTGGGATCTTAGTTCCCTGATCAAGGATCAAACTTGTACCGCCTGCATTGGAAGGCGAAGTCTTAACCACTGGACCGCCAGGGAAGTCCCTGAGTGTTGATTTTCATACCACTGTGACTCTTATAGTGAAGTGCTTACTGTAAAAAGTGCCCTACCCATTTTCTTTTTGTTTAATTTCTCTTTTTAATAGGTCATTAAAATAATGGCACTGCAGTGTCTTAGCCTGGAAGGTTATCAGATTCTTTTTACACTGCATTTATCTGAGAATTCTCAATGTTATATGATAAAGGATCTGAGTTTCCCAACTTTGTAATAACTTGATCTGAACAGAGATGTTCAATGGAATTCAAGTATCTTATTTGTGTGAAAGGTGAACTTCACCAAGACTGAGAAGACACCATTAAAAGGGCAATATCAGACTTTAAATTAATAATTATTTCATTAGTACCAAAAGGTCAAATAAGATTGTACAGAGTTGTTTTCCAGGAATATGCTCAAAAGGATTGCTTTAATGCATTTGGGTGTCTCTTGCAAAGAAGACATGGTGAATGGGAAGGTTGGCTTTGGGCAGAGTTCTAGAGGCTTGAAAAATATCCAAGAAGAAAAGGAGAATTTCATTGTGGTGACCAGTTCATTTAAGAGGGATTATGATATTGTTATCTTTACAGTCATTTTTGTGCTAATTTGCAAAGGGGAATTCTGCTTATAGTGGTGGATTTTGTCAAAAAGTTTATTTTTAGGATCTGCTCTCTCCAGCTGTTGGATTTATCTCTTTGTCTCCTCTTTTTTTTTTTTAAATTAATTAATTTATTTTTGGCTGCATTGGGTCTTCGTTGCTGTGCGCAGGCTTTCTCTAGTTGTGGCGTGCGGGGGCTACTCTTCCTTGCGGTGCACGGGCTTCTCATGGTGGTGGCTTCTCTTGTTGCGGAGCATGGGCTCTAGGCATGTGGGCTTCAGTAGTTGTGGCACACAGGCTCAGTATTTGTGGTTTGTGGGCTCTAGAGCACAGGCTCAGTAGTTGTGGCTCATGGGCTTAGTTGCTCCGCGGCATGTGGGATCTTCCCGGACCAGGGCTTGAACCCGTGTCCCCTGCATTGGCAGGCGGATTCTTAACCACTGCACCACCAAGGAAGCCCTGGCTCCTCTTGACGTTATAATCCGTATCTCATCCCACAAACCAACCATCACAGCCTCTCTTAGATTCTATCCTGTATGAATTGAATACGGCAATAGGTAACTTGAGAAAACAATCAGTGCTTTTAGGGGAATACCTGAAGGCCAGTTGTCAGAGATATATGAATACTAATCAGGATTTCAGGAAATATATTCTCTAATCTTGAACATTTTTCACTCTGGCTGGTGAGAACAAGAACCATTCCTGGCTCTTGTGAGCCCTGAAAATAATTTCCCCTATTCCTTTTGGATGGTTCTTTCCCTGGCCTTGGGTAGTTTCCTCAAACGTGTACAGTCATCCATCCTCAACTGAAGACTCAGGAGAACCCTTTGCACATCTCAGTCATGCTCTCTCCGTGTGGCGCTCTCTTTTCCAGCCCTCTGCCCTGTTAATTCCAGCCACCCTAGCCTCCTGGACTCCCAACCCCAAATCCTCAGCTCGAGAAGACTTGTTTGGCTCTACCTGAGCTCTCCCTGTGCTCCCTCCTGGAAACTGTCTGGGCAGTTAGATGGGATATTCACAGGGCTTTCCTGGTTTCCAGGAATCACTGTCCTTTGCTGCCTAAAATCAATACATGAAAATCATTATTTTATATACTTTGTCCAGTTCCAGTCTTCCCTAGTCAGGAGGCCAAATCTGGTTCCCATTACTCCATCTTGGCCAGAGGCAAGATCCATTTGCAACTTTTGTGTACTTTTAAATGTACTTAAGTTTTCATAAAAGGGATCAAACCAATCTCTTTTCATTTACAGCATGTTATGGACTTCTTTACATGCCAGTACATTAAAGACTTACCTCATTTTTATAATAGTTACATATATTTTATAGCTTTATTAGATTGCAAAATTTGTTTTGTTATTTATTTAGCTGTTATATACAGTACTACAGTGAATACTTTCTCATTCCTGCACAAGTATATCTGTAGGATACTTTTCTAGAAGTGGAATTACTAGGTTAAAAAATGATATGTGCATTTTAAAGGATAGGCTTGGTTTTGATACATAATGCCGAAAGTGATCTCTCAAAATATTGTACCAATTTATATAATGAGTGTGTGATGGAAGATGCTAAAAAAAAAAAATCACCTAAACTACTTCTTTGCATTAACACTGATAGGATACATGGAGGAGCTCGCTTTCCCTATAGGACAAGAATTATCATTGGAATTGGGTAATTTCTAAGGATATGATTTCTTGGCAGGCACATTCTTACATTGATGTGATTTGAAACTGATCCATCTGCTAACCCAGTTAAGTAACTCAGAAGAGAGGAGTTTACTAATGCATAGTGTTCAGATACGACTGCCTCTACCCACAGCCCTGATACTATTCCCTTTGGCTGGAGTGCCATTTAAGTCCTGCAGAGATGCTGCTAGTGTTTTGGTCCAAGCAGCATTACCAAGAGAAGATCTTGGCAAATCCCAGGAAAGCATTTCCTGGAAGTCTTTGGTATCTCTTCAGGCCTGGGAGTGGTTCTTTCTCTGCTTTCTATACTGGTTTGTCCTCATACAGCTGAGTCCAGGGTGAGGTCAATGGAGGCTCTGCATAATTCACTACTTTTGCTCCAAATGAAGGTCGACTCCTTGGAATCTGGATGGACTCTGAGAGGGGGGCAGGAGAGAGAAGTGATCCAGTTCACCAAATGGAAATTCTTCCTTTTTTACCTGACATCTGGTTTTAATTCCTTGTTTAGCTTTATTTGGAAATCTTATCAAAAAGCAAAAGTCTCTGTGATACAATTAGCTGAACAATACAGCTGCACAACTCAGCTATCACTCTCTCCAGGAAGCCCTTCCAGACTTTCAGTTCAGTTCATCAAATAATCAGATATATACTAGGCACCAAGAACACAGTGATAAGCTGCTCCCACCCCAGCTAAAACTAGCACATCTCTTCTGAGCACACCTTATATTTTGCCCCTCTTCTAAGACATATATATCATTCTTTCCCACTGGCTTGAGCTCCTCAAGGACAGAATCTTCACTCATTTGTCTCGATGCAGTCACCTCTAGCTTGGCATAGAACAGGAATTGCTCAGTGTTGACCTGCTCAGAATACTTAATTCTTTGTCTCTAATTCTGGGCTAAAGAAGGGAGAATGGTCTTTTTAAAAAATCACTTCAGGGGGCTTCCCTGGTGGCGCAGTGGTTGAGAATCTGCCTGCTAATGCAGGGGACATGGGTTCAAGCCCTGGTCTGGGAAGATCCCACATGCCGCGGAGCAACTAGGCCCGTGAGCCACAACTACTGAGCCTGCGTGTCTGGAGCCTGTGCTCCGCAACAAGAGAGGCCACGATAGTGAGAGGCCCGCGCACCGCGATGAAGAGTGGCCCCCGCTTGCCGCAACTAGAGAAAGCCCTCGCACAGAAACGAAGACCCAACACAGCCAAAAATAAATAAATAAATAAATTAATTAATTAAAAAAAATCACTTCATTGAGATATGATTGACATACAAAAAAACTGTACCTATTTAATGTATAAAACTTGATGAGTTTAGAGACAAGTATATACCTGTAAAACCATCTAATTTCAGGCTGCCTCTTATTTTAGTTAGCTGTTTCTTTAGAATTATGGATTCGTCAAACATGAATCAAGTACAGTGGGCCCTCTATATTTGCAGATTCCACATCCGTGGATTCAACCAATCATGGATCCAAAAATATTAAAAATTTTTAAGAATTCCAGAAAGTTCCAAAAAACAAAACTTGAATTTGCTGCATACCAGGAACTATTTACATTGTATTTGGTATTATATGTAATCTAGAGATGATCTGAAGTATACAAGAGGATGTGCATAGGTTATATGCAAATACTGTGCCATTTTATGTGAGGGACTTGAGCATCTGTGGATTTTGGTATCCATGGAGGTCCTGGAACCAATCCCCTGTTGATACCTAGGGACTACTATACCCATTTTGTGGTAGGTTCTATGGTAGGTGCCAGGAATACAAAGATGAATCAGATCACGTCCCTATTCTTGGAATACTCACAGATCCATGGGCAGGCAGGCATCCAACAAGATGGAACTGTAGAAATTCATAGGATTGGAACCCTTAGGGCAGGTAAGAATTGGAGATTTCTTGGAAGGTATAATGTCTGAATTAGCTGAGAATTAACTAATTCATGGAAACTTGCCAGGCAAAGGAACAGTACATGCAAAGGCACATTTGGGAAACTGTAAATAGCACTGTTTGTTGACAGCACTGGGAATATGAGAAGGGAAAATGGAGAGGTTGACAAGAGGCTTGATCAGGAAGGCTCTTGTAAGCTTGGGAGGGTGCTTTATTCAGAAAGAATTGACAAATTTTAAATGGGAGTATATGGTTTTATTTGAGTTTGAGAAAGCAGCCAGAGTGGAGAATGGATTTGGGAGGGGGGAAGGTAGAAAGATGGAAAAAAATAGGAGCTAACAAGAGAGCCCTATAAGGAGGCTCTTGAAATAAGCCAGATGAGAGATAATGGTGGCCAAGAATAGGATAGTGGAGATGAAAATAAATGTATGGATTCAGGAAGATTTGTTTGTTTTACTTTATGTACGCATAAAATCTAATAATATAGAAATACGTAAAGTGGTACATTGAACCCACGTACACAGCCTCAACAATAATCATCATGCAGTGGCTAATCCTATCCCACCCATATCTTTACCTCCCCCACCCCCCATGTTATTTGAAGCAAATCTCAGGTATCATTTCATCCATAAATATTCCAGTATGTATCTCTAGAAGATTTTTTTTTTTTAATCTGTAGATTTCTCCTCCATCTCTTTTTCCTTCTCATTTAAGAGATTGGGTGATTTGTCTTGTTGAATTTACCACAGCCCAGATTTTGCCGATTACATCCTTCTGATGTAGATGAATGTGTTTTTCTGAACTCTGTAGCTCTTTTATTTTAGTAGTTGGATCTGGAGGCATGATCACCTTCAGATTCAACTTTCTGGGCAAGAATTCTTCATGGGGATGTTGAGTTCTTCCATCAGAAAATATATACCGGGCTTCCCTGGTGGTGCAGCGGTTAAGAATCCACCTGCCAATGCAGGGGACACGGGTTTGAGCCCTGGTCCGGGAAGATCCCACATGCCACTGAGCAACTAAGCCCGTGCGCCACAACTACTGAGCCTCTGCTCTAGAGCCACAACTACTGAGCCCACGTGCCACAACTACTGAAGCCCGCACGCCTACAGCCTGTGCTCCGCAACAAGAGAAGCCACCGCAATGAGAAGCCTGCGCACCGCAACAAAGAATAGCCCCCGCTCTCTGCAACTAGAGAAAGCCCATTTAAAAAAAAAGAAGAAGATATATACCATCTTGTTTTCTCTTTTTGTTATGTTAGTAGCTGTTGATGATCAGTATCTAGGAGCCATTATAGTAACATTCTAATTCCAGTATTTCTTGTTCACTTATTAGCTGGAATGTTTCTATAAAGAGAAAATTTTCCACTGCTGTTGATTATCCTGTTCTGTATTTCATTTAGAAAAGACAGGGTAAATAGTTGATTCTTTCCCTTTTTAGTATTTAATAATTTCCAATATGCTGTGTTAGTTCCCTAGCATCCTTCAATGGTGACAGATTTTTTAGAGTCATTATTAACTCATGGATTTAAACATTTGTGTTTCAGTTAATTGTAATTATTTTTTAAAAGGATATTCAAATTGTCTCATCTATGGTTAGAGAGCGGCTGATTCAGCAGCTTTTGAGGAGATAGGAAAGATAGGAATGATGATAGGTTTTGAATGTAGGTGGGGTAAAGGGGAGAAAGGAGTTAAGGAGAGTCCCAGGTTTTTGGCTTGGGTGGTTGAGGCTGTTCACTGAAACAGCTGAGAAAGAGGAGCAGGTTTTAAAGGGCGGACATGTCTGGACATGTCTGAGGTGCTTATGATAGATGCATCTTGGTGGAGATGCCCAGGAGGCAGTTGGATATCAAGATGTGACGCTCAGGGGAGCAATCCATGACTCCAGGACCCAGGATAGGGCTCGGTTGCTATGTGTAGTTGACTCATATGATTATGTGTGTTATATCTTGTTGATAAAAATCAGTCCCTTTGCCAGCTGAAGCCAGGCTGTACCCCAAAGTAAGATTATTAAGCTCCTATTGCTTTCTCTTTTCTTTGTGCTTATCTTCAGAGAGTCAGGTTCAATCTCTAGAAGAGTAGGAAGGACAGAATTGGTTGTAGGTAGGTTTGCCACTAGGCCGGTTCACAACCGGTTCTGTTGGTTTTCCGATTTATTACACCCAGTCCCTCAATTAGAGGAGAGCTCTGTGTATGGGTAGGATTTACTGTAGTTGGAATTGAGGCCGGGTGAACTGGTTTTGGCTTTGCAGGAATGGCTTAGGGCAATCTTTTTGTGAGTATTTGTATTCCTAAAGGATTTTCTTTCCCTCCCCCATGTTCCTGCTCTCTGAAGCAACTCCTTTCCTTTCTTCCTCTAGTCAACAAATATTCATTGAGCACATGCTTTGTGTCAGGCACTGGGGATACAATGGTGAACAAGAATAGGGGGCACAGTCCCTGCCTTCATATAGCTTGGAGTCTAGTGGCAGATATATGTATATATTATATATGTTAATCAGAAGATCATGAGCAAAATATGATTCCATACTAATACAGGAACTCAGTAAATAGGACATATTGGCCAGAAATCTTTTATTACCAGTGCTGGGTCTTCATTATTGGAAGATTCAGTGTCAGGTAGGTTTACAAATGAGAAAAAAAATATATATATATATATAACAAAGGGCCTGACACATAGGGACTCTGAAATGGAGTTTGTCTAGGGAAAAAAAACCCTCCTCTGAAGTAAGATGGAAGAGTTAGAAAATGTGAAAATGAAAGTAGACTATGAATGCACCATTTAAGTTATTATTTTTTATTTTTATTATTTTTTAAAATAAATTTATTTATTTATTTATTTATTTATTTATTTATTTTTGGCTGCATTGGGTCTTCGTTGCTGTGCGCGGGCTTTCTCTAGTTGCAGCAAGCGGGGGCTACTCTTTGTTGCGGTGCGTGGGCTTCTCATTGCGGTGGCTTCTCTGTTGCGGAGAACTGGCTCCAGGCGCGGGGGCTTCAGTAGTTGTGGCTCACAGGCTCTAGAGAGCAGTTGTGGTGCATGGGCTTAGTTGCTCTGTGGCATGTGGGGTCTTCCCGGACCAGGGCTCGAACCATTGTCCCCTGCATTGGCAGGCGGATTCTAAACCACTGCATCACTGGGGAAGTCCCACCATAAAGTTTAATTTTTAAAAAAATGCATACCACCCAGTCACCTACACAACACATATACCAAAAGCCTTCTAATTGCTTTAGCATATTATGAATGCCTGCTATATGATATATGCTGAACCCAAGGCTGTGCTCTGAAATTACCAAAGCTTGACTCTTTGGGGTTATATTCAGGCTAATAAGGAAGGCAGAACTGTAAAATAAAAACAGTAGGTGGTTTGTGTTATCATGATGTGTTTTAGGGATCCAGGCAGCATGGAAGAAGGGTGTGGTTTGACTCTGTCTGATTTGATGCCTGGGAGGATGGAGTCTTAGAATACCTCACAGTGGAGGTGATACTTAAATTGAGTCCAGAAAGATGAGTAAGTGCTAGTGGAAGCTATAAGGAAGTAGTGAGAAGAGTTATTCCAGGTAGATGTTATAGCTTAGCATATTTGCACTACCGGTGAGTCAGTATGGCAGGAGTGATGGGTATTTATAGGGAATAGTGGTAAATGAAGCTGGAGAGATCAACAGGGGCTGGATTGTAAAGGGGATTGGGATTGTGGACCTTTATACTATAGGTGCCTGAGAGCCATTGACTAGACACAGATCATGCCACAGTTATTGGGAGTTTTTATCTTGCACACCTTTGTCCAGAGTCCTCAGTTATACAGCAGTGAGTTACTTGTAGGCAGAAACCTCTTCCTGTGTCATCTTTTTTCTTCCTCTCAGTGAGGCAAATAGATGGGTAGACAAATGAAACAACGGTGAGAAGTCAGGGCCTAGGCCAGAGTCTATCCAGAAACTACTGAGTTTCAAGTGGTCTTCCTTTTTAGGGGCACCAAAGTTGGAAGGCTCTCTGTCTGTTTGCCCTGCCCCCAAGTCTTCCTTTTTACTGCTGTGATCTTTTCTACTTCATTTGCACATGTTGCTTAACAGCACTTTGAGCTGTTGATATATTCAGAGCTGCAGTATTTTATTTGCATTCATCTCTGGACTTAATTGTGAAGAAGGTAGACAGGTAAGGGTGCCATATGGGATGAATAAGTCCCAACTCGTTCAGACTTCTCAGGAGACAGAATAGTTGGCTGTGTTTATATTTATACATTGTATGTCTGTTTCTTCTCTTTTTCTCTTCATTCAAAAGGGGCTGATTTATTCATACTATAATCTGATACTTTAAAAATCCATGTACAAGATCTTGACTTGAAAATTATGGAGATTTTTTAAAGGAGGGTTCACTCTTTCCAGGTCTTAAATACCCTACTCATATTTAAATTTACTTGATTGTCTCAAAAATGTCTTTTTACAGTTGTATGTTCAAGTCACAGTCCAAGCAAGGTACATACTTTGCATCTGGTTGTTATATATAAGGCTATTCTTTTTTTAAAAAAATTTATTATTTATTATTTATTTTTGGCTGCGTCGGGTCTTAGTTGCGGTGCACGAGCTCTTCGTTGCAGCGTGCGGGCTTCTCTCTAGTTGTGGCACGCAGGCTCCAGGGCGTATGGGCTCTGTAGTTGTGGCGCGTGGGGTCCAGAGTGCGTGGGCTCTGTAGTTGGCTGCACATGGACTCTCTAGTTGAGGCGCGCGAGCTCAGTAGTTGTGGCATGTGGGCTTAGTTGCCCCGCGGCATGTGGGATCTTAGTTCCCTGATCAAACCAGTGTCCCCTGCGTTGTAAGGTAGATTCTTTACCACTGGACCACCAGTGAAGTCCCTATAAGGGTATTCTTAAATCACACCCTGGAGTCTTTTTTTCCATTGCCAATCATGTTACTCTTCTGCATACAGGTTTAATTCCTGACTTTAAATCATAGGCATTAAAAAGTCTTTTGTGATCCTTATTCCTTCAAGTCCTGAAATACCTTTCCTACCTGTTTACATGTTGAACACCAAGGTTCAGCTCCCTTTCTGTGGCATGCCACTCCAATCTAATGAATTTTCCTTCATCTGTTTCCTTAACTCATAACATCATGTTGTCATTTATCTGTTTAGTTGTTTGCAGTACAAGTGGGTTAATGTGGAGTGGGGGGAAATGAGGCTGGAGAGAGGTCAGCAGATGGTGAGCACCTCTAAGGTGAGGATCACATAATATTCACTTCTGTCACTTCAGTCAGCATAGTGCCTAGCTCATAGGAGACACTCAGTGAATGTCTGTAGAATTGGATGAAAAACCCTAGTTTCTAAAATATTTTTAGTTTGTAGCTCTGAGTTATTTTTTGTTTGTTTTTTCCTGAACTATGGACTGCCCTTTCCAACTCCAGAAATAGATGGCAAAACTGGAAATCATATCTAAGTATGTTCTTTGTTGCTCCTGTTCTTTTTCTGAACTCAGGAGCTTTGCTTGTTAGTCCCAGGTAGTGTGGACTTCATTTGGCTGTGTTTCATTATTCCTGTTTAGTTGAATTAAACTCCTGTCGTTGCCATAAGGAATGTATGCATCAAGGATCTGACAGATAAGAACAAGAGACCTTGGGCTTTTGGGTTTTGTGGTTTGCAAGGTTAAAAAGGAATTTTAAATATTTTCCACATAATTCTGTTTTTCTGAAGTGGGTAGATTTTCTAACTAGTCCACCTCCATCAGTGGTCACATGGCTTTCACTTCGCATCAGATTATCATTGAAACTTCTTAAAGGCAAATAAGGCTGAAATGATTCCAGTGATTGTGTACCCACTAGAATCGCTATCTTTTGTTTTACTTCGAAGGACTAAACATAATACATCTTGATTACCCCCTTCAGCTTCAAAATCTGCAGTCTTCTTTGCAAGTTGTCATTTGAATAAACAAACATGGAAATGATGTTGAATAGTAACATCTAAAAAGAGGCTTTGTTGTTTCCTGTCCAAGATATGTGGCATAATGGAGGCGATGAGGGACTAGGATATTTGGATTTCTTCTCTCAGTTGGTCTGATGACTCTTGCTTTTTCCTTTCTTTGGGCCTCAGTTTCTCCATCTTTAAAATGAAAGTGGAACCAGTTTCTTGCAAGGTTAAACTAAGGTTCTGCCATTCATAATTTGGACTCAACTTTTGAATTCTATTAGATACTCAGTATGCAAATGTCGCAGGTGTTGGTTGGATGTAGAATTTTGTTCATCTACTTTTTTCTACATTACAAAACTAGTATTAGCAAGTAGAAAATGCTGCTTTCTTACCTTTTTTTCTCCCCTTCCCACTCATAAATTCCATGAATCCTTTCAATTTTTTTAAATGATTTTTCTTCTCTGCGGTTGTTTTTAACAATCTTATTGGGAGCCCTGTTTAGATTTAGAGTTTGTCTTTTGCATTCACATGGTCACTGAGGTGCAAGTTCATGTGCTCTGCCCCTTCCTCCTAGTAGAACCTATAAAGGGCTCGGCTCTCAAAAAACTTGTGGGACTTTGGATACTGAAGAAATATGGCTCTATATCTAAAGACAAGACTTACCGGTCTTAAACTATGTTAAAGAGTTGTTCTCAGGCTTATGGGTACATCAAGGATTATTACTAAGACCCACCCTTTAAAATCAAGAGCGCTGCCTCAGTCTTGATACTTGGACCTTGACCAATAGCTCCCCATTTTATATTTTCCTCCAAAGGTTGGTGCAGTAAAGCAAAGAGGCTTACTACACTTCATTAATCTCTTGTCTGGGTGGGAATAGGATGGGAACGCTGGTTGATGTGTTTGTGTTGGAGTGAGGTGTGTGACGCCAGTGGCAGAAAATTTATTTTTAGGCAGACAAATTATAACCTTTTCTCCTCCTGGAAATCATTGGTCACTTTCCCTTTAGGCCATACTTTGTAAGATGGCCTTAATGCTCCCTGTTGCTCTCTGTTTTGGTTGGGAAAGCCCTCTAGTAACAGTGGCAGCAATATTTGCCATTCAGTTATATGGCTGCCAGTGACAGATTCCACTCCCACTCCTTTTTATGGACTACTGCTGTAAAATGTGCCTGACCTTTAAATTATTCCCAAGGCTAGCCTAGAGATTAAGGGAGATTTCATAGGATGAAACACTTTGCACAGTTAAAAAACACTTATCCCTGGCAGTTGGTCTCTCTTTGGATCATCCCACCTTCTCAGTGGAACTTGCCCTGATATTGTGTTCTGATATCTGAATGGATAGCTGAATGTTTGACATCATGTGTCATTAACATATGGCTCAGATTTGCCAGCCTCTGCAGCTCTGTGGCGGTGTTTGAACATACTCACACACCCAGGGTGACGCGCACTGGTATGGTTCACAAATCAAGGAGGCATGGCACGATGATTGCTTAAGATCTTAGGAGTTTTAAAGGAATGAAGCAAGAAGCTTACTTTAAATATTTAAGCTCTTGGCTGGGGGCAGGGGATGAAAATTCTAACCTTTGATTTCCAAAAGAATATTGCAGACCTAGTTCCCTTTCTCCACATTATTTCAAACTAGTGTGTATAACCACAGCCTGAAAATTAAGGGCCAGAGTTAAAGTGAACACTGTAAATAACTCAGCTTCACATTTTAATTTTCTCAGAAGAATTTGCCTTGTCATTGTTTATTATAATGACAAAAAGCAGGGGATCCCACTCCTACCCCACCAACACATGCATAACACGGAGTCTTTGTTTTTTCTTTAACTTGTGCCAAAGGTTTTAACTGTAAACTTTCTAATCCAGATTATAAAAGAATATAATATAAAATAGCTCTTGAAAAAAAGGAGAGAAAAAATCCTACATACTAGAACTCTTTTAAATTAAATGAAAACCAAGTCCTTCTAAAATGCTGCCTTTTAAGTTTAGGATCTCAGCTTTAAAAAAAGACTGGAGGAGTATTTCCTATTAAATGTTCCCATAACAGTTTTCAGAGAGTCATGGTAGGCAGTATTGTTAACTAAAGAAAATAAGTCTATCAGTTCCACTTAGATAACCTTTGGAAATAAACGAACTCCATACACGTTGTGACCTTAGCGCCTGAACTTTCTAATCACATGACTGGCTTGTAAACTGACCTGTGAGGATGACTGTTGTAGTACGGGCTAAGAGAGAGAAATTGGCCAAGTGTCGGAAGGGTGGTCATCAAGCTGGACTTGTCTTGTAATCTCTGTTTCTTCATGGCTGCAATAGAACTTCTCAACAGACTCCGAGAAGCATGAAATGGAGACATGGGAAGGTAAGGGAGCAGACTGTGTCAGTCTGGGCTCAAATCTAAGGTATAGAAATTTTCTTTGAAGGTTTAGAGCAGATAGTAGCCTTGAGGGAAGAGGGAGGCAGTCCAATCCTTTTTTTGTGTCTTGGCGGAATTCAGCCAACAAGTTTTCATGTAAATAGCAACTAGCTATAAATGTTTTGAAATAGAGAAAAGCAAGGGAGAACTGTCGTAAATTGGTTATTGTGGTTGATGTTTTTAAGAGAATGAGCAGAAAAAAAGGATTGAAATTTTATAGTGACTTGAAAAAAAAATCTTAAACTTCATTTTACATCACAGTCCTTAGGTAAAGTTTACAGTTTAAAAATTATTCTGTTTACTTCTTGACAGACTTTGTTTATATTTTAAATTCCCTAATCCAGTTCACCATCTGCCAAAGCCTTATTTAGTACTGTTAATTATAGATAGTATTGGGGTCATGAGCCCTTTGATAAGGCATCCTCATTCCCTTTGGGGGAACTTAGATACTTTACGGTTTTGGGTATAAGACTAAGCCATTGCTAATTTCTTTTTAAGTGGATTGTTTTTAAAATGGGTAAATATTCTCTCTCTCTCTCGTTTAATAGCAAGTAGTTAGTGTTGAATTTGTATACTTGGAATAAGCTCTTGTGTGAGAAACCCCAGTGCCCCACAACTTTATTATTTGGGCCTCGAAAGACATAGGCAGCTAAAGAAACAGCTACAAAATGAATCTTAGTATTTAAGATTTGCTGTATTTGTTTGCTGTGTTTATAAAGTATAGAGTTCAAGAGTTTGCCAAAAGTTTGGTTTCTCATAGGCACTGCTCAGTTATAGCCAGAAGAGTTTCAGATTCTTTGAGGCAGTTGGTATATTTCTAGGAATGGCATTTATCTATGAAATGCTTTCTTAGGAAAGCTTCCCAGCCCCTTGCAGCATGCCTAACATCTGCCATAGGCAGCTTTGCAGTTCAATTCTTACTCTGAGGATGCGCAAACTAGGGAAATGGGACCCTCTCTCACAGCAACATTCTTCTTTATAGTAATACTCCCTTATATGTTCTTCCCCAGCACTTTGTATGCCAGAATTACCTCATTGGTTTTTACAATAAATTGGTGGAAACTACAAAGTTTATAGAAATTATCAATTACATGCACAACCTGATATTTTTTATCTTGAACAACTTCCTTTCTTTCTCCCAGTAGGCACAGAAATTCTTTGTTAAACTAATCTGCTTATACTAGCTTTTCCAGAAGGGAGTAGTTTAAGAAGTAAGATTTGCTCTGGATCCACTGGAATAGTTTAGGGGTAAGCAGAGATACCAGAGCAGTATAGTTAGGTGAGTTTGGAGGGGATAGCTCTGGAGGATTTGGACTTTTTTCAACTAGTTTGAATCTGTTAGTGATATGTAGTCCACCAGTTTTTGTTTTGTTTTGTTTTGTTTTTTTAACATCTTTATTGGAGTATAAATGCTTTACAATGGTATTCCACCAGTTCTGACAGAGAAAAAAATGTTTGAACAGAAAGTTCTCCCTTAGTTCTTAATTAAATATTGAAACTTCAATTTTTCTTAGCTGTTCAATGGCAGAAAATAACTTATGGTACTAAAACGAGAACTTTTATAATACAAAGAAGTGAATTTTAAAAATTTCACCTGAATCATCCATACAAAATTCTAATAAGGCAAAATGAATTATCCCAGCTGAAGGAGGTCTTTGGAAGCTTAAAAAGCAAAATCAAACTACTTACAAAAGAGATCAGTGAAAATGCTACTGTAAAAAAGCGTTGCCTGGTTTTAGATATTGGGCCCTTGTCCATTTAAATTAACCTTTGTCACAGCTGGGCATACAAATGTTTTGTTTTAGTTCACAGAGGGTTAACTCTATTCAAGCTTTCACTGTGGCAGGCCTGATCTGTGGAGTCTTACAATCTGGTCTTTCAGCCCTGCCAGTCGCTAGGCAGGAAGTCTTATTTCTTAAGCTATCTTTCAGAATGGGGGGTTGGGATTTGGAGAAAGGTGGGGGAAGGGCCTTGGTGCATCTGTAAGGATCAATAACAGAGAGCAAGCCGCAGAGAGGCCATTGTGCACACTTCAAGATAGATGTAGCCCTTTTGCACGGCCCCTGCCTGGCAAGACAGACACCTAAAACCAAAACAATGCCACTGAATGAATTCCCTGTGAAAATAAGATTGCTGTTTAAAAGAGAAAAAAATACTTGAGTGCCCTTTTAATGTTGGGAATATTCTCATTCCTCAACTTGCTGGGATCAGGCAACCCCCACTAGAAATAACTCCAAATTGATTTTTAAACGCCTTTTGTCCTCATGCTAATACTGTATTGAATTGGAGAGGGTGATCATTTTGGTCTTAGTCACGTGCATCAAAGCTTTGAGTAGTCTTTTTTTTTCTTTACTTTTTTCTTCTCTTCCTTCCTTTTTTTCTTTTTTTACTCTAACGTTTGTTTTACTGTATTGGTATTGGAGGCATCATTAAAGGAATAAACAAAATTTGGTTAGGATTTGAGTAACACGTGTGAAATCCCTCCCCCAACAGCTGGTATTGGTTCTTGAAACTTCAGCTGAGCTAAACAGATGCTCTTAGTGTTATTTTGAGATCGTTTAAACCAGATTTGTAGCCAAGAAATCTACAAAAATTATAGGTCTTATTTTAAAATACACTAAAGTTGTGATATGCCACATCCTGACGCGTATTACATGGGTGTTAAACAGAAATACCTGAGCTTGGGAAAGTGAACAAATCCCGCCAATGAAGTTATGATTTTAAAAGCTACCAAGTTTGTTCTTCTTTTACTCCAGCCCAGATTTTCATTTTTTGAATTCCCCTTTTCCAAGCCCAACTGTAACATTCCTGTTTTACTGTATCCTTTTTCAGAGGACCAAGGCAGTAATTCAGTAGGTATTTTTATGATGCAAATTCTTTATGGCAATTGGAAAGAGTAATAGAGTCTTTGCTGCTTCTCTTCTGCTAAACCCCCAAAGTATTGGTGACAACTGATGGTGATAGCTGTGGAAAATGGAATCATAAAGAACTTCTTTCAGTTTAAAAATCTTCCAGGAATAAATGCATAAGCTAACTGGAGGTCCATAATGCAACTTGCAAATATACAAATGGAATAAGTGGGGAAAAAGACCTGCATCTGAAATGAGCCCCAAGTTTAATTTATTTTGTGCTTCTTGAGTTGAGACCTGACAGTCTCCTGGACAGTTTTGAGGCTTGAGAGAATACATCGACACTTCACAAGATCATCTGGGTATTTTTAACACATCTCTAACCTATACACCTTTTCTGTATATATGATGTATATGTATAAAATGAAATGATGTATAAAAAGAAAATTTAACTTAATCATCACAAACCTCCTTGATAGCATTGTTTTTGCGTTTCTGATGCATTATAATTCTTCATTACAGAAGGGATCAATTCTTTTAATGGGTATTTTCCAGAGAGATACAAATATTACTAGCAAAACTTGGAAGTTCAGTTACCATTTGCATTGTATTAAAATGGGGTATGAAACCTACCATGACCCTTTGAACAATGTGGTCTTTAATGTGCTTTAGGGGGAGGGCCTAGTGAAGGAAAAGCCATAAAAGTCTTCAGGGTTCAAGATGAGGTTGGGATTTTAGGCCATTGCTTTTGTCATTTTCACACACAAACATCACTGCAATCATGTTTGATTTAGCATCCTTAATACAATGAGGTGGGAGAACAAAAGGATATCAGAGGCACAAGTATGGAAGCCAAACATTCTCCCTTCCCCCCAAATTTTTTCGGATCATTTTTTTCTTGCTGTGTCCCTGCTACTGAGTTTTTTTAAGCCAAGAAAATTAGTCCATTTGTAAGAATCTTCTTTTTGCATGCCTCAGTGGTTTGCTCGGGCATTTGAAAAACAAGCTGTTTCTCAAATATTTTTTTGTCACATAAAAAAGTCATGTCTCAAAAACTTGGTTAAAAACACCATAATTAAGAAAAATGTACCCACTCATATTTCAAGGTTGAGGGTTTTGGAGGGTGTTCCCAATGCACAGCTGTTTTACATATTTTGAAAAGCCTGATAGATGTAAAGGTCATTGCTAACTCTAACAGGGTCTTGATGCTCACACTGTGATCCAAGGACCTTGCATTAATTAGGATGAGAAGCATGGAAGGTCAGGAGTCAACTGACTGGTGGGCCTCGGTGGATTGTCGTTGGGGCCAATCAGAATTCATATAGGATTTTTAGCCGTTGAAACCAAACAAAAACAAAAACAAAAACGAAAGAACAAAAAACCTGCTGTTGCCTCCATGGCCTCTGAGCAGATCCGTTGGCCTGTATGGTAAGGACTTGTCCTGTGCTGCCCAGATGGCTCATAAAAACTTGACTGCATCCATTGCTTTGCTACAGAACCTCAGCAGCCTGCTCTGTCACTTGGCCAAGTCACTTGACCTCTGTGAGCCTCAGTTTCCTCATATGTACAACAGGGGATGATAATACCAATCTCCACAGGATTGTTATAGGAATTGAATAAGAGAACCTCTGTCTCAGTGCCCAACACATGCTTAACATGCCTTGACATTGAAATAAGTTTCAAATAGTAGCAAATTTAAGGAGATTAGGAAGGAGAAGATTCTTGGGTGAGGCTGTTGGCTGGTGCTGTTTATAGTCCAAGTAGAAAAGTCCCCAGGGAACGCCTCCATTCAGTGGGGAACAATCAGGGAAGGGCCCTTTGGAAATTGGAAAGTGCTGTATGACCAGTGAGATGAGCTGCTGAGACTTCTCCTACATCCAGTTGCTGTGCTAATATCCTATTCCTGGGCTAATGAAAATAATTAGTAATGAGTGGGTCCCTGCAAAATTTGTAGCTTTTTCCCCAAGAGAGTCTTTTTACAGTTGTTTTGATGGGAAGGAAAAGGAGAAGGGATGGCCTCTAAGTGAGCACACAGATTAAGTCATTATTAGAAAAGGAAGGATAATCACGTTAGTCTTATAACGTGAAAGAAGAAGATATTCTTTCATGCGTTTTGGGAGATAAATAGATGCCAAGATAATTACCGAGGCCATGCTTAGTAGCCCCTTCTCAGAAGCCTTCCCGTGAGGTAGTAAAGTTGGGAATATTACTAGCACACTAATCATTGCCCTGCTTAACTTTGGAGTCTTCAGTCTCTCCGCCTTCTGGTTGAGAGGTTATATCAGTGGTTCATTTTCTTATCTCTGTATTTAAAATTATAATTTATGTAGCCAACATTCATTGAGCCTTGGGAACACAGGTGAATCAGACATAATTCCTTACCTGAACTGCAGCTCCTCCTTTTCAGCTACAAAGAGGGAAAAATAATTTTAGTGTTGCTTAACAGATATTAACTTTATCACTTAGAGTTTTTAAATTTTTATTTCTGTTTATTTATTTAAATTTTTTTGGCCATGCCGCGTGGCATGTTGAATCTTAGTTCCCCGACCAGGGATTGAACTCTCACCCCCTGCAGTGGAAGCATGGAGTGTTAACCACTGGACCACCAGGGAAGTTCCTCATTTAGAGTTTTTGATAAAGAAGATGCACGATGGAATACTACTCAGCCATAGAAAAGAACGAAATTTTGCCATACGCAGCAACATGGATGGACTTGGAGGGCATTATGCCACATGAAATAAGTCAGACAAAGAGAAATACTGTATGATATCACTTATGTGGAATCTAAAAAATAAAACAAACTAGTGAATATAAGAAGCAGACTCACAGATACAGAGAACAAATTAGTGGTTACCAGTGGTGGGGGGAAAGGGGGAAGGACACGATAGTGGTGGGGAGTGGGAGGTATAAACTGTTGGGTTTAAGATAGGCTCAAGGATGTACTGTACAACATGGGGAACATAGCCAATATTTTGTAATAACTGTAAATGGAAAACAACCTTTAAAATAGTATAAAAAATTAAAAATTTAAGGAAAAAAAACCCCAGTTTTTGAGGGCAGTTGCTGGGAGAGGAAGAAGAACATTTAGCTTCCAAAGCATTATTCAAAACTGGCAGTAGGATTTGTTTGCACTTTGGGCCTTATATTTCTTTAGTTTTTTTGACTACATTTGTTAGACATTTCTTGAAATGTTTTTGCTCTTACAAGTGTATGGTTGCAAAGTAGAATATTCAAATACTTTTCTATTTTTCTTAATATAGTAAAATTAGAGTCCTGGAATGCATTTGGCAAAAATGTGGAGAGACTCTAAATCTCATTTCTGTTTCTGTGTTAGCATCCTATTCACTGTTAGCAAAACGTTTTCCTTCCAAGAGGTTTTAGCATGTGCCCTCAGTGTGATGACTATAGCAACCTAGCTTTGCTTTTCAAAGGAGCTGATAAGTTATGCATAACTTACTAAATGTCAGATATATTTAATTAAAGTTTATTAACTAACTGCTCTACAGCAAATGCATGTTTTGGACCTTTAAAAAAAAAAGAAAGAAAATACCATCCCAGTGGCCATTTAATCCCAAAACACATGCACTTGAGTCTGTGGAAGTAAGAGATGTGTAAATGAAAGTCTTGGCACACAATAGGTGCTGGTCATGAAGTCTTGGCCATTGTTACTATTATAATAATATGTATACATGCATATATTCATATGCATTCATAGTTTTTTTAAGTTTGCCATGAGATAGTTGTTAATTGCCGCTGACAAAAAAATCTACTACCCTCACGTCTTTTATTGACTGCGGGCAGGATAGGGGTGAGGTGATGATGTGCCACAACTAGTTTCTCTCCCTGTCGTTGAGTATAGTCCATACCATTGTTTTTACCATATTGCGTATTTAAATGGTACTTTAAGAAACTGGCCATCACATTGTTCTGTTAGGATTCTAGGTTCCTTTTGAATACTTAGAAATGAATTCTTCCTCAGAACCTCTGCTCTCATCCTCACATACTTTTTTTTTTTTTTTAATATATTTATTTATTTATTTATTTATTTACGGCTGCGTTGGGTCTAAGTTGCAGCGCGTGGGCTTTCTCTAGTTGCGGTGAGTGGGGGCTACTCTTTGTTGCGGTGCTCAGGCTTCTCGTTGTCGTGGCTTCTCTTATTGCGGAGCACGGGCTCTAGGCGCGCAGGCTTCAGTATTTCTGGCACTTGGGCTCCGTAGTTGTGGCTTGCGGGCTCTAGAGCACAGCGTAGTTGTGGCACTTGGGCTCAGTAGTTGTGGTGCACGGGCTTAGTTGCTCCGCGGCATGTGGGATCTTCCCGGACCAGGGCTTGAACCCGTGTCCCCTGCATTGGCAGGCGGATTCTTAACCACTGCACCACCAGGGAAGCCCCTCACATACTTTTTTGAGTGTCATGTACACTAAAACACTTGCCATGAGGTTACCAATCTGTTACTAGAGAAAAACTACCCACCGTAGAATATGCTTTAGTATGGGAAGTTGTCATATGTCATATGCTGAAAAATATTTGAACTTAGTTTCTTAATTCTTTATTTCCACCAACCATTAGTCTTACCAAAGGAAGAGAATGATGAACGTTTAGGGAGTCTTGGGGAGTGGTGGGGAAGGAGTACTAGTTTTATGAAAGTATTGATCCAGGGCCTCCAGGAAGCAGAACCCTGTGGTTCTGATGGCTACATTAGTAAAATAATGTGAGTGTAATTGTGAAAGATTTTGTAATGGGCATAGTTGTGCATAATTTAAGTTTCATAATTTGTGGTCTTAATTATGAGTGCAGAGAGACTCCAGCACTTATTCTGAACATTGTTTTACATATGAAAGTAGTTACAAAAGCACTTTTTGGTTAAATAGAGTGTGAATCTCCAATAATGCAACATGTCTGTGTTCTGGCTCTTCATACTAAATCTGGTCAGAATTCTGGAGGAAGTGGCCTTTTGGTATGGCAACTATGTTTTCTACCCTTCTAGAACATATGGTTTTACTTGAAGCATGCTAATTTATCTCTTTCACCAGGATTTTAGAACTGGGCAGCGACCTAGGTAGCAGAGTACTGAGCTTTGAGCATTGGCATAAGGTTTCTGGGATGGCTTATCAGTTTATCATCTAGAGTTCTTATAAACTGTGCACTTTGATTTGCAAGTAGAGAAGCTACACTATTCATTTATTCAACTGACATTCACAAGAGGTTGCCCTATGCTTAGTATTGAGCTATATATTAGGGATACAGAAAAAATAAGATACTCTCCCTGCTCCGTGGAGCTTACAGTCTAGCAGAGGGAGATAAGTGCAACAAGGTGTCTGAGGCACAATAATAGTAATCTTGGAAGGTACAAAGGTTGTATACAGGTAAGAGTGCTCTTTTCTATTCTCTTTCTTCAACCAGGAAGGCATCATGACAGATTGGTCAACGTTTGTCAGGCTGTTAAACTGAGGAAAGGGTCTCCCAGGCAGAAGGAGCGGCATGAGCAAAGGCATAACAATATAAAACAACCTGACAGAGTACAGGGTGAGCTATAAGACCCACATAAGACAGAAAGGTTGGTTGGTTCTAGATGCAAGGGAAACCCTAGAGAGAGCCTTGGTCTGAGAATGTATACCCCTACCCCTGTTGAGCAGAAGAGAGCCCTCCTCACATTCCTGTCAGTACTCCTTTTGCAAATATGTTGAAGAGATTAATGTACTTTGCTAGAAAAGGGCACAGGTCCGCCCCAGAACTGGAGGCCTGGACATTACTGCTTCTGGGACTTAGGGAGAGCATACTGCTTCTGGGACTTAGGGAGAGCATGCTATAGCCTTGCTTAACTTTGTTACAAATTGCCAGGTACTGCAGAGGGAGAGGCCTTGGTTAAATGGTTCTAATAAGTTACACTGTTTGTGCTCTGGGGGAATGTTCCAAACAGAAATGGGGCCTCTTGTATTTTTTTAGTTAATAAAGAAAGTCTTTTTTTTAATTTAATTTTTATTTTATGTTGGAGTATAGTTGATTTACAATGTTACGTTAGTTTCAAGTGTACAGCAAACTGATTCAGTTATACATATACATATATCCATTCTTTTTCAGATTCTTTTCCCATGTAGGTTATTACAGAATATTGGGTAGAATTCCCTGTGGTATACGAGAGTCTTAATAATATCTTACCCAGACTATTTCACGAGTTTAGACCAAAAATTTCTTTTGGTTTTCTAGGGCAAGTTGTGTATGTTTTTACTGAGATAATCATTGTATTTTTATTTAGATCTTGGTGAAATAGTTGATGACCTAGTGATCAAAGCATTAAAATGTTTTTGAATAGGTAGTATTAGATGCTTTCTAAAAAAATTAACATACAGTAAAATTGAGGGGTTTTGAAAGGGGTACATAGTTCTATGAATATGGGTTTGTGTAACCACCCTACAATAAAGATACAAAGCAGATTCATTACCTGCCCCCCCCATCACCACCAAAAAATACTCCTTCATTCCCTTACCTTAATCCTAACCCCCTAGCAATCACTAATCTGTTTTCTGTTACTATAATTTTATCTTCTGGACAATGTTCTATGAATGGAATCATACAGTATGTAACCTTTTGAAACTGGCTTCTTTCATTCAGTATAATGCCTTTGAGATTCATCCAAATTGTTGTATGTATCAATAGTTCATTCTTTATTGGTGAGTAGTATTCCATTGTATGTTAGTTGATTCATTGACCTCTTGAAAGACATGTGGGTTATTTCCAGTTTGCAGTGATTATGAATAGAGCTGCTATAAACATTTCATGTACAAGTTTGTGTGTGAACCAAAGTGTTTATTTTCTATGGTAAATAACTAGGAGTAGACTTGATGGGTCATATGGTAAGTATATGTTTAACTTCATGAGAACCTGCCAAACTGTTTTCCATAGTGCTTTTATCATTTTACATCCTCAGTTGCAGTGTATGAGAGTTCTAACTGCTCTAGGTCTTCACCATCACTTGGTATTGTCATTTTTAAATTTTAGCCATTCTATGGATAAAGAAGATGTGATATATATATACAATGGAATACTACTCAGCCATAAAAAGAGATGAAATCTTGGGACTTCCCTGGTGGTCCAGTGGTTAAGACTTCGCCTTGCAATGTGGGCGGTGCGGGTTCAATCACTGGTGGGGGAGCTAGGATCCCACATGCCTAGGGCCAAGAGAGCCAAAACATAGAACAGAAGCAATATTGTAACAAATTCAATAAAGACTTTAAAAATGGTCCAGATCAAAAAAAAAAAAAAAGAGGGAGATGAAGTCTTGCCATTTGCAACAATATGGATGGAGCTTGAGGGTATTTTGCTAAGTGAGCTAAGTCAGATGGAGGAAGACAAATGCCATATTTTTTTCACTCATGTGGAATATAAAAAGCAAACAACAACAAAAATAAATGAACAAACCAAACCAAACAAAAACAAGCATGTAGATACAGAGAACAGAGTAGTGGTTACCAGAGGAGGAGGCAGTTGATGGGGGAGGGTGAAATGGGTAATGGGGATCAACTGTATTGTGACAGATGGAAACTAAATTTTTGGTGGTGAGCAACACCGTAGGGTTTACAGAAGTAGAAATATAATGTTGTACACATGAAACTTAATGTTATAAACCAATATTACCTTAATAAAAAATAAATTAAAAAAATAATGATCCAAATAGCAAATCTGTTTATGAAAAGTATTATGTGATCAGAATCTTCTAAAAAATTAGTTCACATGTAATTTTATTTATTAGTTAAGGACTAATATTTGTATAAACGTATCTACTGTGGGAATACATAGAAGCAGAGTGGTGGAAAGATTTGAAAACAAAATTTATTTAGCCATTCTAATATGTAGTGATATCTCATTGTGGTATCTCATTTCTCTAACAGCTAATGATGTTAACCATCTTTTCATGTTTATTTGCAGCCACATATCCTCTTTAGTGAAATGTCCAGGTCTTTCCATTTTTAAATTGTGGTATTTGGTTTTTCATTATTGAATTTTGACAGTTCTTTATATATTCTGGATACGGATTCCTTTTTGGATGAGTTTTCTTTACAGAAATTGAATGACAGAAGATGGAAAGGGTGTAGTGTGTAGTTATTAAAGCGGCTTGCTTATATTTCCAGATAATTCTTAAATCATAGTTTATGCCTCATGCTTTTACAACTCTCAGCCTTTTTCTTTAAGAGCCAGCCTGTGCTTTATGACACAGGGCGTTTTCTCACAATTCTACAGTGGGTTTCCTCACAATTCTACATTCTAAATTCTCACAGTTTAGAAATGTTAAATAATTGAATTGATGTACTGTGATTTCCCCGTCTGAAATCCTCTCCCTAGATATAAGTCGCTCTTTTGAAAATGAGAAAGCATTATTTCCAGTGAGTGGAGGAAGGGTAGAATTAGCTGAGGTCAGAGAATTAGGCCAGAACCTGATCATATAGGACTATATATAGGCCATGGATTTTATTTCATGTGCAAGAGGAAGTATTTACAGTCTAATGAGAAGAATTTTTAAAGACCCACCCCACCCCGGCCTGCCCACTACATTATAGAATGGATTGGAAAATGGATTGTAGGGAGCCAAGGAGAAGTAGGGAAACCCTTATTAGAATGAATGGTCATCCAAGTGAGAGATGATGGTAGTTTAAGCAAGGGCCGGGGGACTTCCCTGGTGGCGCAGTGGTTAAGAATCCGCCTGCCAGTGCAGGGGACATGGGTTCGATCCCTGGTCCAGGAAGATCCCACATGCCATGGGGCAACTAAGCCCATGCGCCACAACTACTGAAGCCTGTGCGCCTAGAGCCCACAAGCCACAACTGCTCAGCCCGTGCACCACAACTACTGAAGCCCACTCACCTAGAGCCCGTGCTCTGCAGCAAGAGAAGCCACCATAGTGAGAAGCCCGCACACCACAATGGAGAGTAGGCCCCACTCACCGCAACTAGAGAAAGCCCGTGTGCAGCAATGAAGACCCAACGCAGCCAAAAAGAAATAAATTTTTTTAAAAAGAGAGAGAGAGAGACTGAGAAAGTAGGAAAGCCAGGAGAGAGTGGTATTCTAGAAGCCAAGGGAGGAAAATGTTTCAAAAAGGAAGGAATTGAGATGCTTGTCCAATTTCTTTCATTCATCAAGCAAACATTCTTGAGTACTTTTCACTTTATAAGACTCCATGGATAGGTCCAGCAGTGATCAGGACAGATAAAGTAGTCCACTCTATCTCTAAATATATTGGGTTGGCCAAAATGTTCGGGTTTTTTGAAAGGTGTTACGGAAAAACCTGAATGAACAAACATTTTGGTCAACCCAATATATAAAGTGTCTACATATATATTTTAAGGATTTCAGTGTGAAGCTATATAGGGATTTTGAGGGTCCATCTATATTCAGTTACGATATTTAAATTTCAGAAAGTTGCCTTGAACACTTTAACACTCGTGATTCCATAGTATTCCCAATTTTTGTTACTAGAATAGAAGGTTTGGTATGCAAATTCATGTGATCCAGAATAGCAGCATTATTATAGATACATAGGTTATTTAAAGGCTAAATGAAATGCAGAGACAGCTGTAGTGTAGAGGTTACTTACACAAACATGTGCAAGTTACTTTAATTCTCTGGACCTCAGTTTCTCCATCTATAACGTGAGGATGAGGAACTAGTTTATTTCTAAAGCCTCTTCTGGCTCTGAAATTTAATGACTCCATAGTCCAGGACCAACTAATCAGAGAAGTCACAAATAACTGAGATAATGCAACAAACACATCAACTTTCAACGTCTGTAATATCCTTTTCAGTGACTCCTTCAGTAGCCAGATCAACCTCTAATTGAGTGTCTGATGGTGGAAGCACAGGACTTTGACAGTTGAAAGCTACACTAATGAAAGTCCCTGGGAGTGTCTTTGGAATAAACCCAAAGATAAATTTATATATATACATCCTTTCCTAAAGGAGATTTTGATGACTCTGGTTTAATGGTTTGGTATAATTGTACTGTGTATATTTTTCACTTTCACAAATCTTTTACGTATTTTAATCTCTTCATTCTCACAACAGTCCTGAAAGATGAATATTTTTGTCTTCATAGACGAAGAAACTGAAGCTTAGAGAGATTGTCACACAGCTAAAATAGTGACTAACAGGGATGCACAGCTGGGGTTGCTTTTGACTTTATAATAACAATAAAAATAAATAAATAAATAAAAACCTTCAAGGGCAGTTTGCTGCAAAAGCTTAATAAGTAAATTTTTAGTTCTCTAACCTAAGCAGCGATCTCCAAAACCAAAAGTAAATGTAGAGGGGAGCAATCAGGCACTGAGGAAAGCCATATATGCGCGACTATAGGTGTTTTTCTGCACCTGACTGGCAAGCAAACCCAGCAGGCCCAGGCATGAGTTAGAAGCTCACTCCGGTCAGTTACCACCTTTCTTCACAGGTATCCTGAATTTTAGAATATATGGGGCACTTTCTCATACATTCCTATTTAGTCCTCATAGGAACCTTTCGGGGGAATCACTGTGCTCATTTTACTGATGGGTATCCTGAGACAAAATGGTGGTGATAAAATAATAGTAATAATAATATCACACATTTATTGAGCTTTTACTGTGTGCCAGGAACTTTATGTATATTAAGTTTGTTCTAAGCACTAAGTATGCTACATGTATGAACTCAGTCCTCACAGCAACTTTGTGATGTAAGTAGTATTATTACCTTCATTTTACAAATGAGGGAACTGAGGCCATACATTTAGCAAATGTAAAAGCTGAGATTTGAATCCAGACAGAGATTTGACTTCATAGCTCATTCTCTTAATCACTATACTTCTAATCATTTCACAAGTCATCATTTCAAGTCATTATGCTGTGCACCTTAAACTTATACAGTACTATATGTCAATTATGTCTCAATAAAATTGGGAAAAGTTATAAATATAAAAATATAACATGAATACATTTTGATATTAAAAAAATCACTGTATTTACTGTATTACTTTTTGATAGATCACAGCCTGAGATCACAAACCTAGCTTAACCCTCACCAATTTTGTATAAAAGCTGGAAGTACAGATGCGGAATGTGGGTTGTAGGCTTCTATTGAACACCCAAACCTAGGAGAGAAAGCTCGTATCATCTTAATAGGCAGGAACATCAGGGTGACTCAGACAAGGCAATAAACAGTCTTTTATTTGGCACCAAGTTCCAGTTTACAGGATGTGAATAAGGCAGCTTAGCAGCAAAACATGAAAAAAAGACTGAGAGATTTGAGTTACTATATACTCAGGACTGATTAATAATATTAATCCATTATCTTTTATGCAGTCATATAGTATTATACTGTCACAAATACATTACAGACACCCTAAAGGTGATAAACCCAATTTGCATTCATTAAAAACATAGTATACAGGTCCAGTGGTTAGGACTCCGCACTCTCACTGCCGAGGGCCTGGGTTCAATCCCTAGTTGGGGAACTAAGATCCCATAAGCTGCGTGGCGCAGCCCCAAATTATATACATATAAAAGGGAGTAGGGGAAATAGACCCGCTCTGTTATGTACTCATCAATCCACACTAGATTGTGAGCATCGTATTTTCATAAGATCCTTACAAGCAGGAACATGTCCAGAGGAGAAGGCAGATGACCAGTGTGATAAGAGGACTAGAAATCATATACTGTGTAAGTCAGTATTGGGGACTAGGGATATTAAATTCCGAAGGCTGAAAACTCTTGGTGGAAATAAGGAGGGAGCAGGCTGGTTCAGGTTGGGCAGTGTCCACAGATTGAATTAAGATCAGTATGGGTTTTTTTCTTTGTTTGTTTGTACCACATGGCTTGTGGGATCTTAGTTCCCTGACCAAGGATCGAATCCAGGCCCCTTCAGTGAAAGCGCCGAATCCTAACCTCTGGACTGCTAGGGAATTCTCAAGATTGGTATGTTTTTATTACAGGGAACCATGTTTAAGCTTCAGGAGCCATAGTAACTACTCTCGACCCTTATGAATCCGTGTGGTATAGCACCTCTGCTTCACTTCATCCCCAGCCCTCATCACCACCACTATCACACAGATGAGCAGCTTCTGCTTTTCTAGAACAAGGCCATCTTACTGGTCACATTCATAGTTCCAGAGGCACAGAGAAGTCCTCAAATATTTATTTAGTGAATAAATGTCAAGAGGTGATTTGAAGCAAGAAGTAATAATTATTAAATAGTGAATCAGTGTCTACTTTGTGCTTCCAAATTCAAAAATACTTACTTGTTTAGAGCCATAATGCGGGGATCCAAGCTATCTATTAATGAAATATATGTGTACGTTTTTTTTCAGAGAAGACTCCTCAGAATCAACCAACTCTTTTTTTCCCTAAATGAACAAGGAATCCTTAAAAGTTCCCATTAACAATCCAAATATAATTTGCAGGGTTTTTTCTCCAACTGGAAAACCTAAATTTGCATGAATATGAAAAAACTGTTTTCATTGCAAATTGAAACTTGATTCCTAGTTCAAAGATTCCTACATATAAGAGACTGGAAGGAACTAGGGACTTTGGTCTGAAATTTTATGTTCTTACCCCCACCTGTTGAGTGATGGGATAATATTTTCCCTGAATTCATTTCCTGTGGCATTCAGTTAATTGTAATTTGTGAACCATTTCATCTGTGTTTCCAGGCCTAAGCAGTTAATGGTGGTAACATTGTCTTTTTCCCATCTTTCATTCAGTGAGACATATAGGGATAATTCCCAAACATTCAGTTAATACCAATCTTGTAAATTGCTCACTTGCTTTCATTCAACTGATGTCATTTTTTAGAAATGTCCTCTGTGGAACTCCATGTGTGGCCTCTGGAAATGGATTTTTATAGTGGTAAGTGTAGAGGAGGAAGAATATATTAGTAGAGGAGAAATCCTATGACTTTTACTTATTTCTGTTTGAATTCTATGTTCACAAATGAAATTTTAAGTGTACCTGTTCCCAATTTCATTTCTGCTACACCTCCTGATGCCTTCGTTTCAGATAGTGGCAACCTATAAAACCGAGTGCAGTCAGTACTTAGACTGTGCAACTGATCAGGGAGTTAGAACCAGCAATCCAGTTGAAACAGATCCCCTTTGTTTTTGATACCCTTTAGCCAGCCAAGTTCCAGATTGCCTGAGTTGTCAGCATAATTTTGGTATAGTGAGCAGCTGTACTCTCCATTTCCTAAATCTGGCCTTCATCACAGTCTGAAAAGCAGGTTTTGATAAAAATCAGTTTCCAAATGTAATTTGCGTAACCTGAGCCCTTGGAATGGGTAAAATGCTCTTCGTGGGGTTGGGGAGGTATTTTTGTAACAGCAGGGCTGAGTGGAGGTATGAGAGTAAGACGCATTTCAACAACAGGTTTTGGACTGCATTTAACCAAGTTAAAGTAGAACTGGTTGCTAATATGAAGGTACTTAGTGCTCACTCACAGCATGGTAAGAATACATCTAGTTACACAGATTTTGTTGTGACTCCAGTTGTTTCTTTGGTTAAAAAAAAAAAAAAAGGCAGCAGCAGCACTGAGGCTCAATTTTGATACATACCATCCTTCTCTTCCTGTACCCCACCCCCATAGGAGGTAGTTTGTATAATGGGAAGTTTGTCTTTGGAAAAGTAGTAAGGTTGAGGTTCAGATCCATCACTGACTAGCTGTGTGACCTTGGGTAAATCGCTTTCCTTTTCTGACACTAGGCATGTACCTTTATCTTTTTTTTTTTTAATAAATTTATTTATTTATTGTTATTATTTTTGGCTGTGTTGGGTCTTCGTTGCTGCCCGTGGGCTTTCTCTAGTTGCCGTGAGCGGTGGCTTCTCTTGTTGCGGAACATGGGCTCCAGGCACGCGGGCTTCAGCAGTTGTGGCTCACAGGCGCAGTAGTTGTGGCACATGGGCCTAGCCGCTCCGCGGCATGTGGGATCTTCCTGGACCAGGGCTCGAACCCGTGTTCCCTGCATTGGCAGGCGGACTCCTAACCACTGCGCTACCAGGGAAGTCCACCTTTATCTTTTTCTTAATAAAAATAAAATACATAAGAAAAATTTTAATGTTTAATTTTTTTACATTTCATTACTTTTTATTTTGAAAGTATGTCTGGATTACAGTTCTTTCTCCTCTTAAAAGGCTTTGTTCTTATGTTTATCTTCTTTAAATGCATATGAATTTCTCCTAGTTAAAAAATAAACATTTGCTTAAATCTGTTGCTTCTTCCTGCAGAATGTTTCTCTATCACTCTTGGAGTGATAATAATAAAATACTAAGTTTATATCTTTACCACTCACCTGTTTTTAACTGAATCTGATTTTTGTTCTAACCAGTTCACTGAAACTTCTCACCAGTGATCTCTGAGCCTTTTCTTATTCCTCACACTTTTTGACCTGCATTGTGTTTGACAGTGCTCATCTTCTTTGTGAAACCCTTTTTGTCCTTTATCTTTCTCATAATCATGGATTTATATTCTACCTGTTTCTTTTTTTTTTTTTTTTTTTTATTTTATTTTTGGCTGTGTTGGGTCTTCGTTTCTGTGCGAGGGCTTTCTCTAGTTGCGGCAAGCGGGGGCCACTCTTCATCGCGGTGCGCGGGCCTCTCACTATCGCGGCCTCTCTTGTTGCGGAGCACAGGCTCCAGATGCGCAGGCTCAGTAGTTGTGGCTCACAGGGGCCCAGTTGCTCTGCGGCATGTGGGATCTTCCCAGACCAGGGCTCGAACCCGTGTCCCCTGCACTGGCAGGCAGATTCTCAACCACTGCGCCACTAGGGAAGCCCTCTACCTGTTTCTTCTTTGATCATGTCATCTCACTTTCTTTCCCTAACTTCTTACCTTCCCTTATCTGCGTCTCCATTTTACCTTCCGGCTGCTTCTCTGCACATCCCCTTCCTCCTTGGAGTTCTAATCTGTTGCCATAGCTTCAACTCTCCCATGGGTTGATGACTCCCAAATCCTTCATTCTAGCCTGAACCATTGTCCTCTAAGTAACTGCCTTTGGAAAACTTCTATTTGACTTGCCCATCATCCTCTGTTAAACTAAAGCCATTGATTTTTGTCCCTCACTTAGCTTTTGCTTTACTCTTTTCTATTAGTGATATCACATTTCTCACAGCCACCTTGGTTTAGAACCTTGAGTTCATTTTTTAAACACTTTCCTATCCCGTCCTCCCCTCATCCCCCCTCTAGAATCTAGTCAGTCAGCAAGCCGTCTCTAGGGCTCCTATGCTTTCTTTTCACTTCCATTCAGCCATTCCTTCGTTACCATTCCTGTTACCTAGATGCCCATGCCATCCATCTTGTGGCAACCTGCACATCATTGTGAGGTTAATATTCCTAAAATACTGCTTTGATCCAGACATTACCTCTATTTTAAAATCTCAGTAGCCTTTTATCAGTAGGATAAAATCTATTGCACTCTGTTCCAAACTAGCTTTCTAGACTTATCTCTGACCATTCCTCTCTACTTAACTATAATATCCTATGCAGTTCCTTCAAACACACCTTACATTTGTGTTCTTTCATTTTGCTATTGATGATGTCATTTCCCTTTCCTGAAGTGCCCTGCTGTCTTTTGTTTTCAACCTTTTTATTGTGAAATATAACACTTAGAGAAAAGTAAATAAAACACAAATTTACAGCCTAATGAATTAATATAAAACAGGCACCACCCAAATCAAGAAATAGAACCTTGACAGGATCCAAAAGCTTCTCTCCACCCCAGCAGTCTCTTCACTCTGTGTCTCTTTCCCCTCTATTGCTTGTTTGTTATTGTTGTTGCTGTTGTTGTTTTAACTTACTTAATACAAATGGAATCCTACAGTATGCATTCTTTTTTTCCTGGTTTCTTTTACCCAACACTGTTTGTATGAGTCATCTATGTTGTTGCAGTAGTTAAAATATCTTTACTGCTGTAAAGTATTATATTGTACGAATTACACTGTTATCTATAGTAAGTTGATGAATGTATGGTAATTTTTAATTTGGGACTTTTATCAAGCATGCTGTTGTGAACATCCTTGAACTTGTCTCCTAATACACATGTGCATGTATTTCTGTTGGGTATGTACCTGGGAATGGGTCATAAGGTAGGTGTATCTTCAACTCTAATAATGACACACTTTTCCATAGTAGTTGTACCAATAAACACTTCTACCAATGGTATGTGAAAGTTAGTTTTTCCAAATTGCCACCATAGCTTGAAGTCATTTTTAATTTTTAGCCATTCTAATGGATGTGTAATAGTGTATCACTATGGTTTTAATTTGCATGTCTTTGATTAATAATAGGCTTGAACAGCTTTTCATAAGTTTATTGATTATGTGGATAGCCTCCTTTGTGAAATGCCTGTTCAGGTCTCTTGCGCAGTTTTCTACTGGGTTGCTTTTTTCTTATTGATGTAAAGGAATTTTATATGTTCTGGATGTGAGCACTCTAGGTTGTGTGTATTGCGTATATCTTCTTTCACACTGTGGCTTGCCTTATCACTCTCTTGAAGTTCTTCATTTTAATGTAGTCCAATTTGATTAATGTTTTCCTTTATGTTAGTGCTTTTTATGGCCTGTTTCAAAAATCTCTTCCTATCCCAAGATCATGAAGATATTCTTCTTTATTATCTTCTGAGTGGTATATTATTTTGCTTTTGATACTTGGGTCTGCTGTCTACTTGGAATTAAATATTTTTCATGGGCTGAGGTAGAATCAAGTTTCATTTTTTTTTCCATATTAGGTATCTGATTGTCCCAACATTGTTCTTGGAAAAGAATTGTGTTTTCCTCACTGCTCTGCAGTGCCACTCCTATCATAAATTAAATATCCATATATGTATGATGATGTTGTAGGATTCTCCATTCAGTTCCTTTGGTCTGTTTGTCTACCTGTGAGCCAGTAAAAGATATCTTAATTACTATAGCTTTAAAATGAATATTGATATATGGTAGATAAAGTCATCTTATTTTTTTCTTAAGTATTTGTGCTATTTTTGTTCTTTGGCATTTCCATATACATTTTAGAATTAGCTTGTCAGGTATACACACACAGACACACACACGCACAGAATTGGGATTTTGAATGGAATTTTACTGACTCTGTAGATCTTTACAATAATAACTCTTCCAACCTATGATCATAACATACCTGTCCATTTACTGAAATCTTCTTCAATTTCACATTAAATAAGTGTATTAAAATTTTTACATAGAGATCTTATATGTCTTTATTAGATTGCAACCTAGGTATTTTATATGTTTAGATGCTATTGTAAATGGCATCTTTTGAAATTTCATTTCTGTTTGTGACTGGGATAGAAATATAGTTAGTTTTTGTATTTTTTTAAAAATTTTACCGTGCTTGCTAGACCCTCCAGTACAATGTTGAGTGAAGGTATTTATAATGGGCCATCCTTGTCTTCCAATCTCAAAAGAAAAGGTTTTTTAAAGCATTTCACCATTAAGTGTGATATTTGGTACAGGTTTCTTTAGATAGTCTTTATCATATTAAGCAAGTTTTTTTTCTATTCCTAATTTGCCAAGAGTTTAATAATAATAATTTGATTTCTATCAAAGCCTTTTTTTTTATTAAAGCACTATTTATTGCTGTTAAGATGGATTTTTTTAAACAAAATACTTTCCAGAATGTTTCATAAGTTGCAATTTTTTTATCAGGTTCTGATCTTACAGGAAATGTATCTTTAATAACAATAGCACAACTGACATTTATTGTATTTACTGTATATTAGGAATTGTATTAAGCAGTATAGTGTAGTATGAAAGGTCTCAGATCCTGGTTCAAGATTGTCTGCTTAGAATCCTGGCTCTGCTGCCTACTAGATAGCTAGGTCCTGTTGAGGACCTGGGCATATTTTTTATCCTATGTGTGCCTCAGTCTTTTACATCTACAAAATGGGAATAATAGAGTTGTGAGGAATGAGTGAATTATTATATGTGACACATATAGAACAGAACTTGTTACATAATAAACACCAGGTACATGTTAGCTGTTGTTGTTGTATACCTATAGTCGTTTATTCCCTAGCAACTGCATGAGGTGAGTACTATTGTTATCTCTATTTTACAGTTGCTAGTGAGACTTAAGAGAACTGAGTCGTGTGTCCACAGTTAACAAAGCTAGGATGTGGCAGAGCTGGAATTCATACCCAGTGTGTCTTAACCACGAAATCAGTGTATTTTAAACTTTTTACAGTTTGATCCATAGTACATTGTGATCCACTGCACACATGTACACACAGACATAAAACACACACACTTTAATTGAAAGAAAGGTTTCACAATATCTTACCCTTACTACATGTGATGCACTTTGATATTTTCTTTCATTTCTTCCAAAAATGCTAGTCGTGATGCTATGGGTTATGACATAATTTCGAAAACACTGCACTAAGCCATAGTATTTATTCATTCATTCATTCAACAAAATGAGCTTCTTCTGTGTAGCAGTCATGGTACCAGATGTTACTGTTAATGGTTTGGTTTTTTTTTAAAATAAATTTATTTATTTATTTTTGGCTGAGTTGCATCTTTGTTGCTGCGCGCGGGCTTTCTCTAGTTGCAGCTAGCGGGGGCTACTGTTCGTTGTGGTGCGCAGGCTTCTCATTGCGGTGGCTTGTCTTGTTGCAGAGCACGAGCTCTAGGCTTGCGGGCTTCAGTAGTTGTGGCTCGCAGGCTCTAGAGTGCAGGCTCAGTAGTTGTGGCGCACGGGCTAAGTTGCTCCGTGGCATGTGGGATCTTCCCGGACTAGGGCTCGAACCTGTGTCCCCTGCATTGGCAGGTGGATTCTTAAGCACTGTGCCACCAGGGAAGCCCACTGTTAATGTTTTTGATTGAGACTTAATACTGCAGTATAATCTTGGTTAGGTGTAACTAAGGGGTCCTGCCACTTTTATAAAGCAAGAACCTCAGTATTGTAAAATTCTGGTCAGATTGACGACCAGATAGATTCATTTATAAATATCCTTGTATTCATTTACTTTTTGTTCTTGCTAAATGATGTAGAAACAGGAACATCAATTTGTGTGAGCGGGCACGTGTCATTGGTACCCTGAAGAGACGTTGCTAGGGCTTTTACCTGGTTCAGATTGTTATTAATCTTCTAAGCCAACCATATCAGCTGCTTTATTCATCATTTTCATTATTTCCTTTGAACTTGATGTGTCTGCCTCTGAAGATTAATCTGTGTCCATAGTGACCCTAACCGAGCTCTGCATTAGCCCTTCTCTCTCTACTCAAGAGTGTTAACGTGTGAAGAAATGAAAATTATATGATAGTTCCTGTTACCTGCATTAGAATCATTTCTGATTAAAAATAAATTCTTAAGATTGTTTATAAGTTTTGAAAGAGTATAGCAAAGACAAGCATGTTACTTTTCTTTCTAACAATGCCCATGTGTGGTTACATTTATTTCTCATGAGTAACCAGCAAGCATCCTTGAGAACATCTTGTAGGAAAAAAATTCTGGGCAAATCATGACTTTTACATATAGAGGGGTAGGACATAACTTGATGTTGTATCTGTGGATATTTCTGGGTAACTCATCTTGAGTTAGTCTTGCTGAAGCTTAAGTAAACTATATTGGCTATTTTAGAAATGAATCAGATTGTTTCGAGGAAAACCCAAGTTAGAGGTTTCTAGCGCCAAAATTGAGACATTACTTTATATGCCAGTTGTTTCTTCTGCTTATACCCTCCTCTCCTTTCACTTGTCTAACTGGTAGGCATACTTCAGAACTCACCTCCTCTAGGAAATCTGTTATTACCTTACCCTGCCACCAGACTGACTGAATACTCCTCCTTTGTGCTAGTGGAATTTTTTAAGTTTTTTAAGTTAGAAAAAAAAAAAAAAAGGCGGTCAACAATATTGTCTAGTACTTGAGAGTTCGTAATGCTGTCTCATTCTAATACAGACCATGAGGAAGCTAGAGCTCCATGTCATTTATAGGTAATCTGTTAACTCATTGATTCTCACAACAGTTCCCTGAAGAAGGTAGTATGATCCACATTTTATAGACTAGAAACTGAGGTACCTCTGGAGAGGTTAAGAAGCTTTCCAAAGTCACACAGCTAGCAAGTCACAGAGCCTAGATTTGAACCCAAGGATTCTGACTTTAGAGACCAAGTTCTTAATCTCTATGTTCTACTGCCTCTGCTCAGAAGATTTTGTAGAGCTGACAGTTGTCTCTTTCCTTTCCATCATTGAGTTGAGACTTACCTTGCCATGGGGCCCAAGTTCAACTCTACCTCCCCACCCAAGCCTCTTCCCTTGACTGCCAGGCAAATCTGTTTACCTAATGCCAGTCTTCTCAATTAAAGTTTAAAGTTCTTAAAAACTGTCTTAGTGTTCACCCTCCTCTCTTCTCTTTCTCATGGGGAGGAGAGCAAAAGAGGAAGATTCCAATAGTTTTTACTTTAATGTTTGATATTTTTTCCCTTCATTCATCAATTTTCAGAATACTGAATTGGTGTCCTAGAAACCTCCAGTGGTAACTAATGAAGTTTTTCTTTTTAATATTATTATGAACTCATTGATTTTTATATCTGAAGTGTTTTAATCCATTGCCATCATTATTCTTTTTGATGCATAGTCTGCTCCATTTAAGGCCAATGGGAGGCTTTTATGTTGCTCCCTGTATCCTTTTGACATAACCCCATTATTAGTCTTGGGTAGTACAAGACTCATCTTGTATACATTCTGCCTCAAACCTGAAATCAACCATTTCTCTTAGGAGTCCTGGCTCCTGTTCATAGGAAATGGTATTTTTAGAGTACACTGTCTGAGCCCTTCTACCTTCTAGTATTCCTGATCAAGACAAACATTGAACTTCTCTGATAAATTAGTTAGAGTCTTCTCTCCTACTATTTTTTAACCCATTGCTATTTTTGTAGATAGCAAGCTGCCTTGTTCAGAGTTTTAAATACCTATCATTTTTCAAACCCTCAGATTTTCATCAACAACTCTGTCATCTTACTGAGCACTACAGTTACTAAGAGCCATAGTCTCTACTTTGTTTTTGTTGCTATTGTTTTTGTTGGTGGTGGTGTTTTATATATATATATATTTTTAATTGAAGTATGGTTGATTTACAATATTAGTTTCAAGTGTACAACATAGTGATTCAGTATTTTTGTAGATTATACTCCATTTAAAATTATTATAAAATATTGGCTCTGTTCCCATAGTCTCTACTTTGAAGTGCTTATTTGCCTGATTTTTTTCCCGTTATATTTTTAGGTAGACTAACAGATTAAGAACATTGAATAGATTAAGAGTGCTGAATGGTTATGAACATCTCCTTTGTGTTGTTAGGCTCACTAGTCAAAGAATACTGTAGATGTAATGAATCTGAAATTTCAGTGAGGCATATAACATGATATCCTTATGTATAAGATAGAGAAATTTCAGTGAGGCGTATAACATGATATCCTTATGTATAAGATAGAGAAATGTCTGGCCTAATTAACGGACAAAACTAGTTGAACAACTGTTTCCAGATGGTTAATTTGGTTAAGTCAGATTGAGAAGGGGCTCCAGCAGCTTGCCTGAGGCCACATTTCTGTTGAATATTGTTTTAAGGTTGGAAATGAAAATGATCTAATATTGACCATACAATATTAGAGAAAAGGAGGAGGAGTGAGAAATAACTAATATACTGGGTGGCAGGACCGGATCCCCAAAGAGTTCCATAGACCAGAATGACACATAGAATTTCTTATATAAAGATAAAATTGATCAGAGACAAATGTAAAGTCCTACCGTTGGGTTTAGAAATCCTACCCTTCCCAAGAATGGAATAAGAAAGACATGAGTTAATGTTATATGTGATAAATACTTCAGGATTTAGATGTCTGTGAACCAGATGTGAATTAAATGTAGGGCGGATTGGAAATACAGCAGTCTCAGAATCAGAAAGTCTTGAATTCTAATTTCAATTCCACTCCTGATTATATAACCAATTAAATTTCCTTACCTCTTTAAGCTTCATTTTTTTCCAATTATAAAATGTGTAGCATTTTTATAGCATAGCGTCGAGAATTATAAAATACTATGTGTATACTGGTGTTGATAGCTGCAGATACATAAACAAAACTAATTGAGTCTTAAATTAAGAAAATCAAACCATTTAGTTCTGGATACTTTGTTTTACGAGAAATTTTGATACTATATGATTAAGAATAAGAAATGGGAGAAGAAAAATTCACAGTTAGGAACCCCACTTATATCTTTAAATCTCTGAATGGTTGGTATATGAACTAGGCTAGGTTATACATTTATTTTTTGCCCGTGAGCACGTAACTCAGGGCAATGAGGAAAGCTTCAGGTTAATAGACTTTGGCTCAGTGTAAAGAAAAGCTTTTGAACCATTAAAACTATCTAAAATGGAATGAATGGAATGAAGTACCTTATTGAGTCACTGGATATGTGCAAGTAGAGTTCCAACCCCTTGTCTTGGAATATCGTAGAGGGAGTTCATTTCATGCCTCAGGTAAAGGTCTGTTCGAGCCAATTTCTAAGGCTCTTTCTTAACTCTTAAGATTCTTGATTGTGTAATATGGGGATAAAGATACCTCTCACAGTCATTGAGATGAATAAATAAGACAGTAAAAACTTCTTGAACATTGCATGGTACACGATTGGTACTTACCGAATTTTCTTTGCCGTATCTATAAGATAAAAATAATCCATGCCCTGGTCTTGGTACAAGTGAGATAATGAATGTAAACATGCTTTAAATACCCTTCAAGTGCCTTATAAGAATCGGAGGTGCAGAAATCTCTATCTGACATCTGGACGAGCACCATTTGGGACAGTTTGCTTCTTTCTGTTTGTTCATTTACAAAGGGAGACCTTGGCTTTTTTTTAGCTGTGTGTGTGTGTGTGTGTGTGTGTGTGTGTGTGTGTGTGTGTGTGTGTGTGTGTGTGTGTGTGTGTGTGTGTGTGTGTGTGTGTGTGTGTGTGTGTGTGTGTTTCCCAAGGGAAGGGCTTGACTTACCTGCGTAGAATGGATAGATTTGCCTTGCCGTGGCCACAGAGTATGTTGGTTAGGTACCTAGACTTTGGGGGTTCCAGCCCTAGCTCCCTTTCTTACTAGATGGGTGACTGTTGAAAAGTGATATTACCTCATGAGCTTCATGAGTTTCCTCAGCTGTAAAATAAGGGTACCTCAGTTAGGTTTGTTGTGATGATTCAGCACAATAACATGTGTTAGGTGCTTGGCACAGATCAGAATCTTTCCAGGAGGTTTCTTTTTTCCTTTTTGTTTTTTTAATTGAGGTATATAGTTGATTTACAGTGTTCAGGTGTACAGCAGAGTGATTTGGTTATATACATATTTAGATTCTTTTCCATTATAGGTTATTACAAGACAATGAATATAGTTCTCTGTGCTACACAGTAGGTCCTTGTTATCTATTTTATATATAGTAGTATGTATCTGTTAATCCCAAATTCCCAGTTTATCCCTCCCTCCCTTTCCCCTTTGGTAACCAGAAGTTTGTTTTCTATGTGAGTAATATAATATGATATTTGTCTTTCTCTGCTGGAGGTTTCTTGGACCCGCTACCAAGGTCTGACATAGTTCACCAAGGCACTTTTTTTTGTCATATGCCTGTTCTTTGGCAGTTGCTTGGTCCAAAGTGGAATTTGAGGGAAGAGGAAGTGAAGAGCTATATTCCAGCCTGAATTTCTGCTTTGACTAACTTGTTTGTTGCTAGACAGTGAGTTCCTTGACTGTGGGGATTATGATGATTTATTTCTGAATACCCAATATCTAGTACAGGGCCTGGACACAGAGTAGATGTTCTGCTGGAATGTAAGCTTCACCAGGGTCTTTTATTCGTTGCTGTATCCATGCCTTACAACAGTGCCTAGAAGAGAATAGTTGCTCAGTATATATCTGTTGGATGCATGGATGGCTTAGCTGGGCATGGAAGCTTCTTCACTTGTTAATAATTATAACTATCATTTATTGGGTATATACCATATGCTGGGCACTTACATACATGATAAGTAATCCTTACCACCTTCCTACAGGGTAGAAGTGATGGGCTGTCGCTAAAGAAGGTAAGGGAGAGGGAGGAGTCAAAGATACCTTCCAGGTTTCTGACTTGGTTACTGGTCCAAGTGATGATGAAACTCAGAGGAAGGAACGTGAGTTATTTTTTTAATTAGGCTATGTTTGCAGTATCTACAGGTAGATGCAGGAGTCTGTTCCTACAACAAGGGCTTTAAAGATGCCACCTCTTTGCCAGTTAGCCTGGAGAGGGTAATGTTCTGGGTCTATCCAGGGTTGCTAATTTTAGATCTGCAGGCTTAAAGCCATTATTTCCACTGTGTTCTAACTTGCAAATGTTCAGTTTCTGTTCCAGATGATCGGGCTGAACAACGAACCTGTCTCATTTGTGGGGACCGCGCCACAGGCTTGCACTATGGAATCATCTCCTGTGAGGGGTGCAAAGGGTTTTTCAAGAGGAGCATTTGCAACAAGCGGGTATATCGGTGCAGTCGTGACAAGAACTGTGTCATGTCTCGGAAGCAGAGGAACAGGTGCCAGTACTGCCGCCTGCTCAAATGCCTCCAGATGGGGATGAACCGGAAGGGTGAGTGGTGCTTGCGGCCCACGCTTCACCCATCACTTTATCTTTAGTGTCAGCCATTAAGCCTTGAAGTTATTCATTTCCCAAGCCTGCACTTGTACTGTGTACTCATAACCCAAAAATGAATCTGCCTACAGGGATCTCCCAGATTAGGTGGAAGAAAAGACTGGTGAGATGTTAAGGATCCTGTGAGAATGAATGCACAGGGTCCATGTGGCAAGACCCCAATTAACAATCAGGCACTAACTAGGATTAATATACTCCACTAGTTCTTTTTTCAGGGCATGATGAAAGGAAGCAGGAATTTTATATGAAACGGCAGGAAGGCAGTAGGTCCCCTGAATGTGTTATCATTTTGTTTGGTACAAGCATGGCATACTCAGGTTGGGCATACCCAGAAATCTGCATCCAGGTTGGTGAAGAATTTGGGATTTATTGGGAAGTTTTCCAAGAGCCATTAGCCTAAGATGACATGAATAAACCAGTATTCTAAGGGGGTTAATCCAGAGGGCAGCTTTGAAGAATGGATTGGGGTGGGGGAAGCAGAAAAACCACCTAGAAAGTTTTTAGAAGAGTCCAGAAGAAAGCTATGAAGGATCTGAAGGAGAGGAGGGGAAAGTAATGGCACAGATGGGGAGATGCGGGAGAAGCTCACCTGATAGGAGTTGGTGACATACTGAGTATTGGGCAGTACCAGAGGTTGAAGCTGATCATTCGAATTAATAGTAAATGAATTAATAAAAGAATGGGGCAAAATGTTGGCCTTGGTAGGTGCTGAATTTGAAGTACCTGAGAAGGACACACACATAGATGTCCGCTAAGGAAGTCGGATTGGAACTGTGGTGAAAAGTCCTGCTTACAAATAGAAGTTTGTGGAGCTGTTGGCATAGAGGTGGTAAACTTTTGTTAGTGGGTAGAAATCACCCAAAGAGAGAACTTGGATACAGAAGAGAAAGAGGGCCAATGTCAGAACTTGAGGAGTATTCTCATGGAGGGTGGAGAGCGGTGCAGTGCAGTTCAGTAAAAGAATAGAGGCTCAGGAGGGTAGAGGTTGGTGACAGACTAGCTCTGTGACCTTGGGCAGTTTGCTTTATGTCTCTGATGCTAAATCTTACCTTTAAAATGGTACGATAATACTTAACTTTCAGAGCTCTGTAGAGGATTAAATATGACAATGTATATAAAATAACCAGCAAGGTATTAAGAGCTCATAGTAGTAGTATGGGGTGGGGATTAGTCAGATTTAATGAATTGTTCAAATTGGTTTTGTAGCAGACACTTCAGACTGGTTTTTTTTTTTATAATTTTTTTTTTTTTTTAAATTTACTTATTTATTTATTTATTTTTGGCTGTGTTGGGTCTTCGTTTCTGTGCAAGGGCTTTCTGCAGTTGCGGCGAGCGGGGGCCACTCTTCATCGCGGTGCGCGGGCCTCTAACCGTCGCGGCCTCTCTTGTTGCGGAGCACAGGCTCCAGACGCGCAGGCTCAGCAGTTGTGGCCCACGGGCCCAGCCGCTCCGCGGCATGTGGGATCCTCCCAGACCAGGGCACGAACCCGTGTCCCCTGCATTGGCAGGCAGACTCCCAACCACTGCGCCACCAGGGAAGCCCCAGACTGGTTTTTTAAATTGTGTATGGGATAATAAGAATTTTTTGAAAACTTGCCTATTATGAAGAGAGGTAAGAGAGATATAGAAGGGCATTTAGGTAAATATAGGTCATTTATAATTTACTTACAATACTAATATTTACTGAGCATTGTGTGTACCAAAAAGTCTTATATACTTTCTATGCATTATCTCATTAAATACACATAACAACCCTATTGTTAACTATTACCCTCAGTTTACAGAGGCAGCTTAGGGAAGTAAAATGACTTACAGGTAGTTGGATTAGTGGTTGTTGTATTGACAGTTAATAATTTTTAAAATGTAATTTGTTATTAATCAAGCAAAACTTGTACCTAACCACACGGACAACACACTGCTTCACATGTCTACCATATGGGATAACTAGTTGCGTGTTGGAATGTGCTATATTTACTGAATGATAAAAACATTTAATAGGGCATTTAAACTGTTACCAACTTTGTCCCCTGTCTATGTTTCTAACCTCATTTGTCCAGAATTTATTGTACCTCAAGCATGCCTTGCACTGACCTGCCTGTGCTAGGTTCCTTCTGCTACCTAGAAATCCTCTCCTTTCCCCACTATCAGTTTACTCCTGCAGAAATCCTTACAAGCCACCAAGTAATGTCTTGGAGAGAGAGTCTGGTCATCTGACTTGGTTTTGGTCTCCAGTTTTCTCATCTTCCTTTGTTGCCTTCACTGAGAGTATTTTATCAAAGCATATTTATGAGTTGCTTTCTTGACTGCTCTCTCTGATGAATTGTCCTGCTTATTTAGTCAAGAGTGTGAGATTCTGAGGCTTTCAGCCAAACTTGCCTATTTCAGGGAGGAAGAAGCTTACCCACATAACCCATCTAACCATAGCCATGAGAAGATGACACATGAGGTGTGAGGGATGTAGAGCTGCCTTCCTAGGCCCATTTGCATGCAGAGCAGACAGGCTCAGTTGCATGGTGAAGGCTGCGTCTCAGAGAGAAACCCTGCCACCTCCTGGTTGGTGCTGAGAAAGCAGAATTAAAATTGCAGTTGCCATTGGAGTATTTTTGGGGTGATGGAACTATGGTGTTTGACACATAATTTTATGCATCTATAGTCAAAAGCTATAGAACTGAGCACCACAAAAGAAGTGAATTTCACTGTATATAAATTTTTTTTAAAGCAACCAGTATGGTGGAGGGGGCGGGGTGGAGAGAGACTGTAGCATATAGCAAATGAGTCTAATATTACAAATAAATCACATAGCCACACTGAAGGGAACGAGGAAGAAAGGAGCTGGCCTTGGAAAATAGTATACTGTATTGACTGTATACTGTTAAAACTGAAGACAAAAAGAACTGTATACAAACAAAGCACTCTGGTTTATAAATTTGATTCTCTCAAGGTTATGGTTTAGGAATTCTTTCACTACTTTGTTTGTATACTAGGGTTGAACAAATAAGGAAATAATACTGTTGATAATGAGAGTTGGGTTTCTCACATCAGGGAAAGAAGTTATAAATCAGGAAAGGGGAAGGCTAGAATGAAACCTCTGGTGCTAGATTGGAGTCAGAGGTTGTTGTAGTATGGACTCATGTTTAGGTAGATTAAAAAAATATAGATGTGTGTATAGATACATGAGTTGGTATACATACATATATTTCCTAGCTCAGCCATTGAGAGGGGCTAGAAGCAATGACACCCCCAATAGTAACGAGCACACCTAGCGTCCATATCTTGGTTTCTAAATATCAATAAAAGGAATCAGGAGTCCTTGGAGAACTGGTTGATTTTAGGGCTGAGGCAGGGAATATATAAGATGAGTCTGGAGCATCTTGTGGTGCCAGAAAGTTAGAAGGTGCTATAGATATAGATATTTAGATATATGTTAGTTTATATTAGTTTTTAACCCAGAGAATTATATATATATATATATTACTTTATAACCCAAAGAATAAAATATCCATGAGTTCATACTGATAAAATGAACTGAATAAATAGAGGAATGATGATTCTTCCTTATAGAGGAATTCTAGTAAGTGTAGAAAAAATGAGGGAAATAGAAAATCACCATTAGAACACCACAGTAGTTGCTATAGGCAAGATCCACTGATGGATGCTAAAGTAAGAGAGCATGGGTTTAAACGGAAACAGAATATTTAGAATAGTCTCAGAATATTTAGTAATTACAAAGAGAAAAATAGTACATTTCAGTAGAGAATTCTGACAGGTATCACTTTAGCCAAAAGATCAAGAGTAACATCAGTGTGTTTACATTGACATCATGTACCCCCTGATATGATCACTAAGAAGGGCACACATATACATATGCACATATACACACACAGGGATGGATAGATTTGTCCCCAGTCTCATCATGAGAAAACATACAAGCCCAAATTGAGCAATATTCTTCAAAATAACTGGCATTCTACAAAATACTCTCCAGAAGTGTCAAGGTCACAAAAGATAAGGAAAGACTAAGCAACTGTCACAGATTGGAGGAGACTATGCAAACATAACAGCTGCATGCATTGTGAGATCCTGGATTGGATTCTGGAACAGAAAAAGGACATTAATAGAACTGGGAAAATCTGAATAAAGTCTTTGGTGAATAGTGTTCTACCAAAGTTAATTTTCTAGTTTTGATGAATGATCTATGGCTATGTAAGCTTAGTTAACAGAAGGGGAAGCTGGGTGTAGAGTATACGGGAAATCTCTGTATTGTTTTTGCAATTGTTCTATAAATCTAAACTTAGCCTCAAAATTTAAAAAAATTAACTGTTAAAAAATACAGCTGTCATGTGTGAGCCTACACTCAGCCTATGCCCCCCATCTCTGGGCATAGATATCTTTTCAGACCTTGAACTTGGCTGGTCAGGAAATTAATTAGCAAAGCAATGAGGGAGATTTAAATAAGGGTGGTGAGTAGAGGCTGGGCCCTTTCTGTCCATCCCCACTACTACCCCAATACCCCCAAAACACATACTCCTCACACATCTTGCAGTCTTTAGGTAAAGTCGGGCTCCTCAGAATGATTCTCAAGACCTCTGGCATCCCTTCCCTCTCCCTCTGCTGCTCTTCCCACATAATCCAATTCTCCAACAACTCAAGGATATTTCATGTTTTGGGGGCTTTGCACATTTGGTTTCATCTTCCTGGAATGTTCTACCCCCTCTTCTTCACCTGACTATATATACTTTTCTTTCTAGACTCAGCTTTTATTTGTAACATCCTCTAAGACGCCTTCTCTGACACCACCCCCCACCAGATAACCCTTTTGTGCTTCCATCGCCCTTTTTTGCTCTCTGCATAACGCTGATCACCTTGTACTCTTTGTCTGTGTACTTGTCTGTTTCCCCCGCTGTCCCCATTATTAGACAGTGATCCTCTCACGGGCCATGACCAAGTCCTGCTTTTCTCTTGTGTCCCAATCAGTGTAGGATGCTTCCTGGTTTGATGAATTGACTGTGGTGGGGGGTGGGCAGGGTAGGAAGTGGGATGGGGGAAATATTGTTAAAATCATCAGAGGCAAGAGGAAGCTACACTGAGCCACATGGGGAATTCATATCAGTTAAGTAATTATGCGAAAATATTTAAAATTCCCATAACTTTGTTGTCTCATAACTTGCTAGATAACTAGTTCAAAAGTGAAAAGGTTAAGGAAAGCTTGGAGGAGGTTGGTGTTTGTAGAATGACATTGTTGAGACAGTGATCCTGTGGCATTGCCGTATCACTTTACCAGGATAAAAATGGAGCACCGAGAAATCTCAAGGAGAGATAATATTTGAGCAGAATCTTGAAGGAATAGAAGTTCAAGCTCCTTACAAACTTAAAGAGCTTTGTAAAAATGACTCCCCCTTCTGTCCCTCTCTCTTCTTCTGTGTGTGTGTTCTTAACTATTTGGGAGTAAGTTACAGATTTCATTCCCCTTTCCTTCTAACATAACCACAGCACTATTATCAAAATCAGGAAATTTAACATGACATAATACTATTAACTAATTGCAGACCGTATTTAAATTTCACTTGTTATCCCAATGTCCTTTGTAGCAATTTCTATTTTCTAATCTAGGAGCCAATCCAAAATCACACATTATATTTAGTTCTTAGGTCTCTTTAATCTCTTTTAATCTGAAGTGGTTCCTCATTCTTTTCTTGTCTTTAATAACATTGTCAATTTTTACGAAAACAAATCATTTATTTTGTAGGCTGTCCCTCAATTTGGGCTTGTCACTTTCCTCACAGTTACGTTGCGGTTATGCAGTTTTGGCAAGAATGCCACAAAAACAATGTTCTGTCCTTTTAGTGCATCCTATCAAGAGTGCATGGTGTAAGTTTGTCCCATTATTGGTCATTTTAACTTGAGTCACTTAGTTAAGGTGGTGTCACTTGGGTAACGTGGTGGTGTCAGATTTTTCCACTGTGAAGTTTGTTTCTCAATAGAGGCAGCAACACTTGCAGAGGCAAAACTGTGTTGTAAAACAGCATGACATGTTCAAGAACTAACAAATAGTTCTCTGTAGGTACAGTATAACATTTGTGGCTAAAGATGAGGATGGAGAGTCCCATAAGAACCAGATCACAGAGGATCTTGAATGCCAAGCTAGGGAGCTTGTATTTAATTAGCCCATAGACCACAGGGAAGCACCAGTGGATTTTGAACAGCGCTTTGATGTAGTTAGCTTTGTGTCTTTCTACCTTTCTGGTTTCTGGGTTTGGTTGGCTACCCAGGCCTAAGCAAGTGCGGAATAGTAGGTACATGAGTTCTAGAGCAGAAAAAGTATTTGTGCTTCTTCTGAGTAGATAGAAGAACCATAGCTGGTGCCATTCTCTTAGGCTTAGACGAGAGGTGCGACAGAACCGTTCCTGTGATCCTATACCCAGAAGCCCTTTGTTCTGTTGTTTTGTTTTAATAACTTCACTACCAGAAGACTCTCAGCCCTGCTGAAAAACTTGCTCTTAGCTCAGTGTAGCATCAAGGAACAAGCACAACTTTAGAATCAGAAGACCTAAATTGAAATCCCAGCTCTGTCAGTTCTTCGCTGAATAACCTTGAGCAAGTCCCTTGTCCTCTTTGAGCTTTCGTTTCCTCGTGTCTAAACTGCATAGGATAATAATAATGTATATACTTTTTAAGGTTGTTGTGAGGATCAAATGCAGTCTCATGTATCTGAATATAAGTTTTAAAATATGATCCAGGTTCTTAACAGAGGTACTGTGACATGTGGTATTGCTGCCCACACCTCAGGCAGTATCATGCCGTCTTAACAGATGTTACCATCTCTGATTAAACCAGTTGTTTATGTTCTTCTTTAAATTATCTTTTTGAAAAAATCAAAGTAAATTTTCAAACGGAATTTTTATCACCTCAGTGAATGGAAAATCAGTATTTTTTAATGCACATTAGGATAAATGTACAATTAAGAGTTTATGCACCACCTAAAATTATGTTTCTCCATTGGGATGCACACACACTTCGGGAAATTGTAGTGGTGGAAAGAAGGTTGGTCTCAATCTGATAGTCTGATTCTGATATTTAGTTTCTATCACCCTAAGCAAAATACTTCATTTTTCTGAGCATTAGAGTCATCTGTTCAGTGGGAGTGATAATACTAATACTTTCCTCATGGGTTAATTTTACCCATGATACTATCTAACACGTATAGGAGTTTCTTACTCCAGGCGGGGTTGAGGGACAACACGAGCTTTTAAATATCCGAAGGTGAAATTGGCAAGATATAAATCTTTAAGATTTGTGGCCCTTTAAACAAAAAGGAAAGCAAGTTGAGTTCCTTCCTCACCTCCAAGACACTGAGAGTGAAGTACCAAGTGAGAAATATTCAGTATTCTATCTGCCAGTGATAGATCTTTGTTCTGTACCTGTGAGCTGAAGCAAAGACGTGTGAGATATCAGTATTGGAAATATGAGTATCTGAAGACTGTCATTGACCCTGGAACAGCAGAGGAGGAATTTTAAGGATGTTTAGAACTTGAAATAAGGTTGAAAGAGAGCTTCTAGACAACAACCAGCATGCATCTAGATAATATATATCTAGCTGTCTATGTTTCTTGACCCAAATTCACAGCAGCCTTGTAAAGCAGACTGTTACCTCCTACTTCATATGCCAGGCCCTTTGCTTGGTGCTTTAGCTAAATTATATATTATCCTCACAATACCCCATAAGACAGGTTCCAATAGCCCTCTTTATTCTTAAGTAAACTGAAGTTCAGAGAGAAGAAAAAAACTTGTCTGTAATTACACAGACCTGGCAGAAACTGGATTTAGACTCAAGCTTGACTAATTCTGAGTGTGTAATCTTCTAAGACTAATAATGGCTGCTTTAAAGAAAATGAACTTCCTGTCAGCCTTTCAGTTACCACAGGTAACTGTTAAGACTTGGAGCCCTTAGCTTTTGAGGCAACCAGCCCTGCCCTAAGGACTTTACAGATGTTCGTGTTAATTTTTTTTGGAGCCAGGTGTATTATAGCAAAGCTTGCTCTCACATGATGCTATTACTTCTCTGTTAACATTACCCTCTCTAAGCCACCTTCCACAGTTGCCATCACAAAGATTTTTCAAATATGCCAACATGACCACATCCTCCCCTGCATTCCATCTTATCCTCAGGCTCCTCTGCTAAAGTCCATACTCTTAGCCTGGCATCCAAGGCCCTCTATGATCTGGCCCCAGTTGGCCTCTTCAGTCTTATCTCTTGCTACTCTTCCCTCCGTCTCTCCGTCTCTCCGTCTCTCCGTCTCTCCTCTCTCTCTCTCTCTCTCTCTCTCTCTCTCTCTCTCTCTCTCTCTCACACACACACACACACACACACACACACACACACACACACACACACACACACACACACACACACACACACACACACACACACACACGCGCGCTTCAGCCAGACTGAACCACTTGGAAATTCCCAGAAAGAACACTCCATGCTTACTTTCAACTTGAAGCTTTTCTGTATACTGTCCACTCAACCTGGAGCACCCTTTTCCTGCCTGCATAAATCATATTTATCCTTTAAGACTCGGTTCAGAAGTTATATTTTCCAGAAAGCTTTGCCAGACACCAGAGCCCTTCTATAATTGCAAATCAGGGGTTCCTTGTCTGTGCCCCTGTATTAAGTGCTCTGTAAACAATGATGGTAATAGTGTTAGTAGTTGTTATTCTTAATGAGGCTGGTACTATTTAAAGTCTGCTTTTTATAGTTAGGAAATGCTAAATAGCTTCTTTTTGTTGAATTACATGAGTGGGAAATCAACTGCAAGGGAACTCTACTGACTGCCTTTGTAGAAAAGAGCCAATGAGGTCAAAATTCTGAGTAATTAAAAAACAAAAAAACAAAAAACCTGTTTTCCTCATCCTGCAAATTAGTCTCAAACCTAGACTGGAAATAAAAAATATTTTATTTAAAAATGGGAGTATTCTTTTTATCTCCCCCCCGCCCTGCCTCCTTGAATTTATCAAGGCCTTCAAATGCATCATCTTGGTGGGATATTTGTAACTGTAGGACTATTAATGCTGTCATCTTTGTTGAGCATATTGAATGTATACAGTGTGTGTAGTGTGTATCCAGTGCCTTGGGGGCCCAAAAGTATCGCTGCCTATGAGCTAGCCTGGAATGATGGAAAGAATACGTGCTTTGGGTCCAGAAAGATCGGTGTTTTATTCTTAGCTTCACCAATTACTACCTTATGCTTTTGGCCAAATAAGTTCTCTTTTTGTGCCTAGACTTCTGTGGGCATGCTTCTTACTGTCTTAACTTATGTTTCCTTCCAGCAATCAGAGAAGATGGCATGCCTGGAGGCCGGAATAAGAGCATTGGGCCAGTCCAGGTGAGTTCTAGGTCTTACTCTTTGTGATCTACCCTGAAAGCTCAGGCCTCCAGATGCTCCTGTAGCTGCTCACCTTGATCCTCTTATCTGCTGCTAGGGGGAGCCATCTTTACTTTCATTCCTGTAAAACTGCTTTTAGAGCCTGGATATGAAAGTGCTTTGAAAATCTTAAATATATAAGATAATGGTTAAAGCTCCACTTGTGATGCCTCAACTCTTCCTAAGGATTTTTACAGAAGATGAATCCAATTCTGGTTCTAAAGCATCCAGCAGATTTTTTTTTTTTTTTTTGGCCGTGCCACGCGGCTTATGGGATCTTAGTTCCCTGACCAGGAATTGAACCCAGGCCCTCCGCAGTGAGAGCACGGAGTCCTAACCACTGGACCACCATGGAATTTCCCAGAGGACTTTTTATGTCAGTCATCTAAGGTTGTAGTTACTTAGTCTGGCAGAAATCAGCAAGACTACTTTGCTGTTCAGTGTCGCTAAAGATATTTCAGCAGAAAGTTCATTGATTGCCTGTTTGTAAAGTAGGGAAGGTAATACCCATTCAGTCCCACAAACATTTACTCAGTATTACTTACTCTGTACCAGGCCCCCTGTACTGTAAACTCAGTGTAGTGGGAAAGACAGATACGTAAACGGACATCGTAATACAGTGGGTGATATCAGAGGTTGCCCAGGGAGTACAGAAAGAAGGCGCTTCTTTTCTGTTTGGACCAGAGCCATGGTTGAGGACTGAAGACACTCAGGAAAGGCTTCCTGGAGAAGATAAAGTTTGAACTGAGTCTTCAAGGAAAAGGAAGAATTAGCTATGTTGAGAAGGGGTGGAAACCCAAACATCTTTTATTCCTGCTAGACAGAATAGACTGTAAAAGGAATCTTCAAGGAATGGCAAGGAGTTCATTCACTCAGGCTAGAGCACTGGGCACATGTTGTGAAGTGACAGGAGATAAGGCAGATTCCTTGAGTTTGGAATCAGTTCTCTAAAAAGTGGCCTTCAACCAAATTTGATTATAGCTCCTTCAGTAAAGCTTTTGTGGGGCCAGCCTGCATCGCTTGTTCTTACTTGGCCAGCAGAAGAACTTCATCATGATAGAGAATTGGATCTGCTTACGACCCATGAAGTGAATCCTTCAGTACCCTAGTGGGCAGGGACCATGATTCAAGGATTATGGGGGTAGACCAAGAGGCAACTACTAAAAGGTTTTAAGTAGAAAGAGGGATATGGTCAAATTTGCGTTTTGGAAAGATCATTCTAGCAATGTGAATTGTTTATGAGGAGCTGGGTAAGGGTCAGTGAAACTGGTGGCAGAGAAAAAGCAGTTAAAAGGGCTTTATGGAAGTCCAGGCGAGAGATATAGACAGTGTGGTTTCAAGTAGGACAGTGATAGTGCAGATTGAAGAGAGGGAATAGATTCAAGAAACGTTTAATAGGTAAAATTGATAGGATTTATCCAATTGAATGTGAGGGAATGAGAGAAAGATAGGAATTCAGAGTTGGTTTTAGACATACACTGATGATGTATGGGAGGGTTTTCTGTCACATGAGCTTGGTGCACATATGCAGTCAGGTGTGGGTGTGTGCTGCATTCATTCTCTTTTTTAAATCAAACATTTTTATTCATTTATTCAAGTCATATGTGTCTCTTGCAAATTTATTTCGGTCTCCAATTCATAGCTGCTCTTTTTTGTGTGGTAAAAAACATATAACAGGAAATACACCTCCTTAACAAATTGTTAAGTGTACAGTACAGTAGTGTCAACTAGATGCACATTCCGTACAGCAGATCTCTAGAACTTCTTAATCTTATCACTGAAACTTTATACCTGTTGAACAGCAACTCCTCATTTCGTCCTCCCCCCAGTCCCTGGCAACCACCATTCTACTTTCCGCTTCTAAGAGTTTGGCAACTTTTGATACCTCATATAAGTGGAATCATGCAGGACTTGTCCTTCTGTGACTGCTTTATTTCGCTTAGCATAATGTCCTCAAGGTTCATCCATGTTGCAGCATATGACAGGATTCCTTCTTTTTTAAGGCTGAGTAATATTTCACTGTATGTATATAGCACATTTTTTGTTTGTTTTTGCTTTGTGTTTTTTGTTTTTAATTTTTATTGGAGTACAGTTGACTTTATGATGTTGTGTTAGTTTCTGCTGTACAGCAAAGTGAATCAGTTTTACATATACATATATCCACCCTTTTTTAGATTCTTTCCCCATATAGGTCATTACAGAGTATTGAGTAGAGTTCCCAGTGCTGTAGAGTAGGTCCTTTTTAGTTATCTATTTTATATATAGTAGTGTCTATATCTCAATCCTAATCTCCCAATTTATCCCTCCCCCATTCCCCCCGGTAACCATAAGTTTGTTTTCTACATCTGTGACTTTATTTCTGTTTTGTAAATAAGTTCATTTGTACCATTTTTAAAGATTCCACATATAAGTGATATCATACGATATTTTCTTTGACTTACTTCACTCAGTATGACAATCTCTAGGTCCATCCATGTTGCTGCAAATGGCATTATTTCATTCCTTTTTTATGGCTGAGTAATATTCCATGAGTAGTATGTACCACACCTTCTTTATCCATTCCTGTGTTGGTGGACATTTATTTTAGGTTGCTTCCATTTCCTGGTTGTTGTAAATAGAATATAGCACATTTTGTTTATCTATTCATCCATCGATGGACATTTAGGTTGTTTCTACCTCTTGGCTAAAGTGAACATGGCCTTGGCTGCAGTGAACATGAGAGTGCAGATATCTCTTCAAGATCCTGATTTCAACTCTTTTGGATAAATACCCTGAGTGGGATTACTGCGTCATATGATAATTCTGTTTTTAAGTTTTTGAGAAACCTCCATACTGTTTTCCATAGTCGCCACACCATTTTATTGATATATTCCCACCCAAGTGCACAGGGTTCCAGTTTTCCCCATCCTCTCCAGCACTTCTTATTTTCTGGAGTTTTTTGTATGTTTGTCTGCTTGCTTGCTTGCTTGCTTGTTTGTTTGATACTGGCCATCCTAATAGGCATGAGGTAATATCTCATTATGGCTTTGATTTCCATTTCCCTGATGATTAGTGACATTGAGCATCTTTTCATATGCCTGTTGGGTATTTGTATGTCTTCTTTGGAGAAATGTCTATTCAAGTATTTGCTACTTTTTAAAAAAATTAATTAATTTATTTTTAGCTATGTTGGGTTTTCGTTGCTGCACGCAGGCTTTCTCTAGTTGTGGCGAGCGGGGGCTACTCTTCGTTGTGGTGCGCAGGCTCCTCATTGCGGTGGCTTCTCTTGTAGCAGAGCACAGGCTCTAGGTGCGCGGACTTCAGTAGTTGTGGCACGTGGGCTCAGTAGTTGTGGCTCACAGACTCTAGAGCGCAGTCTCAGTAGTTGTGGCGCATGGGCTTAGTTGCTCCGCGGCATGTGGGATCTTCCTGGACCAGGGCTCGAACCTGTGTCCCCTGCATTGGCAGGCAGATTCTTAACCACTGCGCCACCAGGGAAGTCCCTAGTATTTGCTTTTTCTAAGCAGGCTGATTAATTAGTTAATTGAGTATTGAGTTGTAGGAATTCCTTATATATTTTGAATATTAACCCTTTATCAGATATATAGTTTGCAAAAATTTTCTGGAAGTTGCCTGTTTGCTTTGTCAATTGTTTCCTTTGCTTTGCAGAAGTCTTTTAGTTTGATGTAATCCTATATTTCTATTTTTGCTTTGATGTCATATTCAAGAAGTCATTGACAAATTAGGGGTATGGGATTAACAGATACAAACTATTATATATAAAATAGATAAGCAACAGGATAATACTGTATAGCACAGGGAATTATACCCATTATCTTGTAATAACCTGTAATGGAATAGAATCTGTAAAAATACTGAATCACTCTGCTATACACCTGAAACTAACACAATATTGTAAATCAACTATACTTCAATTAAAAAAAGAAAAAGAAATCATTGCCAAGGCCAATGTCAAGAAGCTTTTTCTCTATGTTTTCTTTTAGGAGTTGTACTGTTTTGGGTCTTACGTTTAAGTCTTTAATCCACTGAGTTGCTTTTTGCATATGGCATAAGGTAAAACTCTAATTTTATTCTTTTGCCTATGGCATAAGGTAAAACTCTAATTTTTTTCTTTTGCATATGGATATCCGATTTTTCCAACACCACTTGTTGAAGATACTCTCCTTTTCCCATTGTGTGGTCTTGGCGTCTTTGTCAAAGATCTTTTGACCATATGTCTGGGTTTATTTGGGGGCTCTGTATGTCTGTCCTTGTGCCGGTACTTTACTGTATTGATTACTTTAGCTTTGTAATATGTTTTGAAATCAGGAAGTGCAAGGCCTCTAGTTTTGTTGTTCTTTCTCAGGATTGTTTTGGCTATTTGGGGTTCTTTGTGGTTTCATATGAATTTTAGGATTGTTTTTTTCAGCAAAAAAATGCCATTGGAATTTTGATAGGGATTACATTGAATCTGTAGAACAGTTTGGATAGTATGGACTTTTAAACAATATTAAGTCTTTTAATCTATGAACACAGAATGTCTTTCCATTTATTTATGTCTTTAATTTCTTTCAGCAGTGTACAAGCCTTTCACCTCCTTAGTTAAGTTTTTCCTAAGTATTTTATTCTTTTTGATACTATTGTAAATTAGATCGTTTTCTTAATTTTCTCTTAGATAATTCACTATTAGTATATAAAAATGCAACTGATTTTCTATGTTGACTTTGTATCCTGCAGCTTTGCTGAATTCTTATATTAGTTCTAATAGTTTTTTGGTGACATCTTTAAGTTATCTACATATAAGATCATATGTCTTCTGTGAACAGAGATAGTTTTACTTCTTCCTTTTTGATTTAGATGCCTTTTGTTTCTTTTTCTTGCCTATTGCTCTGGCGAGGACTTCTAGTACTATCTTGAATAGATGTGGTAAGAGTGGGCATCCTTGTCTTGATCCTGATCTTAGAGGAAAAGCTTTCCGTTTTTCACCACTGAGTATGATGTTAGCTATGGGCTTTTCATATATGGCCTTATTTGTATTTATTCTTTTTACATTTAGCTACAATAGAAAGTTTATCCATTGGGAAGGATTCTTAAGCATTTCCTCAGTGAAAAACCTTCCTCACTATTACCTAATGTTTTTTGAGTACCCTCTGTGGCTCTCTCACCATGCCAAGGGATCCTCAGTCATTTACATCTCCAGACTCTATGTTCTCTCCAGAATTCAGGAGACTGATGCTCAGAAAAACCTATTTCATCTGTCATTGCTTTTGGGGTTTTGATACTGGGCATATAATTTTCCTTTTAGTCTTTTACTGTTTCTAGGTGGTGTGTTAGGAAGAGAGAGCTGTTATCTCCAAGTTCTTAACTGTGTTTAATTGTAATTAAAAATAAGAAGTGATAGAATTTCCATTTATTGAGCACCTGTTGTGCACCTGTACTTAATAACTTTATCTTAGATTAACCTCTTAAGTCTATCTGACTCAAACCTGTATGCTTCTTTGCTCCAGCACCCAGTGAGGGAATCATGAGCTATGAGGGAAGTGGTATTATCTCCATTTTACCAATGAGGGAGCTAAGGCTCAGAGAACTTGAGTGATTTGCTCAACAGTACGTACCCAGCTAGGAAATGACAGATGAGATTTACACCCAGATTGAAGCACTCCCAACAAGTTCCATCCCCTGTTCAATGCATTAATGATTGCTTAGTGTCCCATGAGACCCTCAGGGAGAGACAAGTATAGTCCAACTTTGACTTCCAGCTGGAATAAGCTTGATTTTACCATAACTGGCCCTTTTTGCCAAGCTCAAGTACTTTCATGACCTCGACGTTCTGGTTTTGCTCTCACCACCATCACTGAGGCTGCACATTCAGGGCCTCAGTAGATGGCTTGTAATTTGATGGCACCATTTGTCTTCATGTGTCTTATAAAATGTAAACAATAATTTCAGTGTTCTAAGGACCTCTAAGAGAAAAGATTTGGGGGTTTTTTTGCTACATGTGACTGAATAAAAAAAGACAAATCCTCTAATTCAATATGCAATCCAAACTATTTTAAACCAATCACTCAACTTGAGCACCAGTTAAACATTTCTCGTTTTCCCTCAAAGTCCTCTGTGTTGGCTAACTTCCAGTTCTAAATGCCTATTCATATCTTGATTGGAGCAGCTCAAGGTTCCCTCACAGGCAAAGAAGTATGTAGGTTTGTGTCAGACAGACTTGGGAGAAAATGTCCTCACAGGCTTTCCATAGGAACAAGAAACAGATATTCATCTGGCTGTTTTTCCTTAGCACTCACTCTCATTTTGTGTGCTGACTTTAGCCAGCTTGGCCTCAACTCTGGATTAAACACTTTAGAGAAGAAGTGTGTGTCCACTCCCTATATGGCATAGTAGCTAGAGCACTGGACTGAATACTTGGCTACTTTGGCCTCTTCCTCAAACTCCTGCTCAGACATGGGCAAGTCAATTTGCTTGTCTGAGCTACAGTTTCTTCTTTTATTCAGTAGGCTTAGAAATGTCTTTCTTACTAAGAAATCTCATGCGAAGGTATATAGTCAGTACTTAGTAAGTGGACATTTATTCATTTATCCAACATGCATTTATTTGAGTACTGCTTTTTTCTAGATCCTGTCATAGCCTAAGGTCTTATAGAGGATATTTTTATGATACATTACCATAAGTGCTATAAAAATAACAATGATAATCAAGATATCATTGTCAGCCTTCCATAATAGTTGTTATGTGCTAGGCCCTTTTCTAAACATGTGATAATATATTAACTAATTTAATCCTCAAAACAGTCCTATGTGATAGATACTATTATTCTCTCCACTATACAGGTGAAGGAACTTAGGTTTAAATAGTTGTATGACTTGCCCAAGATTGTACAACTAGAAAGTGGCAGAACCTGGATTAGAACAAAGGTGATTTGACTGTAAAATTCAAACTCTTAACCGTTATGGTATTCTGCCTCTCTCAGAATACACAGAATTATGAGTGGATAGAAGAAGGACCTAAAATTCTGTCTGCGCTTAGTAATAGAAGGATTCAAAAAGAAGGTGACATTTGAATTGGGTCTTAAATGGCAAGTAGGAGTTTGTTATTGAAGAGTGGTGTTTCAGCAGCAGGAAAGAATAGACTAAGGACAAAGAGGAGTGTTGAGGAACCTAGAGGCTTTGTGGCTGGGAGGAGGGTAAATGGACAAAAGGAACGCCATGGTGAGCCATAGTGCTGGCAGGCAGGCAACCAAGCTTGTCCTAAGATTAGTGAAAGAGAGACCTAGAGTATGTGGGTGGAGGGGAGGGGATTTGGCTTTCTCTCTAAAGAGTTCTAAGAATCCCCATGAAGTTTAAATAAGGTCTCAGTCCTAAAGAAGGAACACCCAGTCTAACATATATCAATTCCTTGTCAAAGATATCAGAGGAAGAGATCGAAAGGATTATGTCTGGGCAGGAATTTGAGGAAGAGGCCAGTCACTGGAGCAACCATGGTGACAGCGACCACAGTTCCCCTGGGAACAGGGCTTCAGAGAGCAACCAGCCCTCACCAGGCTCCACACTGTCCTCCAGGTGAGCTTCAAGGCAAACCCAGCATCATCTAGGGATCACCCAAAGAAGGGACCCACAAGCAGCCTCTGAGCTGGGCTGGGTATTCCTGCCAGTCTGTCTCAGCCCTTGTACTCTTGCTTCCTCAGTCTTCTGGGGTTGGGGTGACGATGATGCAGAGCAGCATTTTACAGCCCATTTTTTAGCTAAAGACCTTGAAACTGTCAGCAGTCTCTTCTGCAGATTGATAAAGTGCTATAGCCACTATCCATGCCCATACATTCTTCACCTAACAGAATAACATTTTAATTGTAGCTCTTTTCTCTCACTTACTTTATCATTTAAAAAAAAACCACATTGACAATATAGAATTAAGTTATCATTTCTCTGCCTCAGCGAGAGTGAAGATTTTCACATTATAAATTTTAGGAAACAGTGAAAACTTTTCAAGTTAGTCAGATTTGCTGGTGTCATGAAATACCAGTTTGAAGACTCTTGGTTCTAGAATGATACCTTAAGTTAGTTGTTAGGTTTGAAATATAGCCATCAGCTACCAAGGAAGATTTTCTTTCTCCAGAAATCTTTATTTTAGGACAGGGGTTGAGAAACATTTTTTATAAAGGCCAGATAGTAAATATTTTAGGCTTTGCAGTCCACACAGTCTAGGCCTCAACTACTCAGTTCTGCCGTTGTAGTGCGAAAGCAGCCAGAGACAATATGTAAATGAATGAGTGTGGCTGTGTTCTAATAAAACTTCATTTACCAAAACAGGCCATGGGCCATAGTTTGCCAGCCCCTGTTACAAGAAGGGTCATCTAGGTAAAACTAGTTGACTGTTAGATTTCTCCAAGAAAGGTGGGGAAGATAAGAATATTCCTTTCTCTTGATATTTCATTATAACTTTTATTCATTCGTTTGTTCCTTCCTTTGAATGTTTAGGGAGTTGTTGCCACATGCCAGGTTCTTTGCTAGGTGCTGGATTTGTTTTATGGCCTGGCAAGGCACTTAGCCTGTTTCTGACTTAGTTGTCCTAGCAGTATAAAATATAAACACTCACCTTTGTCATCATAGTCTATGAATATTCTATGAAACTCTCCAAATGTTGCACCTATACAGAGAGGTCATTTAACCAGTGTTTTTCAGTACAGCTCTGCCAAGTTCTGGGTGTCCAAAGGTGAGCCACACATAATGCACATTTGCACAGAGACCCCATCTAGTAAGGGAGACATGCATGTAACCATTGATTATGTCCTTAGCTTAATGAAGACAGAGTGCATGGCCAAAGAACACCTGAGCCACCTCCTAGCTCACTTCCTTTGAATAGGCAGTAGACCTGTGATGTTTCTACTTGACATGAGACTTTTCTCTCCAGTAGGTCTGTGGAACTAAATGGATTCATGGCATTCAGGGATCAATACATGGGGATGTCTGTGCCTCCACACTATCAATATATACCGCACCTTTTTAGCTATTCTGCCCACTCTCCACTTCTGCCCCCACAAGCTCGCAGCCTGGATCCCCAGTCATATAGTCTGATTCATCAGCTGGTGTCAGCCGAGGACCTGGAGCCATTGGGCACGCCCATGTTGATTGAAGATGGGTGAGTAAGCCTTGGTCTATTTAGCCCTGTAGCTTCAAAGTGGTCCCTACCCCACACCCATCTTCATCCCTGGCTGCTGTACCCCAGGCTTTGGAATGAGTTGGGGGATAATAAGCAATGACTCGAGCATCAGAGGACAAATCTTTGCTTATCGTTGAAGTTAGTGGTCCCTCATTTTTCTCTTGAGCATCTTTTCTCATAGAGTGGGGGCTATTTATCAATCCCTATGGAGTTGGGATTAAAGGGCTTTTGTTTCTGTTTGGGCCGAGGTACGCCAGACTCTGGAATGGGTCTGAGTGCTTCTGTGCCAGAGATGAGCTGTAATTCTGGGAATAGTCATACATTAAGTTTAGGCTTCTTAACAGGGCACTCAAGGCACTAACTGGTTGTGGCCTGTCTGTATCCCTAGTCAACATACTCATCAGTAGCCTAGTGCCGTGTGCTCTGTGTGCAGGCCTGAGTGGGTGGAAGGAATACTCTTTCAATCCTGTCAGCTCTGCCTGAGTAGATAATAGTTCAGCCCACCCATTGCTGTACTCATTATTCATTTAGCCTGGAGCATAGGCTGTTTGAGTGTTATTAAGCTTAGACCGCCCCCTCTGCCCCAAAAGGTGTCCTGAGATTTCTTAAGCTAGTTTCCAATTTCAGAAGAGGAAATTCAAATGTCTGCCTACAAAAAGGCCACCACCAAAACCTTTATAAATCTGATGTGGGGGTGTGGGGAAGAGTCATGACAGGGGCCTTGAGAGAAAGAAAACTGGGACCCCATCTCCTCCAGCCCAGAGATGAGAAATGCCCTGCTCCTTCCATCCCGCAGTAGCTTAGTTTCCTGAATTTGCACCACCAGGGGGTGCAATGAGAGCAAGAAAAGCTTCTGAACCTGTTCTATTCTCTTTCAGCCATCTCGCCCCGAGGCTCACTTTTGTGCCAATCCCTGTATTGAGTAGGCACCAGATTCACCCTAATGGACCTCTCATTTCCAAAACTGGTGCAAAAGTGACTGGGGAAAAAAAAAAAAAGTGACTGGGAATTTTTTTCTAACACATGGAGCATTAAAAGTCATACTCCCTGATAATTGCACAAATTTCTAAGCCTCCTTTCCCCTTTGCCACCTTTTCTTGTCAAATCTGCCCCTCCAGCCCTGAGCTTACTGCTGGCCCCAGTCCTGTCCCTTTATCATTAAACTGAATTGAATGGAGCTGGAGATCCTTGGTCAAGGGCAAGGAGCCCACTGCCAGAGACCCTTTGTGCCCTTAGGAGTACTCTCTCCCTTTGCCCCCATCCTCACCATTCTGGCCACTAGAAGTAACTTTCTCCTGTTCCTACCCCCCCAGATATGCTGTGACTCAAGCAGAGCTATTTGCCCTGCTTTGCCGCCTGGCTGACGAGCTGCTTTTTAGGCAGATTGCCTGGATCAAGAAACTGCCTTTCTTCTGCGAGCTCTCAATCAAGGATTACACGTGCCTCCTGAGCTCTACGTGGCAGGAATTAATCCTGCTGTCCTCCCTCACTGTTTACAGCAAGCAGATCTTCGGGGAGCTGGCTGATGTCACCGCCAAGTACTCACCCTCTGATGAAGAACTACATAGGTGAGAGCTGCTGGCTGGGGAGAAAGTCTCAGGCAACCAAACCATTGTCATCTCTGCAAGGCAGGGCTGCCTGACACTCCAAAGGCTGGGCATTAAAGCCACACATGGCTGGACTTGAATCTTCCCTCTGCTGCTGACTAGCTTTGTAACTTTGGTCAAGTCTCTGATCCTCAGGTTCTGAATTTATAAAGTGGGGTAATGACAATACCTCCCCAACAAGGTAGTTGTGAGGAATAAATGATAATGTGCAGCAAAGCTTAGCAAGTGCTAAGCTGTTATTTTGGTCACATCTGGATTACTGAGATAAGATAATGTATCTGGAAAGAACATTTCCTACAAGGTGAGGGGGCTCTGAGCTGTAGTTTACAATCCAAGAAAAAGACTCAGGAGTTATTGTGGTACCTACTGTGTGCCAAGCACTGGGCTTGGTATTTTACGGTATTATCTTTCTTTGTCACAGCCTCCAGCACTGTAGGTGTTGTTACGCCCATTTTATAGATGAGAAAACTGAAGTTCAGAGGGGCCTACCCTTGTGGGTTTTGGATTTGAACCCAGAGCCTGGATTTGAACCTATGCCTGCCCAACTGAAAGTCTAGGCTCTTTCACTGTATCTCAGATGCAATGAGATAAGAGAATAGGACTGAAATACTAAACTCTCCTCCTTGATGTTTTCTGGCATAAAGTTTCATCGCAGTCGGCTAGGATCCTTCTAACCTCCCTGCCTAGAGCAGGTCTTTTACTCACTCACTTTGGAGACCTGGAGCACATGGTGACACCCCAAAATCAGGAAAATGATCTCTTGATACAACTTTTCTGACTTACTGATATATCCATGTGAAAAATAAAGTTTAAATCGCATTTTAATAGTCCTTTCAATAGTTCACCTTTATTAGACAGTTTAAAATAATGGAAGTCATGGGATTCCAGAGCACCAAGAAAGAGGGAAGAAAAGGTTCCTCCATCGAAGAAAGCTGGAGAAGGTAGAGTACCAACCCCCAAACTTCTCTACACAGGACTGAGGTGCATCTCCCTCTGCCACTTAATCACCATGGCATAAAGATAAGTTGAGACTTAGGCTGGGAGCAAAGCTCTAACACCTTCAAGGGCCCTTTGCACAGCTGAGGGAGGGAGGAGTCTGGGTACTTTCTCCCCTTGGTTTTCTAATATTTCCTTATTAATGATGCTTACAGGCTTGATGGTAATCTATAAATGACAGAGTTTTTAACCCAGATGACATTTTGTCCTTAAACAGAGCTATCTGATTTTGCAGATAACCTAACCCCTTGTCTTGAGCCTCTAATTCATTGTTTCCATCAAATTCCTGTCTCCTGCTCTGTATCTCTGGGCTGACTGAGTGTTTGGATAGTAGTCAGCCTGCTCTAATATTGTCAGGGTTTGCAGAGCTGGCCCAGTGAGCCCAGCCTCCCTATTTGCCTGGAATCCACCAGTGCAGCCTGAGGCTGCCTACAAAGTCAGCCTGTGGGCTCCCCTCTCTATAGAATGGTGAGTTTTCCCATGCCCTCTGCAGGTAGGCAAGAATCACTGGCCATGCAGGATTCTCTGTGGCTTTAAGCTTCATGAAAGACACCTCATCCCACTGTTTCCAATCCCTTGAGCCCCAAGAGCAAGGCAGGGACCAGTAGCAGCTGAACTAGTGAGGGAATTTTTATTTTCTAGGAAGAGGGTCCTTACCAAGGAGAATCTAGAGCTGCACTATCAAGTATAGTAGCTGCTAGCCTCAGGTGGCTATTTAAGTTACTTAAAATTAAAAATTCAATTCCTCATTTACAGTAGCCACATTTCAAGTGCTCAGGAGCCACATGTGGCTAGTGGCTACTGTATTGGACAGTTGCAGATATATATATATATTTCCATCGTCACAGAAAGTTGTATTGAACAGTGCTAACTCTGGAACACATGTTGCAGCTGAGCTTGCAAGTGGATTCTGAGGATAAGAAGTAGATTCGTTGTTAGGACTCTCATTCCACTGTGGAATCCTTCAATGGAAAAATATAGGTTAAACTTCAACATGTTAGTTCAACATGCCCATTTACTGAGCACCTGTTGTGTGTGCCTGGAGGAGGGGTGTTGGGATAACAGATAATACAGACATGGTATCTGAGATGAGAGCCCGTATTCTTGGTTTAGGGGATTGGGGGGCAAATAGAAGCAGATAGAATCTACAGTTCAGGGTGATATTAGTGGAGATTGAGGGGCATATGAGGGACTGTGAAAGCATAGACTAAGGAGTGAGTACCTCTACTTGCATAATCAGGGAATGGTTGCCAAAGAGGAAAAGACATTTGAGCTGCATCTTGAAGTGGCATTTTTCTAGGTAGATTATAGAGAATAAGAGGCAGGCAGGAGAATAACACAGAGGCCTAGAAGTTAGAGATTCTGGGTGGTTGGTTTGTGCAGATAACCAAAAAGCAATCCTGTGGATTAGGGTATAGAGAGAATATATCTGAGAGGTAGAGAAATGAGGGGAGAAACGACAGGAGAGAAAGGTACAGGAAAGACAAGTCATGAAGGTGCTCAAATGCTAATCTAAAAAACTCGGATTTTGTTGTGTGAATTGTATTAAGTCATGGGACGTTTTTAAGTAGAGCAATTACATGTCAGGTTGCATTTTGGAAAGATCCCTGTGGCTATAAAGTTCAGGATGGATTGCATAGACAAGGCTAGAAGACAGTGGCTGTGTCGGAAGCTGTTCCATAGCCTAGGTAAAAATAAACAAGTCTGGACAAGGCAGCAGTGACCATGGGAATAGAGAGGGCAGCACAGAGTTAAGAGATGACAGGGAGGTAAAGTCAGTGGGACCTCAGTGAGTGGAAAAGTTGGGGATACTGCCAGGCAGGTGGGCACCGATTCTCTTAGCCAAGATAATGGAGCCTGGGAAGAACAAGTTGAGAGATGAGCCGCTCTGAGTTTGACTTGGGGTCTGTTGAGTCTGAGATGCATGTGGAACTGCCCAGGAGGCCAGAGGAAATGGAAGTACGAGATGAGAACCTTTGGAATCAGGTTCATCACTGTAAGGCAGTCCCCAGACTGTGGAGAGTGTGGAGTCTGTAATTGGCCACAGCTCTTCCCTACCTTGCCTACTCTGGCGTTACTCCCACTCCCACAAAATGCCTTTACTTTTTCACAACTGTTGAGTGCAAGCGAGTTCCTGCTGTCATGAAAGGACTTTTCCCAGATGATACATGACCACCTCCTTTTCTCTTCTCAAATATTGAATCAAATTTATGGTGCCCATTTTCCTTAATCAGGCTGTTATCAGACAGTGAGCTGGGTGAATTTGATTTAAAGCAGATTGTAGCACCAGCCAGTGACTGCTCCTGGCCCTAATCAAGACTCCTTCACTCTTAGGAGAAGATGCCTTGCACTAGATGGGCTTTAATGGGCACTTCTATCTCGTGGACACTAGCTCCATTTCTGCCAGATCTCTGGAAAGTTGCCTCACAGCTTCCCTGCTAAGACCCTAGCTGTAAGGTTCAGGAAACACAGTCTTTTCTTTTTGCTGTGATAACACAAGTGATGTTGCTGCTGCTGTTAATAATGATAATAGCTAACAATTATAGACTGTTTATTGTGCCAAATTCCATCTTAAGTGCTTTGCAAGCATGATTTGTTTAGTCCTCACCACTTCCCTAAGGGACTGTACTAATATTAACCCTGTTCCACACATGAGGAAGGAGCATGAGGTTCAGAGAGGTGAAAACTCAAGGCTATAAAGCTAAAAGAGATGGAGTTGAGATTATCATCTAGATCTGTTGTGCTCTAAAGCCCAGATTCTTCACCATTACTAAATTTTTCAGCCTTCTCAAAAGTTTGACTTTCTGGAATGTGTCCTGGAGCTGCAGTCTTACTTTTCATCCTGGAGTCTATATGTGGGTGCTGAGATGGCAGTTCCTCTAAGGATGTGGCTGATGACTGCTTCTGGGAGTAGGTGCATTTAGATGAGTGAAAAAGAGACAACTGGGCCTTTCAGCCCCCTTAATGGGACATAACTTACACAGTGTCAGCTTCAATTGCTGACTGAATGGTCCAGTGGTTTGGGGGATCCTGGCAGGAATGTTTTCCTTGTCCTAACATGCTTGTGTAATGGTAACCTAGAAGAAGAATGGGTGTGTTTGTCCAACTTTCAGGCTTTGAATGCTGATAATTTGTAGACAGGGAATACAGGGGCGTTAGAACTGTGGAGTGGGCAGATGTGGAGGAGGCACGGCTGCAGGAGAAAGCAGGCCCATGGAACAGAGAACAATTTGTTTATCAAGGGGCGGGATGCGGGGTGTGGAGGAAATCTTTGCAGTCAGGCTGTGGAGACTGAGTGGGGGCTGCTGGGCTGGCTGCCAGGGGTCCATGCTGGTTGCCTATCCTAGGAAGCTTGGGAAAGAAGTTATGTGCCCTCCCCAAGAGAGAGGGCAGATCTGGGTCATATACTCAGGCCAGGCATGTGGGAGTTCCTTTGTGTCCCTCAGGTCAAGACTCAACTGGGAATAGGTTTAGCATTGCTGTCTAGGGGTCTGGCTGGTAGCCACACACCTGCAGGTTCTGCAGAGCCAGAGTGAGCACTTGCGGCAACAGGTTACTGATGAGGGGAGAGAGTGTTATCTTTACTTGCTATACTGCTTGGCCACCAGACAGATGCTGACACTGCTGCATCCTCCTTTTTTATGCCCTACCCCATCCCATCTCTTCCCCACCCCTCCAGATACTGATGGGCGTTTTCAGTAAAGACCTTTTCCCTCTCAAGAACAGAAGTAGCTGACAAAGTACTGTGATGAGGAGTGATCTTCACTCACAGGCACACTGCTTCCTGCAGGTCTCAGCATCATGGAGGCAGCGGAGGGGCAGTTCTATGCACTGCAGCGAGTCCAACACCCACTCTGGATTGGGCCCTGAGCTGAGTTGCTCTGGGAACACAGACCTCCTGAGGTATCCCCTGTGGTAGCACGTGGTAGCCTTTCCCAGTTGCCAGTTAAGAACAAGACAGTCAGGGAATGGACAGTGTAGTGCTGAGAAAGTGACAGACTTGGAATGAGAAAACTTGGGTTTAAACCTTGTCCCCACCACCACTAATTTGTTTTATTCACTTAGAACTTTGGAGAAGGCATCTCTTCTGCTTCTTCTTCCCTAACATGAAGGTGATATTACTTGTCTCACAGATTAGCAGGAGGGTAAAATGTAAGAATACAATAAGGGCACAGTAAATAAGCTCTCTGAGCCTTTGTTTCCACAAGTGAACAAAGAGGATTATAATATCCTTTTTTGTGGACTTATTGGAAGTATCCAGTGAAATGATGTATGTAAAATATTTAACAAAGTGCCTGGCAAGTAGCAAACACTCAACAAATGGTAGAATAATAGATATGGTTATTAGAGTGGTTATTAAATATAAGTGGGTCTATCAGCCAATCTGAGAACATATTAATAAAGTTGTAAAAGCCATTGGGCCAGGAGCAGAGAGAAACATGGTAGTTCAAATTAGCAAACTGGGACCCAGAGGGTCAGGGCTCCGGATTGCAAGTAGCTGCTGCTGTGGCTCCCCCTGGTGCTTGAGAAGTGCAGGTGCCTCTGGCCCCAACAGGGGCCAGGCTTTCCCCAGGGAAGAGAAAATGTCCTGCCTGGCCAGGAAGCCAAGCCCTTGCAAAGCCTTCAGAGTCAACACAGAAAGCAATAGGACCCAGACAGCAGTAGTACATTCCCAGGAGTTCTGGACCCTACCCAGATAGGGGCTTCTTGCCTAGCATGGGGCTGTAGTACCCCGATCTGAACAAGTCCCCAGGAAGCAACTCTGAGGCTAAGCAGCTCTCTCTGACTCAGCTGCATCAGAGGCCTGTCTGGAACACCTAGAAGAGTGGATGCTGGGCCTGACCCCAGCTTGTATAAACTATTTCCCCACTAAGCCTTTGCCTCCTTGATTTGGGAGTATCTCCATTTCTGGTATAAGATATTCCCCACTATGACCCAGAGTATTAGTCCCCCAGCCTAGGGCTCCTTTGCCTAAAACTTAGTGTTTCCCCAAGGAATTAACTCCTAATCTAAAGAAAGCAGCATGGGGGCTTTCCTGGTGGCACAGTGGTTAAGAATCCACCTGCCAATGCAGGGGACATGGGTTCGAGCTCTGGTCTGGGAAGATCCCACATGCCGCAGAGCAACTAAGCCCGTGTGCCACAACTACTGAGCCTGTGTGCCACAACTACTGAAGACTGCGCTCCTAGAGCCCGTGCTCCGCAATAAGAGAAGCCACTGCAATGAGAAGCCTGTGCACTGCAACTAGAGAAAGCCCGCGTGCAGCAACGAAGACCCAATGCAGCCAAAAATAAATAAAATTAAAATAAATTTAAAAAAAGAACACTCCTGAAAGGAAAAACATTTAAAAAAAAAAAAAAGAAAAAAAGCAGCATGGTCAGCGTTGAGTCTTCTCTGCTAATGGATGCCACCTCAGGTATTGAGAAAATCAAGGCCTTAGGGAGTTAGCCCAGGTTCAAGGTTCTAGCTCTGCTACCAACTAGCTGTGTGCTTGTGGACCAGTCCCTTCTATTCTTTGAACTTCAGTTTCTCATCTGTACGATGGTGATTATAATCTCACCTAGCACATAGGGCTGAGAAAACTAAATGAGATAATGCACATAAAGTGCCCAGCACAGAGACTGGCATGACATGGAGGCTCAATTTATGTTTCCCTCCCTCCCTCTCTAGCTGAAGTCAGGGATGCCAGTAAAAATGTTCACTGTGCGTAACCTCAGCCATGCTGGAAACAGTGAACTTAAATACAATCAGCAGCTTTTTCTTCATCGTGGCAGTAGCTCACGTAGAGTCACCATGGTAGCTGCCATTGTTACTAGAGGCTGCATCGCAACAACAGCAGTATCTTAACGATGTCATACTTCTTTACATTTACATCCCAAACCCCCATGACCCTTGTTACCCCAAGCAGGCAAGCATTATTTTACAGAGGAGGTCCTCAAAGCTTAGAGAGGTCAAAGGACTTTCCCAAGGTCTCACAGCTTGTATGTGATGGACATGGATTTGAACTTAGATTTGATTGACCCCAGCTGACCTTGGGAACAGCAGCTTGTATGAGCTGCCTTGGCCTCTAGACAAACCATGGATTCACCTGTCCTTCACTAATGTGTCTGGATTCCATTTCCCCCAAGCTCAACCTCTTTCCTATCTTAGCTACCTTAAGGAGCTGTAGGTGACATCTATCTCCCTTCCATTACCTCCACTGGTAATCAGAGCCCATTATTAACACTGGTGTCTGTTCCCCAGATTTAGTGATGAAGGGATGGAGGTGATTGAGCGGCTCATCTACCTGTATCACAAGTTCCATCAGCTAAAAGTGAGCAATGAGGAGTATGCTTGCATGAAAGCAATTAACTTCCTAAATCAAGGTGAGTAACTGGGCGTGGGAAGAAAAGACTTTTTTTTTTTTTTTTTTGCCAGTGAATATATTTGCCCTTTTGCCTTCATGTTTCACCCCTACCCCGTTTACCCTCAGGACTGTCACACAGAATCTGTCACACCATGTGGGTACCGATCTTGGAAGTCCTGTGCTGCCCTCATCATCTTTCTGCCCCACTATAGTGCAGAGCATGGTTTGGATTTTTTCTTCAAACCTAAATGCCACAACCTCTATAACTCATAGAGGAAGGAAGAGGATTTGCTTTGTTTAGTCAGTTTTAATGCATTTAAACACAGACATCAAGGACAGTACATGCGTCATTTAAAATATGCACCAAGTTTACCAGCGACTGAAGAAGAGCAGAGTGACTGATGAAACTACTGAGATAAGGGATCTGTGACAGGCTGACGGCCCCTTCAGGGCAGAGTGGGGGTGCACAAAACTCACACACCCATATCAAGCATGGCTTTAATTCGAAGAGTGGTGGGTGTGATTTACATGGAGTATTACCTGCAGAGTGGTGCTTGGTAGCTGCTGGTAAGCAGAGTATGCCGGAGAATTTGTGCTCTCTTTCTTCCAGAGTAGCATATGAGTACTCTACTCTCAGAGTGGGGCTGGGCTGTTTTGCTGCCTATGACATTGAAAATGCTATGTTCTGGTATTCAGTTTCCTAGTCCAGAGACTCTTGATCCCCTCCTCTTTGCCCACTCCTCCCTCAGTACTGACCTCTTCCTCTTGCTTCCGCACCTTTCATGCATTTATCTGGTGTTCTGTGTGCCTCCCTTAGGCCAGGCTCTGTGTTGAGCATTAAAGACATTGAAATAAATTAGATCCCAGGTTCCTGGCCTCAAGAAGTATACATTCTGATGGCACTTGTTACATTGCTTGAGCCTCAAATGGGGGGAGATCAGTAACAACTACTTGGAGGACCAGAAATCTGAGAGCTGGGCCTCAAAGGCTGGGTAAGATTTATGTATAGAATATTTATATTCTATATACGAAAAAGGGGGATTGTGTGTGTTTATATGTATATGAACACACTATATAATATATATATACATATATGAGAATGAGAGAGACATCTACAGGCGTACCTTGGAGATATTGCAGGTTTGGTTCCAGACCAGCACAGTAAAGTGAATATTGCAATAGAGTGAGTCACATGAATTTTTTGGTTTCCCAGTGCCTGTGAAAGTTATGTTTATACTATACTGTGATCTGTTAAATGTGCAGTAGCATTATGTCTTAAAAAACAGAGTACATACCTCAAAAAAAAATATTGCTATAAAATGCTAACCATCCTTGAGCCTTCAGCGAGTTGTAATCTTTTTGCTGGTGGAGGGTCTTGCCTCAGTGTTGTTTTTGTTTGTTTGTTTTAATTTATTTTTTAAATTTATTTTTGGCTGCGTTGAGTCTTCGTTGCTGCATGCGGGCTTTCTTAGTTGAGGCAAGCAGGGGCTACTCTTCATTGAGGTGCGCAGGTTTCTCATTGCGGTGGCTTCTCTTGTTGTGGAGCACGGGCTCTAAGCACGTGGGCTTCAGTAGTTGTGGCACGCAGGCTCAGTAGTTGTGGCTTGCGGGCTCTAGAGCACAGGCTCAGTAGTTGTGGCACACGGGCTCAGTTGCTCTGCGACATGTGGGATCTTCCTGGACCAGGGCTCGAACCCGTGTCCCCTGCACTGGCAGGTGGATTCTCAACCACTGTGCCACCAGGGAAGCCCTTGCCTCAGTGTTGATGCTGCTGACTGATCAGGGTGGTGGTTGCTGCAGGTTGGGGTGGCTGTGGCAATTTCTTAAAATAAGACCACAGTGACATTTGCCACGTCAATTGACTTTTTCTTTGATGAACGAACTTTCTGCAGCGTGCAATGCTGTTTGGACATTTTACCCACAGTAGAACTTCTTCCAAATTTGGAGTCAATTCTCTCAAACCCTACTGCTGCTTTATCAACTAAGTTTTTGTAATATTCTAAATCCTTTGTTGTTATTTCAGCGGTCTTCACACAGCTTCTTCACCAGGAGTAGATTCCATCTCAAGGGACCACTTTCTTTGCTTATCCATAAGAAGCAACTCCTCATCTGTTAAAGTTTTATCATGAGATTGCATCAATTCAGTCACATTTTCAGGCTTCACTTCTCATTCTGTCTAGTTCTCTTGTTGTTTCCACCACATCTGCAGTACTTCCTCCACTGAAGTCTTGAACCCCTCAAAGTCATCCATGAGGGTTGGAATCACCTTCTTCCAAAATCCTGTTAATGTTGATATTTTGACCTCTTCCTGTGAATCATGAATGGCATCTAGAATGGTGAATCCTTTCCAGAAGGTTTTCAATTTACTTTGCCCAGATCCTTCAGAGGAATCACTATCTATGGGCAGCTATAGCCTTAGGAAATGTATTTCTTAAATAGTAAGGCTTGAATGTTGAAATTACTCCTTGATGCATGGGCTGCAGAATGGATGTTGTGTTAGCAGGCGTGAAAACAAAATTAATTTCATTGTACATCTCCATCAGAGCTCTTGGGTGACCAGGTGCTTTGTCAGGGAGCAGTAATATTTTCAAAGGAATCTTTTTTTCTGAGCAGTAGGTCTGCACAGTGGGCTTGAAATATTTAGTAAACCGGGTTGTGAACAGAAGTGCTGTCATCCAGGCTTTGTTGTTCCATTTATAGAACACAAGCAGAGTAGATTTAGCGTAATTCTTAAGGGCCCTAGGATTTTCGGAGTGGTAAATGAGCGTTGGCTTCAATTTAAAGTTATCAGCTGCATTCGCCCCTAACAAGAGAGTCAGCCTGTTCTTTGAAGCTTTGAAGCCAGACATTGACTTCTCTCTAGCTATGAAAAGTCCTAGATAGTGTCTTCTTCCAATATAGGGCTGTTTTGTCTGCATTGAAAATCTGTTGTTTAGTGTAGCCATCTTCTTTAATTATCTTAGCTAGATCTCTAGATAACTTGCTGCAGCTTCCGTATTAGCACTTGCTGCTTTACCTCACACTTTAATGGAGACAGCGTCTTTCCTTAAATCTCATGAACCAACCTCTGCTAGCTTCAGACTTTTCTTCTGCAGCTTCCTCACCTCTCTCAGCCTTTATAGAATTGAAGAGAGTTAGGACCTTGCTCTGGATTAGGCTTCGGTTTAAGGGAATGTTGTGGCTGGTTTGATCTTCTATACAGACCACTCAAACTTTCTCCATATCGGCAATAAGGCTGTTTTGCTTTCCTATCATTTGTGTGTTCACTAGAGTAGTGCTCTTAGTTTCCTTCAAGAACTTTTCCTTTGCATTCGCAACTTTGCTAACTCACAAGAGGCCTAGCTTTCAGCCTGTCTCGGCTTTTGACATTCCTTCTTCACTGAGCTTAATTATTTCTAGCTTTTGATTTAAAGTGAGAGATACGTGACTTTTCCTTTCACTTCAACACTTATAGGCGATTGTACAATTATTAGTTGGCCTGATTACAATATTGTTGTGTCTCAGGGAATAGGGAGGCCCGAGGAGAGGGAGAGAGACAGTGGAACAGCCAGGTAACCTAATAGTCAGAACGCACAACATTTATCAGTTAAGTTTACCTTCTCATACGGGCGTGGTTTGTGGTACCCGAAAACAATTACAATAGTAACATCAAAGATCACTGATCATAGATCCTCATAACAAATCCAATAATAATGAAAAAGCTTGAAATATGGCAAGAATTACCAAAATGTGACAAAGAGACACGAAATGAGCAAATGCCATTGGAAAAAATGACACCGACAGACTTGCTTGGTGCAGAGTTGCCGCACACCTTCAATTTGTGAAAAATGCAATATCTGTGAAGTGCAATAAAGCAAAGCACAATAAAACAAGGTATACTTATATACAGAAAGAAAAACTGGAGTGACCCAGTAGAATACCAGTGACCCAGGTAAAATAGTATGAGTAGAAGCACATAGGAGACCATGTGTAATTATATGTAGAAGCGTGAAGATTTCTGAATGGTTCCAGCAAAGAGCAAATTTAAAGATACTGTGAAGGATAAATTGGGAAAGGTAGATTATTCAGTTAGTTGTTCAACATCCACTGGTGCCCATTTTGTGCCAAGCCGTGTGCTGGGAGCTGGGTACAGAGTTGAGAAAGATAAGCCTAGCCCTCAGGGGGCTCAGTCTAGTGATTGTCCTTGATAATTTTTTCCTTTATCTTATTTCTCTTCCCTTACCCAGAGCTTTTGTTCCTCCTTGTCAGAAAGAGAGAAGATCCCCTGTTGAGACAATGGTTAATAACTTTTCTTTGAAAGATACACATATTCAAGGAGCCAGTGTTTCTTCCACATTATAAAGCCCCTCCCATTTCCTGTGGTTTTTTCACAGATATCAGGGGTCTGACCAGTGCCTCGCAGCTGGAACAATTGAACAAACGATATTGGTACATTTGCCAGGATTTCACTGAATATAAATATACACATCAGCCAAACCGTTTTCCTGACCTCATGATGTGCTTACCTGAGATTCGCTATATTGCAGGTAACATTCTGGGTCCTGGGCTTCCAGCCCTTCCTTGCTTTTCTTAACTTGTGAAGGGAATGAGGAAAACAGTGTTTTCAGGATGCTGATGCCAGGCCTATCACCAGCTGAATAAAAGAGGTACTACCCCTGCCCTCAGAAAAATTATATTATAATGAGAAGTTTGTTTTTTCTTTGTAGGGAAGAGAATCTAACATTTCCTAAGCTCCTGTGATGTGCAGGGTCCTTTGTGACCTGATATCATTTAATCTCAATTTCTGCAGGACTGGTGGTTGGTGATATTATGGCCATTCTATGGATGGGGAAAGAAGCTCAGAGTTTCTCAAATTAACGTCATTTCCTGAATTATATACTTTAAAAGGGTGGATTTTATGGCAGGTGAACTAACTATATCTCAATTATTTAATTGATTTTATTTCATAGAATTGCCTATAGGTTTTTGAGGATCTTTCATTAAAAGTGATATCTTTAAAATAATTCTCAAAAATCCTGTGTTCACAAAGGAATTTTTGTTTTAGTTGTTTTGTGGTCTTGACCCCTTTCTGAGCTTCTTGACATTTTAAATAGGTCCATTTCAACATGAAATCCTGGCTTTTGTTGTTGCTTTACTTCCATTTGGTAAAGATTCTTGTTTATAGTTATCTAGCACATACTGAGGGGCAGCTCGGAAATGTGACCTCTGGGCTGAGATTGTTCCTGTAAAATTCAGCAGTACAATTTTGAAGGAAAAAAATTTTCAGTCTGATAAAATCAAATTTTACTTTCTGGGTCACAAAATAGTCTAGGAGATGTGAACTGGACTTAAATAAACTATTGGAATTTTAGGAGTGTTTTGATAGTGTATGTCTCAGCATTTTTAAAACTATGTTCTACCAAGCAAGATATTAATCAGGTGCTCTGTGAAATACAGGTCAATAATTATATCCCACTCTCCCCCACAGAGCTGGGTTGTCAACACTGACAGCCCTTGGAATCACCTGGGAAGCTTTTAAAAAATATCCATTCTTGCGTTGCACCTCTGAAGATTCTGAGTTAACTGATATGGAGTGGAGCCTGGTCATCAGTATTTAAAAAAAAAAAAATTGCCAGGTGACTGTAGGGTTCTGTCAGGGAGAAGAACTATAGCCTCATATTTACAAAGTATATTAGCATCCTGAGTGCTCTTAGAAGTCCTCCAATAAAAAAAACCTGTTTTAACCCTGAATTTCTCAATTTATTTGCCCCTGTAAACCCCACCTCCTTTTTCCTTGCTACGTTTTATTAACCCATTATACTATTCTGAAGAGCAGTATTTTATAGAATGCTAGTTAAAGAATCTACTAGGAAATGAAATAGGATATAAGTTTCTCATGTTGTTTTCGCTCTAAGAGGACATCTAGGAATACCTTTCAGTTTCAGATTCCTCATCTGTAAAATGGGGATTAAAAAGTAAAATCTGTCATACAGAAATATTGTGAGAATTAAATGAGATAATGTATTTAAACACCTAGCACAGAGTTCAGTATTCTTTGGATAGTAGCAACAATTAGAGCTTGCACCATTACTGGACTCCCTAGGGCACCAAAATAGGTCTGGGTAATAGGATGTTAGCCCAGTCTGTTTTACCTTTGTAATACTCGTGGCACTTTCCTCACCCGTCACTAGAAAAGGCAGTGTTCTTTCACCAGCCCAAGAGGAGGCAAACACGCCCTTCTACTAGTGGCCGCGGCTAACTTTTCTTTTTCTGCCTTTTCCCAGGAAAGATGGTGAATGTACCCCTGGAGCAGCTGCCCCTCCTCTTTAAGGTGGTGCTGCATTCCTGCAAGACAAGTGTGGGCAAGGAGTGACCTGTCCCCAGCACCCCTCCTCAGGCCAATGGCAAGGCCTGGGGTGGGCAGGACAGGCTCCGGAAGAAAGAGCCAGAGAGACCAAGATGGAGGCTCTGGAGCAGCCTTGCCAGTTGCCTCCATAGCAAAAGAGTTTTTGTTTGTTTGTCTTGTTTTTTTAACCTCATTTTTCTATATATTTATTTCACGACAGAGTTGAATGTATGGCCTTCAACATGATGCACATGCTTTTGTGTGAATGCAGCCGATGCATTTCCTTGCAGTTTACAGAATGTGAAGATGTTTAATGTTACAGTTTTGTCATTGTTTAGAGATAGTTCTTTTGTATTTTGAGGGAGAGGGTGGGATGGGGCTGAGATGACTATTTCCATAATATTGACAAAGATGACTACCTCAGTGGAAAGGGAGGGGTGTGACCAACCCTACTTTTTCCACGTGTTCTCAGCAGATTCATACATTTGTCTGTCAGAGAGCAAACTGCCTTTTTCTAGCTACAGAATTACCAGGTAAGAGAGCACACCATAAAAGGGAAAGTGGTATTAGGAGGTTTACTAAGCAAAGTGGGTGAGACATTGGGAACAGGACAAGAGATGAGGATTTAGCTATCTCTTTTCTTTGGAAAGCATGAAAGCTGAGAGTCGGGCACAGTGACCAAATCTAAGTTAGGTGTCCTCCCTCCAGACGAGTCCTCAGGGAGAAGGGTTTCTTTTCTCACACCACACTGTGGGGCCTCCCCTCTCCACCATCCATACGACCACTACTAATTTCTGCCACTGTCACCTTTTCACCTAGGCAAAGCCCTAGTGGTAAGCTAATCCTTGGGATTTGCCTACCATCTCCCTTGGGGCTCACAGCTACCTAGTTTCCTTACTTTCCTTAGACTCATTGCCTCTCCCTTATAAAACTTGACTTCTTATTGGCCCTTTGAAAAAACGGGTGAGTTCAGAATGTCATGTCCAGAGTCCTGATGCCCACTACTGATTTACTCTCCTTTCACCTTCAAAGAGTAGTGGGACAAAGACCAGACTGCTAATAGCATAAACACTCCTCTTTTGGAGTTCCCTGTTTCTCTCCCCACCCCATCCCATTCCACCTCCAGATCTGAATCTAAAACTGCAGTCTCTTTTCCAAACAGCTGGAAGGATCATTCACCCGTCTGCTGACCAGAATTTTTGCCCCTACATTCTACTCCATGCTCTCCTAATCTCTCCCAAAATGAAACCAGGTTTCTTCAGAATAGTAAGCCCAAGACCCAGAGTGGCCCAGCTGCCCCTTAGAGTTATCCGTGGCCTGGCTGACCAAGGTATGGAGGGCTAGAGTCCAAAGCTCCTGGAAGGGAAGGGGGGCTTTAAACTACCTCATGTTCCTAAAGGCCTGGCTGCCCCCTCTGCAGGTATGGCCTGGACCCCTTGTTCTTTCACTACCTGCCCCACCTAGTCCTGGGAAATGTTCCTTACCCTCTTGGCTTTGGCCAGTAGTCACACAAGGTCTGTCATGGAACTCTTTCAGGTGCTTTTCCCTTCTCTGCCTTACTACAGCAGTTGTCCCTGCCTAAACCCACGTACCTCCCACAGCCAATGCAGCAGACAGGCCAGTTAGCTGGGTACATCCCTGGCTAGGCTTGAGGGGCCTACAGGACCTCCTTTTGCCTGTTTAGTCAAAGGCTGTTTGCTCTCTTCCCAGCTCAGCCTAGCACACTTACTCAGAGGGCCACAACATTGTGTGCATATCGGGTAGTCCGCGTCAGATTGTAATTTTTTCTTTCCGGTGAAATGTTACGGGTACCAGCAGAGTGATGACTTTATCCCTTGATGGATCTAAAACTCAGAGCATTACTTCCCAATGCTGTTTCCCCATTTGCTCTGAGAAAGGAAAAAAAAAGAAGAGACGTGGTCCTCAGGAAAAGCGCCAACCAGAATGTTTTTCACATGTCAATGGGAAGATTTGTGTGTGTGTATTTGTTTATTTCTAAATTCACAATATTTTTGTTTTTCTGCTCTTTTATTTAACCAACTAGATCACACTCTTTGGCTACAGGTCAGACTCCGAGCCGCTTTCCTCAAGGTAGGGGAGGATACACATATCAGAGACCCCTTCTCCAGGACGGCTCTAATGTGCTGCATCTTTCTTTGCTAGACCTCCATCGGCCAAATTATTATTATTTTTTGAAATTGCTTTTCTCTTAAATTAAGCATTTTACTGGTTGGGTTGGGTATCAGAGGGAACAGCTCTCCATGAGGCAGCAACATGTCTCTTTAATAATGCAGCATTAAACACAGCAAGTTGTTAATTTGTGGAGTGGGGGAAAGGTTCTGCAAGTTGCCATTGTACAAATCCATTTTTACAAATGTTTGCAGCAGATTCCACAAGAACAAAGAGCCCATTCATTGCTGAGAGCCCTGCAGAATCTCTGAGCCAAGTGGCCTTGTGTTCTGAGCCGGAGCCTGACCTGTGGACCACCTTTAATGTCTTCTGCACCCAGTCCTTTTATGACGTGGGCTTTTTTTAAACAGGGTAAAGTGACTGTGTTGCGTCGCAAACTCAGGTATTATGAGAGGAAGGTAGGAGTGTAGCTAGCAGTGTGGAGACATTAGGTCAGCCACTAGATGTATTTGTGAATTCAGTTTGAAGGACACAGAGAAAGGTTGGAGGGGGAGGTTTGATGTGTTTATTTTTTGCCTTTCTTCCCATGATGTTTGGTTAACAGGTAGCCTTTTTGCTAGTGGAAAAGAAAAAAGTTGTGCATGTTGTCTGTAATTCCCCTCCCTTCTGTCCTCTCTCTGATCCCCTGCCACCAGCAGCACTCACTTTGAGTGAGAATTTTTCCACCATAAAAATATGACTCTGAAGGCTGTGTGGTAAAGGAGAATCCCACCTCATTGCACTGCGCTGAAACGTACAAGCTATTCCCTTCCTTTCCCTTTGAATGTTTTCTTGACCCGAGACAGAAGTTTGGAATCTTGGAACTTCACCTACAACTCATGCTCTATGGCTCCTTTGTAGACTTTTGGCGTCTTTCACAAGGCTTGGTGGTCTTACCCTCAGTCTGGAGAAACTCCCCAGAACCTGTCTCAAAGCACTCCATCTGGCTCAGAGGATACCCAGCCCCCCAGCCAGGCCTGATCCTTAAGTTAGGTGGGCAAACCTCCAGGGACAGAAAGCAGCAGGCAAGAACCTCTGTCCTGTTCCCCAGATCCAGAGGAGGAGGGATAGAGGGAACTGAGGGGTCTCCATGGCATCATGACAGTCACCGTCTCCACAGCACCGTGCCTCTCACCTGCCACCCCTTGTCAGGGAAGAGAGTCCTGCCGTGGCCAGTGTGTCACCAGGTCCTTAAAGCCCTGGGCTCTCTGAGCTGGCTGCCTTGCTCTACTGCCCATATCCTACCTTTGTTCTCAGTTTACTGGGGAATGGGACAGACGGAGACAGACAGACAAACCCAGTATGGGCAACATCTAGGCCATGTCCAAGGTTGGCCAAAGTAAAGGGACTCTGGCCTCCCAGCAGGGCAGGAAGTTGAGCAGTGGATCCAAGTCTTTAGCTCTGGGCCCCTGGTCTGTGTCTTTTTTTCCTTGTTGCTTTTTAAAATTTTGCAATTGTTTTAAGAAATCCAGTCTTTTAGACCAGCCCTTTTATTAAACTTTAAATTTTTCTTTGATTTTTTTAAAGTAAAAAAAAAAGAAAAAAAAATTAAAAAAAAAAAAAAACTAAACAAAAACCCCACCACTCTTACTTTCCCCAACTTGATCCATGAGAGTCCCCCTGCACTCCCCTCTGCCTTTGCAGTTGATCATTCCTCCCTTTTCCCTCAGCTTGAAGCATCTATGTCCAGTGTCTGTGAAATGATGTTTTATCTGTGTCTCAGGATAAGAAATGGCAATCATTCCACCAGGTGCTGGAAACTGGTTAGCCTTGAGGCAAGGGTTTCTAGGACCACAGCTCAGGGATGTGTATTTAATTACAGGGTCCCCAGAAACCCCTCTCCTGGCTACCACAAGCAGCAGCTTCTTTTCTGGGCTTGGGAGCCAGACCTGGACAGTTTCCTCAGAGGCAGGGCCCCCAGAAAAGATCCTGGGGCTTCCTCTTTGGCCAGAGCTGGGCTCCCTTGAGACTTGAAGAATTCTGGCTGTCCTGCAACATAAGCCGCAGTGACCCTGCCTCTACCGGCTCACAAGATGCCTGGTCCCTCTGCCTAATCCAGTCCTCATCTGGCCTCCCTTCTCTGGGCCTGCGGCCCTCAATGGGCCACAGCCTGCTCAGGAATCAGTTGCAGGCTCAAAGGGAAGCTGTGAATCAGGCCAGAGCCTGCTTCGAGCCCAAGAAAAAGGTTGTCTTAACGGTGGAGGCTAGTCTTCCAAATCCGAGAGCCAGCCCTGCCAGCCAAAGGATCATTTTTGCCCTTTGGTAACCATTGTTTTCTTTCTCTGAAATGTCTTATAATAGGTGATAATGTTGTTGACTCAAATTTCCATGAAAAAGAAAAAAAAAACAAAAAAACTACCTCTTGAGTGACATCCTGGTCTATTCCTCTCTGAGGAATCTTGTGGGAAAAGAATACTGTAGCTCCTGCTCTGTTTACATGTTTCTGTTGGGAAAGAAACCCCGCCTACCCTGGGGTGTTGGTGTTTTTGTCCATGTTGCCATCCCAGGCCTGCGATAGGGGCTTGTGGCTGTGTTGTAATGTCTGGGCCATGTCTGGGGAGTCCTTCCCACCTGCCCAGCCAGGGACTAGCCACCCCCTTGAAGAGGCTTCCATTTCCTTCCTATGATCCAAGGCACAGGGAGCACCACCTCCCGTGACACCACCTTCAGGAGCTCTGGTGGCACGTGCATCCATGAGCCTACCCCTGGGCTACCTACCCGAAGCCCACCTCTACCCACAGTCCTGTATAGGAGTCGAGTAAACAGGATGTCTTTGAGCCCTTGTCCCCAAAGGGCCGGCCAAGGGCTGTCCGCCAACCTGGCTCCATCAATCCTGCATGACCAAGTGATAGTTGGCGGGCTCTGCTACCCAGGCCCTCTGCTACCTCCCACCCTGCCATCTGGCAAGGGATGGGCCCTTTTCTGTGAATTGACTACCTGTGGAAATGTGACCAATTAGTGTGAAATGCATGTTTAGCAAATGTTAGGTACTGTATTTGAACCAATAAATGTGAATCCTTCTGCACACGGCATCTGTTTGTGAAGCGTGTCTGGGGTTCCGAGGAGGGACGATGGGTTGTCCTTAGGAGCTGGGTGTGCCTTCAGACCAATTGCTTCTGCTTGTAGCTGATACTCGCCCACTTCCTATTGCTGAGAGAGTCTGGCAGAGATCTCTCAGAACTGTTTGAATCAGTGAGCCAATACTGACTGAAGTGCCTGCTCTGTGTGCCAGGCAGTGTGTTGGGACTTTTCACAAACCTGAACCTCCTTGAACTTCAAGAATTATTACCTCTATTTTGTAAATGAAGAAACTAAGGTTAAATGAGGGTAAGGGACTAACCAGCCAGAAAGTGGCACAACTAGAGGAATTGAGTCTAGCAGGGGAGGCAAACTCAGACCTTTGCAGTACAGTGGGATCAGGATTGTAATTAAGGATGTATATGGGGATGTGTATGGGCGTTAATGTCATTGTGGTCCAACCAATTAATGCCTGCCTTTCCAGAAAATAGATGAGGTTTTCTAGAGGTGAGAAAACGGAGTCTCTGAGAGGTCATGAGACTCAGGAAGAGCTTCACAGGTAAGTGTTGAAGGTAGGCCTTGAAGAAAGTCACCAGACAGAAAGAGGAGGATAGACCAAGTCAGAGGGGTCAACAACATGTTTGAAGACCCAGCTGTGAATCAAACATATGGAATATTCAGACATAACAGGGTTCTGCCATGGCAGGAATGGTGGCAGATGGGAGGTTTTTGCAAGAGTTGTGGCTGGAGAAGCACTTGGAGCCTTGAATGCCACATTCAGGAGTTAGAGGAAGGAAAACCATCTGCTAAATCTCAGGAAAGAGCTAAATCTCAGTGACAGCAGTGTGCTGGTGGGTGGCCTGCCTGTATGTCACTGTGGTCCAACCAGTTAATACCTGTTTTTCCAGAAAATAGATGAGATTTTCTAGAGCTGAGAAAATGGAAGCTCTGAGAGGTCAAGGGACGTGCCCAAAGTCACAAAGGAAGTGGCAGAGTCCTGACTTGAACCTAGATCTGCCCAACTGTCCTGTAATCCTGCTGTTCCTACGATCAGAGAAGTGGCGGAGTTTGGGTTGAGGGTTATTTGAAGACAGATAGGAAAGATGAAAGCTCAGTTTGGGAAGATAAAGGCTGAGGAGTCTGATCAAGTTTTGTTAAATCCCATGTGTGAAATGAGGGGAAGCCCAGCTGCCTTCCCATACCTCAGCCTTCTCCAGCACAAGGGACCAGAGAGCCCTTGAGGTTTGAAAGAGATGGTTTTAGAATAAAGGAAATGCTGCAGAACTAATTAGTAGATTCTTTTTTGCCCCACAAGAGGGAACAGATAAGACACAGAGGTGCAAGGAACATATTCGCTAAAAGCCTGGTAGTGAGTGCCAGGCTCTAGGATTGGTGTTTTACATGCCTTGGCTCCTGTAATCCTCATAACAATTTTGCAAGGTATAGGTCTCAGCCCCACTTTACTCATAAGCAAATTGAGGCTCGAGGAAGTTAAGCCATTTGCCTAAAATGACACACGAGTAAGTGACAGAATTGAATCCAGGTCTTTTGAATCCAGGTCTATCTGATACCAAAGTTACAACAGGCTTCCTCCCTTCTGGGCCTTAGCAACTCCAATAGTGCTGAATATGAATGTGTGGAGTTTGTAACAAAGCTCAGGAATGGCCTTTGGTTGAACTTTTTGCTATTAACAAAACAAAACTCAAACTAATAAAGGATTAATTTCTATAAGAGGTGAATGAACAGACCCAAATTGATCTGAAAAGCAGTGCTGTCCCAAATATATGTAGAATGCTACAGACACCAAATTGTGGTTTCTCAGAACGTAGAGAACCCACAGGTGTCTCCATGGAAAGAGAAGTAGGAGTTCTACTGCCGAAAATCTGGGAAATACTGCACTCACTTTACCTTCCTCTTATTGGTTCGCAACCTTCGCTGGCATATTAAAGGCTTTGAGAAGTCCTACCTAAAGAAAACTTTAATTTTGATTAGCTCAGGGTCTACCAAAAGTATTTGACCATGGACCATTCTTTCCTCCTGTTAAAATTCTGTTGGGACAGTGTTCCATGGAATAAAATTTAGGACACTGCTCTAAATTTATAAATTGCTACTTAACTAATGCTGAACTTTTGGTTTCTTTGAGTGCCAGGCAAAAACCTGGAAGTAAAGAATAATAAAGTAATTAACATATATAGAGCAAGGCTAAGTGCTCTGCTAATAAGCATTTTATGTGCATTTGATTACTGATTCCTCAACCCTATGAAGTTGATGCTGTAATGATCACATTTTACAGGTAAGAAAACAAAGGCCCAGAAAGGGTAAGTAATGTGCCTAAGTTTACATAACTTGTATGTAACCTCAGGAATGAATAAAAACCAGCACTGATTGAGTGCCTTCTACTAGGATCTACAGAGACCCTTACTCTTATGCAAACCCTCTGAGGTAAGATTTATCTCTATTTAACTGAGGAGGAAACAGGACATGCTGGCAGCTCTGGGTTGTCAGAATCTGAAGCCAGAAACCCCCAGAAATGGTGGGCAGGGGAGGGTGTTAGGATGAGGTTGGATGTGGCTACATGGAGCTCTCTCTGGGGGATCATTTTCCTCAGGCAGATTGTGTGACAGCATACACATCAACCAGAGGTCTCACCACCTGAGTTCTAATTCCAGCTCTTTCCTTTTCCAGTCATATGTGGCTTTGACCCAGATAGATACCTCTCTGATCCTCACTGTCCCTGTCAGATAAATGGAGTTGACGGTGCTTGTATCTTGGAGGTTTAAGGAGGATTCACTATAGGTGGTTCAAAGTAGGGGCTCAATGAAGTCAATCCATAAAAGGAAGCTGTGTGAGGGGAGCTGCAACCCCTCATACTCCAATAGCAGAAACCCAGAAAAGCCAGAAGCCCCCTCTCTGACTTGGCCTGGCTGCCCACCCAGGTTTTAGGTCCACAGTGGTAATCAGCCTCTCTCAGATCCTGTGGCAAAAGTGCCCAACTGTCAGACCCAGGGCTCTTGGAGTCTTGTTCCCTTGGTAACAAGTCTCACCATGGAGACCACAGCCCCATCCTTGCCCTCCCTGCAAGCTCCCTCTCCACAGACCTTCCCTATTCAACACCTAGTCCTAGGAGCAGTGTAGGAACTAAGGAAAGCTTCAAGGAGGCCCTTCCTCAGGCTGAGGACTTTGAGGCACAGCCAGGAAGAGAGGCAAAGGGAACTCCCATTTTTTGTGTCTATGCTTAGCAAGGTTCTGAGGGGTCTACATATGTGGCCCCATTTAGGTTGAAAGTCAGACACTCACCCTATTTTATGTAAGTGGAAGCTGAGGCTCAAGGAGACAAGATGGACCAGCTCAAAGTCTCACAGCTGGTCAGTCTTGGATCGAGACTTGAATCCAGGGTTTCTGAACCAGGAACCCCTGCTTTCTCTGCAACTCCCCCTGCCACACTCACACACGCACACATACACACACACATTGTCAAGACACAGCCTCCAGCCTCAGTCTGGGGAGGGTTAGGTAGGTGGGTGAATCCCCTCTGCTCTAGGCCTCTGCTGGGAGCAGGAGCAGCAGTCCTTTGAATTCTGGGCTGGCCTCTGGTAGCAGCAGCAGTGGAGGAACTGCACTATTTTAAGCCAGGGCCGGCAGGCCCCATGTGGGCACAGGGAGGGTGGCCTCGGGCCCTTGGCCAGCTTCCCGGAAGTCACCATGGCCTCCCTCCTCTCCCCTGAGCAGCTTTCTGAGGCAGTCACTTCCCTACAAACAGGAAGGAGGCTCTCAGGCCGAGACCTCCAGCCCCAGCTTCCTCCTCTTACAGCCCCCACCCCGCAGTCTTCGCTAATACATGGGGGAGCCCCCCAGCTCCAGGCCCTGATCAGTGTCCATTATCTGGGCTGTCTCTTAGCAGGTGGGTGGGAGGGGGTCTGGACTTCTGCTGCTTGGGCTGTCCCGGTTCACCCGTTACAAGGCTAAGGCCTTCACTTGCCCAGGATCCTCACCCACAGCCTGATTTCTCCTATACATTCCCATTGAGGCTGGCCACTCTGAGCCAGAAAGAAGAGCAGAGGTATCCCCAGACTTGGTCCCACTCAAGGACCTTAGGGAGAGACTAACTGGGACATTCCCAGAGAAAGACGGGGGCAAGAACTGATAGACACAGATTGACTGTGGCAGAGACAAAAGCAGAGAGAGAGAGAGACAGCTGCAAAGGGCTGGGGCCAGGAGGGCAGTGGGGTGTCTCTGAGTGGTTGCTCCTGACCACCTCCAAGCACAGGCTCTGTCTCAGGGCTGTGGGGGCCCACCGGCTGCATGGCTGAAGAGGAATGTGGGGAGCAAGGCTGGGTCACCCCTTGAGGGCCAAGCGTGTGCACTGTAAGATAAACTACCCCAGGAAGGGGGCCCCAGCTGCGGCTGCATGCTCCAGGAGCGTGGCGGAGAGGCCCAGGCCCAAGGCTGGAGCCCCAGCCCTGCCAGACACCCATCTCCTGCATCTCCTTCTGAGGGTCTCCACCAGGCCTCACAGTCTAGAAGGTCTCAGGACCCTCAGCCTAGCCCTTGAGGGCATGCAGATTGCCATTCACAGAAGAGCAGGGCGCCCTGGGAACACCGCCAGCCACAGTCTCACTTCTCCAGCCCTGGCTGCAGCCCTGGCTCAGGTGAGGGGGCTGGGGGGGTGGTCTCTCAGCTGACCATGCAGAGCAGGGCTCCAGCAAAGGGGCACTGTCATGGAGCAGCTCAGAGCAGGACTGGGATTTGTCCCCATGTGCCTTTGCACACTCGTGCACATGTCCGAGTCTATGTGCACATGTCCATGTGCTTACATTTCCATGTGTTGCCAGGAGCCCCACTCTGCCTCCACAAGTCCTTGCTCTCAGACTAGAAAAGTAGCCCCCAGAGGCACCTGGTCTCTCCCACCCTCACCAGGTGGTCCAGCCCCGAGAGCCATGAGGCAGAGGGAGAAGAGCAAGCAGGTCTTTTGCCGTCCCCCGGTCCCCCTCCCCACACTGCAGCTGAGGCTCCCGCCGGCCACGGCCTTGACCCGGCACTATGGACTTCTCTGACATTGGCATCGGATCTGAACATCTGGCAGCAGGCTGATAAGGGGTGCAGCGGAAACTGCCTCTGCTGCTGCCAGCAGCCCCACCCCCTCCACTGCCCTGCAAGGGGTCTTCACATCCACACTCTCTTTCCAGCTCAGGGCCCCTGCCCCTCTCTTTTCTCATTCTCTGCTTCAGCCAGTTTCTCTCTCTCTCTCTCCCATTTCTTGTCTCATTCCTTCTCGACCCCCCATTCCTCTCTTCTCTGTCTCTCTGTCTCTCTCTCTCTGGCCATCTCTGCATCTGTTACGCTGTCAATGGGTCTCCCTTTTCTCTCTCATTTTCTGCCTCATTCTTTCCATGGCTTCTCTCTTTTTCTGTCTTTCTTTCTACACTGTACCCCAACCCCAGCCTAATGGTTCTTTCTCTTCTCCATTTCAGTTTTTGGGTCTCTGGTTTGTTTGTTCCTTGTTCCACCTCCAGGAAATAGGCCTGGCACTTTGGGAAAGTCCCCACTTAGAAGAGAGATCCTGGGCTTTGCTTGGGGAGGGAGGGAGGAGGGAGCCTAGTTCAGGACTACACCCCTTCTCCTTCCCCTCTGGGTGGGTCTCATGGCCTGGGACCACCTGGGCTGGAGCTGGAAGGAAAGGACAAATAGGCCACCCAGGGGCCCCAGCAGAGTGGAGAGGACTCTGTGTCTGAAAGCCCAGGTTCTGGACTCCCACTGCCTAGATTTGAATCCTGATTCCATCACACCCTTGTTCTGTGACTTTGGGAAGATGCCTCATCTCTCTGAGCCTGAGTTTCCTTATCTCTCAAATACTGTTCATGGAAGGTGAGGGGAAAATACTACCTACCTCCCAGGATGATAGAGAGGTGACTGACCACAGGTGTGGAAAGGTTAATAGGGAACCAAGCAAATAGGAGGCACTTTTGCGTTAGGGCCTTGCACTCCCAGCATGCCTCATCCAGTAAGGGTGAGGGCAGAGGGGGCAGCACAGAGGAAGAGGATGTCAGTAAACATCCACGGTGATTGGGGTGAGGAAAACCCAGCCCGAGTGGTGGAAAGTAACAGCTGACTGCATATAGAGAAGGCGGCAGGACAGGAGAACAGGCAGCAGAACTCTACACCCACAGGCAGCATGTGGGTACAGCGGCAAGCAGTCATTCAACAGACACTCGCTGATGCTGGCTGCTGTGGACTCAGAAATAAATCAGCCCTGAGCCTTTCCTTGAGGGTTCCCCAGGCTGGGGTGAGTCATTCTATCACAGAAGGGCAAACAGTGTTCAGGATGATGTTGCAATCTCAGACTCAACAGAGAAAGGGCCCCTAAGGACAGACCTGCCAGTCCTTTGGTTGGTTGGTTTGTGTTTTGCCAACATTTACTGAGCACAGACAACATGTCAGGCAGCCACTGAGTATGTTACATGTGTTGTCTCATTTTGTCCTCATTTTATGGAGAGGATGTGAGACCCAGGGAGAGGAAGTGACTGGTCCCAGGTCACACAGCTAGAACACGGAAGAATTGGGATTTAATATAGAGTCTCTGCCACTAGCGCCTCAGCAATTCTTCTCCAGACTCAAGGCCTTATGAGGAGACTGGCAAAGCCAGGCTGGTTCTTTCCATGGTGCTGTGATGTTGAAAGACCCTGTTTGTCCTATTTAAGAAGGTGGGGAAATCACCTTTGCACCTCTTCTGATGGGATACTTTGTCAAGTAGTTTTAGAATGACTCAATATATCCATGATTTGTAAAAATTAAAACAAAACTTTTAACTTCATCCCCAAAACTTCACAAAGTATCCGATCAAAAGAGGTGCAAACGACCATGATTGTTTGTTGTTCAGTTTTGTTACATGTATATGATATATTGGTGATATAGGGTATTTGCTGGAATACTTCTTTTTCAAATCCAGAGGATGAGTGGTATTAATCCAGAAACAAAATCATTATATTAAAATGGGGAGACTAGTTAGGTTCAGTCATATGCGAGAGAAGTGTATCCTGTAAGAACTTCTATGGGTAAAAAAGACATAATTATGAGGTCATGCACAATGGGGAATAAGTTGCAAACTATGTCATAGGTAGAATTAGAATATATTGAATGAGTAGAATCAGTCAGTTATGATTGTCAGAAAACGTATTGTCTTGTGTGTATTTTCACAATAAAAAATGTCTTACCTATTGTGTTAATCATTTCACAATATATGTAAATCAAATCATCATGCTATATGCCTTAAACTTATACAGTGACGTATGTTAATTATTTCTCAATAAAACTGGGAAAAAATGTTTTAAGTGGCACAATGAGGAAGACACATTAGGTTTTAAATATAGTTGGCTTTAGTTATACAGAAAAATCCCTCTCATCCCAAGCCAGATAAGTGAGGTGTTCTATGTTATTTGCCTATTTCCTCAAATGAAGGGAGTTGTGTGTGGATTCTCCACAGTTGTGTGTGGATTCTCCCATGGTCCCCCTGTGCCCCTCCTCACCACCTAGGACAAGAGGCTGGGAGGTAAATCCTCTGAGGACAGAGACTTCTTTCCTTTTCTTCCCTTTCCTCCAGTGCCTGGACCAGTGTCTGGCACCTAGTGTGCCCTCAGTGAATGTGAGATGAATGAAGGAATGCACAAAAGAATGGGTCATGCATGGGAGGGGTGCAGAGCAGAGCAATTGGGCCCTCCGAGACCAGGATGTGTGTGGGCCTGGAGATTGGAGAGGGACACCCTCAGCTGCATGGGGAGGCCTGGCCTTCTAGAAAAAACCCCTTCCCTCTGCCCTGCCCTAAATTTCCTGGTCTAGCTACCCACTTGGCCTACCCTGGGGCCACTGTAACCAACCACCTGGCTCTGGAGGCAGTCTAAGCCCAGCCTCAACTTTCCCAGCTGCATCAGCGGCCCTCGGTGGATGGTGACGTTCAGAGAAGCCAACGTGGAACGCGCACACGGGGAGGTGTTTATTCAGCTCACCTGCTTGCCTTCTGTCCCCCTCTTCCTTTCTTCACTTTCTGGAAGAGTAAAAAGACCAGGCCAAAGCAGCAGGGCCACCTGGTCAAGTCATCCATGCCCCTGCCTCCACGCCAGCCCGACCTGACTCCACTCCATGTCTGGGACAGGCCGGACCCCGCTCGCTGGGCCAGGCCCCAGGGAGGTAGCCATTCAAAGGGAGAGAGGCCGGGCTGCAGGCGGGGTGGGGGAGCTGCCCATAAATCAGGCCCCACTCCCACCCAGTCGCTAACAAGCGGGGCTGCCTACCCGCCTACGTGGGGTCCCTGCCTCTGGGCTGCCACAGCAGCCTGGAACAGCCAGCTGGCCAAGGCCTCCTTGAGTGCCTTGGCCTCCGCCCCCATCCGCAGCCCCGAGATAGATAGGGGTATTTTTTTTTTCTTTTAGGAGAAGAAAAAAAATAGACCTAAATGAAGAGAAACACCAACAAAGAAGGAGAGAGGCCTGCAGAGTCACGTGGGGGCAGAGACCAATTGGGCCTCCGGTGGCCCCCCCACCCAGGGCGGGGAGGAGGAGGAGGACGTACGGACAGGGCCAGCCTACTGTCCGCCCGCCGCCCGCCGTGGCGTGAAGGAGCTCCCGTGTGCCCACGGTCGCCACTGCCCCACCTGGGCCGCTGGAGCTTCCGCTAGGACCCCTGGTGCCCAGGGTCCACCCTCATCCAGCGTGAGAGCTCGCCTTCCGCTCCGTAAGTGAGGGCCTGGGCCCAGGCCTCTAATGGCCAGCCTCCCTCCTCAGTGCCTCCCTGCGGCCTGGGCCGGCCACTGCCTGCTCTGCTGAGTGACTGGTGCCCGCTACTCTGGGCAGGGAAGGGGCCAGGGATCTCCCCAGACCTGCCCTCCCACCATGCTTCCCCCTCTTTTCCCCTGGGTGGCTGATGGGAGGAGCTAGGCCTATGGAGACAGGCCCTACAGGGGTCTGTGAGTGTCCTGCTGTCTATGGGTGCCCGGGTGTCCACAGGACTGTGTTGGCCCAAGCCTCGTAGTCTGTGAGTATGTCTGTGGTCCCTGGGTCCGTCTTTGGGTCTCTGGGTCTCCCTGAGAGTCTGTGCTGTCTCCATGGATGTCTCTGAGTCTCTGTGTAGATTCATGCATCTGTCTCCAGTATCCATCTGTCAGTCCGGGTTCTGTGGCTGGGCCAGGTCTGTGTTTGCTTCCCTGGGTAGGTGGGTGAGGGGCTGTGATTGCCCACATGTTGAGCTGGAACCTGGGGCTGTGAGGGGTGGGTGCAATGAAGCCTGAAGGGTCAACCCAAGGGCTTCCAACCAGTGACAGTGGAACCTCTGGGAGAGGGGATCCAGGTGGAGGGGGCAGGGGAGAACAGGCTTAGAGCACAGCCGCCACCCCACCTGGGTCCCCAGCCCAGACTTGTGCTTACACTGCCTGGGTCTTCCTCAACAATGTCCAGGAGACCCCCGTGGGCTCCACCCTAGAGAAGCTGACTGGGGATTCCCCAGCCCAACCCTCCCCCTCAGTCCCCTTCACTCCGCTGCAGAGGTGGTGCTGCTCCTGTTTTCCACTTTCTGAGGGCCCTTCCCTGACGGTTCAGAGGCAGTAGCACCCACCCGCCAGCTCCCGCAGATACTCTTGTTTCTCAGGGGCTTGGGGTGGTGGGGGGGGGTGGTGGGGGTGGTGGTGGGGCTCTGCAATAACTCTCTTTCCTCCCTCCTCACCGAGACTGTTTCATGAACTCTCACGGAAACCACAGAACCCCTTCTGTAGGGCCGATCTTTTCCATTTTATATACGGAGAAACTGAGGCTCAGAGAAGCAAAGTGACCTGCCGGGGCTTGCATCGCAAGTCGGCCGCAGATTCTGCCCTTCATTCCGCTGAGTGAGCGAGATGGGACGTGGTCTGCGGGGGGTCTCGGGGCCTTGGCTCGCAGGACCAAGGCGCCAGCTCCAACCAAAGCCAGAGGCCTCGGGGTAGAGGCCCAGACGAAGCTGACCGCACCCAAGGGTCCGAGCCTTCAGCCTTCAGATCTGAGCCTTTCAGTCGCTGCGTCGCTGCGAATGCATAATTGTGGTATTTCCCGGCTTGAAGATCGCGGCTTTTTGGCTTTGCTGTTCTCAACACTCTCTCGGACCCTAGGCGCCCCGAGGGGGCAGGGGCAGGAGCAGGATGCGCCTTCCTCTCTCGGGTCTCAATTTTTTCATTTGAAAAATGAGAGTGACGGAGTAGACGTCCCCCAGCCCAGAGCAGTGGCTCAGCCCGTCCCGGCTCGACCCGAGGACCCCTTTGTCCCGGGGCTGCGGGGCACTCTCTCTTGCCCTGCCCCCAGCCCAGGTGAGAGCGCAGAACGGGAGGGGAGAGGGATATCTCCTGTCCCTGGGCTCTGTTCCCCCAGCTCCCGCGCCTTCTGTGGCTGGCTTCGGGTCCTCACCAGACTTCGGAAAATTCGCAGGGTGGGATTAGGACGACTCCCATTTCCAGCCAAGCAAACTGAAGCTCAAGGAGGAAAAAGAGCTTGTCCCAGGTCTCCCAACTGGACGCTCTCCATCGATGACGCAGTGCCAGGCATGTGCTTTGCCAACACCACTTCGGTTCATCCGCACGACCACCCTTAAGGAAGTCCAGTCATCATTCCCATTTTACAGATGAGGAAACTGAGGACCACAGAGGGGAGGAGATTTGCTTAAAACTCCAATGAGGAAATGTGCCTGGGCCGGGGGAGAACCCAGTTTCTACCCTTGAACCCATACCTTGGCCACGGCGCCCCACGTTCGCCCTACCTACTTCTACGCTGCCAAACGGCCAGCGCCCCCAGCGTGGCCCTCGCCAAGACTAAGCTGGATTTGCAAATAGGGACTCGCCTCCTTTCACCGCAGGCGGGTGGCCCGAGGCTCCCAGGCGCCTAGCACCTGCTCGGATTCCGGGGTGCCCGGGCTCTGGGAGCCGGGATGGGGATGTGGGGCGAGAGGGTGAGGGGAAAGGCACGAACCCGTCTAGGGGGCGGCGGAGGGCGCGGGCCCGGCCGCCGCCCCCGGATACCGAACGCGCTAATATGGAGGGGCCGGCCCCTGGCCCCAGCGCGGCGGGTTCGCGCAGCACGCACTGGCGGCGTAGGGGCCCGGGTCCCAGGTGCGCCTCAGAGCGGCCCTGGAGGCGGTGGGGGCGGGGAGGCGGGGTGGGGGAGCGCCGGGCCCCCGCGCCGCCAGCCCCGAGCCCCCGCCTCCCCGCCCCCGGCCCGAGCGGCCGTCATCGCGGGCGGGCGGCGCTGCGCCCGGGTGCGGCTCATCGCCGGCAGCGGCGGCGACGCGGCCAGGCGGTGCGGGGCTCGCGCTGGCGGGACGCGGGGCGCTGCTGCTCCCAGGAGCCGCCAGGTGGGCGCCGGGCGGGCCGTGGCCGCCGTCGCGCCCCTTCGCGCTGCCCCGGCCCAGGCTCTGCGCGCTTCCCTTCTGGGGACTTCGACTCTCCGCCCGAGGTCGCTCCCCCCGCCTCGGGCTCGGCCTCTCTCTCGGGGGCCCGCGGGGTCTCCGCCCGAGGTCTCAGCGCCTCGCGCCCCGCTAGCGGCTCCACGCCCTGCGCCCGCTGTCCCCTCTGCGCGCTCCTCGCCGGCTCTCCGCCCGACGTCTCGGTCTCGGCGGCACGGACTCGGTGGCACGGTCTCGGTCGGTCTCGGTCTCGGTGGCTGCCGCCCGCGGGCTTTGTCTCTCCCGGCCTGGGAGCCCGGCGGCTCCGCGCTTTTGGGCTCTCTGTACGGGCGCCGTCGTTCTCCGCCTCTCTCAGCTCGAGCCCATGTCCGGGTCCGACTCTGCCGGGCCGCGCCTCTGAGTTCGGGGCCCGGGTCCGGCCGATTTCCGTGCGTCTTGCCGTCCCCGACCCCCTGGCCGGGCGCCTCCGTCTCTCCAGGTTTTCTCTCAGTGTCTCTGTCACTCTCTCTCTCTCTGCTTGGGTATCGCCCAGATTTCTCTTGTCTCTCCGGTGTCTCGGTCTGTCTCTCGTCTATCACTGTGTCTCTGGCTTTGCGGTTGTCTCTCCCAGGTTTTCTCTTTGGGCCTCTGTCTGCCAGTGTCTCTGATCTCTCTGTCTCTCTCTTTCGTTCTCTCTCTCCCCCCGCCCCCCACTCTCTACCATCTCCCTAGCTCTCCGTCGTTCTCATCTCCCTCAGGTTTTCTCTGACTGGGCATCAATGTTTCTCTGTCACTCTCGGATTTTCGTTGTCTCTGTCGCCCAGGGGAACTCTCTCCGTTAAGCAGCGTCGGTCGGTGTCTCTCGCTCTCTTTTCTGCCCATCTCTCGGTCTCTCTCAGACTCTGCCTCTGTCTCCCTCGTCCCTGTCCGATCCCCAGAACGCTTGGGCCCCACTCCGACCGGGTTCGTTGGCATCTCCCCGGCGGGCGAGACAATCTCGTTTTCTCAGAATCGGGGTTTTGTTCTCAAACGAACGAATCCGGATCAAAGCGCATTTAATCCGAGAGTCCCAGATCGGGGGCGGCGGGGGGCCGCTCAGGAGGAGCCCCTGGGAGGGTTGGGGAGCGCGTGGGGCGGAAGTGTGGGGACAGGGTCAGCAAGGGCCCGGCAGGGGAGCTGCTCCAGGCACACGTGCTGCGGGCTGCTCAGGGCGCTCTAATGGGTGGCCTGCAACGGGCGCCCTCGACCACTGGCGCTGTGGTGGGGGCCGGGGGCCGGGCCCAGAAGGAGGGCACCCTGGGGAGCGCGGCCGCGGCGGTGCAGGACCCGCCGGACCCAGGTCCGCGGCGCTGCCAGTCGCAGTGCCGCCCGCGATGAGCCTCTCCTCCCTCCACAGGCGGACGCCGCGGGCATGGACTATTCGTACGACGAGGACCTGGACGAGCTGTGCCCCGTCTGTGGGGACAAGGTGTCCGGCTACCACTACGGGCTGCTCACATGCGAGAGTTGCAAGGTGAGCGGGCAGCTGGCCGGCAAGGGACCGACCGGTGTGGAAGGCTGGCGAGCAGCCGGCGGGAAGCGGCGGAAAGCCCTGCTGGGAAGTGCAGGGAAGGGGAGACGGGGCCTGTCCTCTCCCACGCTGACTCCCTTCTCCCCCAGGGCTTCTTCAAGCGCACGGTGCAGAACAACAAGCACTACACGTGCACCGAGAGCCAGAGCTGCAAGATCGACAAGACGCAGCGCAAGCGCTGTCCCTTCTGCCGCTTCCAGAAGTGCCTGACGGTGGGGATGCGCCTGGAAGGTGCGCACGCCGCGCCTCCTACCCCTGACCTCTGATGGCAAGGGGCAGGGGGTGGGGGTGGGAGAAGGGGTGAGGGGAGGGTACCATAGGTCTTCTTAAAGTTTCTGGGGCCAGGCGATTAGCCCCTCATGTGACATTAGGGCCCCGATCTCTGTGGGGGAGGGGTGAGAACTGATGTCGGTCTGGGTGAAGGGATGCATGCGGGACCAGCCTGGGATGGCTTGAGAAGTATCTAAAAGTGAACCCCAGAGAGATGACCTTCTCCCCAGCCCTTGCGGGCAAGGTAGCACAGGGCAGAGCCCCACAGAGCTCCTCCCTCTGCCAGGAGTCTGTCACACCCCCACTGACATCCCATACCAGCCAGAGCCAAGGTTTTCAATACCTTTACTGGAGTTCAAGTCCCAGTGCCACCACTTACAGGCTGGGTTACATTGGGCAAGTTCCTTAACCTCTCTGAGCTGCAGACTCCCCATCTGAAAGATGGGCCTAAGAGTAGTGCCTTCCTCCTGGAGTTAGTGAGAGAATTGTATGAAAAGCTCCTAGCGTGGTGCCTGGCATGTAGAAAATGCTCAACAGGTTAGCTATTACTGTTATTCTTATTTATGTTATTATCTGTCCAGCATCACTGTGCAGCCTGCACTCACTCAGACCACCCATCTGTTCGTCTGTCCATCCATCCACAAGATTCACTCAGTTCATTCACTCAGCAGGTTCTTAGCCAGGCCCTAGAGGCTGGGGAATGGAGAGCAATTGCCCCCAGAGAACCCAGGCCCATCCTTGTCTCCCCACCCCCACCCCTAGTTCTCTGTCCGGAGGGGAGGAAAAACATTTTAGCAGGAAAAACTCAAACTCTTTGAGGGTGGACAGTCATAGGCTTCCACCCCGCTGGCCCCAGCCGGGCTGTGTGCCGAGCAGGCAGCTGTTGGTTAAAGTTTTTAAACAAAGTAGAAGGCCCCTGGTGGCTCTGAGAGCTGCAGGCCATAAGTCCTGTCACCTAGAGGAAGGGCCCCCGATGGAAGGGGGGCTATCCGGTCCTGTCCCCAGAGCCCATGTGCCCAGCACCAGGTCCTGAGGGGCTCAGAAGAACTGGTTGTTGTGAGCAGCAGAAACCCCTCGCGGGGCCTGAGGGCGTGGAGCAGGGCTGCCCACCCCCATGGCAGGAAGATTGGCTGCATGGGCCCCGGAGACACATCCCTTGCTGAGCACCGCCCTCTCCCTCCTCCTCTCTCCCTTCTCCTGGAGCCCAGGGTGGGGTCCTGTCTGAGCAGGGGCTGGGGCCACACTTCGGCTGCAGAGACACACCTGTTGGGTCCGGCTGGTGACACATTCTTGGCCAGGCGGAGGGACATCTGGTCAGCAAGGGAGGTCCCTTCCCGCCAGCATAGAGCCCCAGTCAGCCCTAAACTCAGCTTCAGATTTGAAGGCAGCGGCAGAAACCCGAGTCATTTTGCAACAGGGGTTCAACAGAGGCAGTCAGTCAAGAAGCAGCTGGACACTGGGGACCCACCTGTGAACAAGGCTGACCAGAGCCCACTTCCTGTCACCATCTCAGGCCCTGTGCTGGGCACCTGAACGCACTGCTGAGCCCCCAGAAGCTCTCAGCCTGGGTCCATGGTACAATAGCACTCAGCAGGACGAGAGTGGGCAAGAGACAGGACATCCGGGGCAAGAACAGTGGCTGCTGCCTGGGTGAATCCAGGAACACTTTGGGTGTTTAGTAGGCATGAGAGAAGGAAAGGGTTTGAGGCAGAAGGAATACCAAAGGCAGGGTGGAGGAAGTGCCAAGCAGAGGAGCAGAGAGATAGTAAGGTGGAGTGGAAAGAACACAGGGTCTCGTGAGGCGGGGGATGATGGAGAGGTGAACAGGGCCTTGAACGCCGGGTTAGGGAGATTGACTTCCTCTGAACGCCAGATTAAGGGCACTGGAGGAGCCATGAGAGGTATTGAGCTGGAGAGTGACCCAGTCAGATCGGTTTGGGGAAGAACTGTGAGTGGGGTGGTATGGCGGGTGGCCTGGAGGCGGTGAGCCTGCCCCTCTGCCTCTGCCCACAGCCGTGCGCGCTGACCGCATGCGGGGCGGCCGGAACAAGTTTGGGCCCATGTACAAGCGGGACCGGGCCCTGAAGCAACAGAAGAAGGCACAGATTCGAGCCAATGGCTTCAAGCTGGAGACAGGCCCCCCAGTGGGGGTGCCCCCGCCGCCCCCTCCCCCGCCGGACTACATGCTGCCCCCTGGCCTGCATGCACCTGAGCCCAAGGGCCTGGCCTCTGGTCCACCTGCTGGGCCACTGGGCGACTTTGGGGCCCCAGCGCTGCCTATGGCTGTGCCCAGCGCCCACGGGCCACTGGCTGGCTACCTCTATCCTGCCTTCCCTGGCCGTGCCATCAAGTCTGAGTACCCGGAGCCCTACGCCAGCCCCCCACAGCCCGGGCCGCCCTACGGCTACCCAGAGCCCTTCTCCGGAGGGCCTGGTGTGCCGGAGCTCATCCTGCAGCTGCTGCAGCTGGAGCCAGATGAGGACCAGGTACGGGCGCGCATCGTGGGCTGCCTGCAGGAACCGGCCAAAGGCCGCCCCGACCAGCCTGCACCCTTCAGCCTCCTGTGCAGGATGGCTGACCAGACCTTCATCTCCATCGTGGACTGGGCACGCAGGTGCATGGTCTTCAAGGAGCTGGAGGTGAGTCCCTCCTCCCACCTGGCTGGCCACTGGATCTGGGGTGTCCTCTCAGCTGCCCAAGTCTCAGTCTTGGCCACCCCTTGCGTGGGGCTCTCATGCCCACTGGCTTCAGGCCATGTCTAGGGACAGGGAGGCCACACTGGGGACATGAGGAGTGTTTCTGGTCCATCATAGCCTTCCTTGTCCCTCTCCCACCTCCTCACTCACCCCTCCCTCTTTCTCCTTCTCTGTTCCCTGAGTGTCTATCTCTCACGGCCTCTGGTTCTTTTATCTCTGCCTCTGCCTCTTTCTGTTGTCTCTCTCCCTGGTGTGCTATCTCTCTGCTTCCCTGTCTCTCTCTAGTCCCTTCAATCTTTGTCTCTTTCTCTCCCAGTCTGAGTCTCTGTCGACATTTATCTTTCTTTCTCTGAGACCCTGGGCTCTCGCAAAGGACTAGCTCAGTCCTTGGGAGGCTGCCTCTGGTTGCCCCGGGCCAATGTCAGGAAGAGGGTCCAAGGCATCCTGTCCTCTCATTTGGAGAGGCCGCCACTCCCTGCTAGCCTCAGATATCACAGAAGGGGTCTTAGTATCTCAGAGTTTGGGATGCTTCTCCTTCCCAGCTAAGGTGAAAGATCTTACTGTCCCTGCATCTCTCATGCACGGTGGTTAGTCCCACGTGTAAATGTGTGTGTCTGTGTGTGCAGGGAGTGCTAGGTGGGAGGGTAAGTGGGAGATTGCAGGGCCCGCCCCTCATCTTCCAGATGCCTCGGCTGCAAGGCCTTCCATTCCCCTGGGTTGAGGTACCTGCGGCTGAAGTGAGCAGGAAAGCAGCAGGAGAAACTAAGGCCAGACAAGGAAGAACTTCCCAATCATCCTGCCTAGTGGTTTGAAGCACCCGAAGACTGGGAGCTGCCCCTCTAGTGCCCTGGCTCCCTATGATCAGGGTTTCTGCCAACTTCAGAGGCCCCCCCCTCCCCCAAGCCTGGCCAAGCCCATCCTCCCTGGCCTAGACGGAGACATGATAGGCCTTTAGTTCAGGCCTATTGATGTTTGCCTTTCCCAGGTCAGTCCCCTTGGCTGTTCTGGGACTGGGTGTAAACAGCAGGGCCTGTTGCCCTCCCTGCTGGGGCCACTGCAGCCTTGAGTGGCATTGTCGGTGCTGATGCCACTCAGGCCTGGGCTTCCTCCAGGGGCGTGTGTCCGGATGGGCCAGGGGTACTGTCTGCAGGGGCTGGGCTGGGCATGGGGGTCAGGGGGGATAAGATGAAGCCTGGGCACTGTGAACCCTCGAGGCATCGTGGAGCTGGGAGCCTGGGTTGCTCTGGGGCCCAGAGCAACCAAGCATTGGCCGTGACGCCTTCTGCTTCTACTGTGGAGGGCCTGTCGTGGCTGAGGTCTGGGGATGTGCCGGCTGTCTATCATGGGGTGGGACTTCTCACCCCTGCCCCATCTCTAGGCCGACCTCATGGGTAGAACAAGAGGCAGGGCCTCAAACAATCCCATCTGCCTTCCACTCGCGGCTGGAGGCCCTGGTGGGGGAGGAAGATCCCAAGACCCTTCGGTTGGTTGCCAGCTTTCCCTCCAGGCTTCCCATGAGCCCCCAGTGCAGAGGGGAGGAGGAGCAGAGCATTCCTGGCCTTCTAGAATCCTGGATCCAGGGGCAGGGCACTTCCTCTGGCCGCCTTCCTGGTCTCTCGGGGTTTTTCACGCAGGATGGGAAGGGCTTTTGTCCAAGCTTAGCTGAGTGTTTTTTCCTGCTTCTGGTTTCTCTGTGGTCCAAACCTTCCTGCTTCCCCTTCCCAGAGTCTCTGAATCAAGCCCAGGAATATGAACCATCGTTACCAGCCTCTGTAAAGAAGCCTTGTAGATAAGTACCAGCCCAGCCCTTAGAGGGCATCTCATCAGCCATGTGGAGCTTCTTTCCCACTGGTCCAATAAGCCCTGGGCTGATGTCTATTTGCAAAGCCAGAGGTAGGGAAGCAGAAAAGTGTGAGGGGAGCTGAGTGACTGTTCTCTCTCTTTTTAAAAAATATTTATTTATTTATTTATTTGGTTACAGCAGGTCTTAGTTGCAGCAGGTGGGCTCCTTAGTTGCAGCACGTGGGCTCCTTAGTTGCAGCACATGGGCTCTTTAGTTGTGGCATGTGAACTCTTAGTTGCGGCGTTCACGTGGGATCTAGTTCCCTGACCAGGGATCGAACCCGGGCCCCCTGTGTTGGGAGCATGGAGTCCTATCCACTGTGCCACCAGGGAAGTCCCTGTTCTCTCTTTTGACTGACCATTCATTCCTCACCTCCGGGCAGGACACAGCAGACAGCAGAGGGGGCTCCCTAGCTCTGAGAGTGGGGCAGCCCTTGGCCTGTGCATAGGGACACTGAAATGAATTGGACCCAGGGGGTTGCCAGGCTAGAGGAAGAGACAGACATGCACATAGGTAATGCCAACACAGGGTGCCCGGGGCTCTGACAGCAGTAGAAAGGGGCCAAGGGAGACCAGCAGGAGAGCAAATGGCTCTATGTTAGAAAGTCAGGGAAGGTTTCTTTGATCTGTACCTCTCCAGAAAGCAGTCTGAGAAGGTTAAGGGCGTTCTGGGAAAGGGGACAGGAGAAGACCCAGAAGTGTGAAAAGGTACCATGTGTCAGGGGGTCTCAGGTGGTCCTATGAGGCAGGGCTGGAGAGGTAGGCAGGGTCGGAAGCAGAGCTTGGACTAGGAGTAGGTCCTTTGGCAGTGGGTGATGGACAGCCTGCCTGGGCAGGGCAGGCTCCCACCACAGAGCCTGAGATCTCCCCAGAGGCTTGCTCAGCCCTCTGTGATGCTGATGACGTCTTGCTGTCCAGGGGAAAGCCTGGGGTCTTTGCTGAGCTGATAATGGGGCTCCAGATGCCCTTTTGGGGTTGTCCTCCTCCAGCCTCTTTCCCAGCTTGGATGTCCCTCTGCCTCCATTTTTTTTTTTGGGAGGTGGGGCAGGCCGTGTGGCATGTGGGATGCTAGTTCCCTGGCCAGGGATCAAGACTGTGCCCCCTGCAATGGAAGCGCAGAGTCTTAACCACTGGACTGACAGGGAAGTCCCTCTCATGCAATCACGGTGTGTTAGATCTGACATGGTACAGAGGTTAGTAACGTACACCAGAATCAGAGAGGCCCGTGTTCAAGTTCCATATCTGCCACTTATCTGGTGTGTGACTTTGGGCAAGTGACTTTACTCCTCTGGGCCTCATTTGTCCCTATCTGTAAAAAAGGGGGAGTTGAAATAGTAGCCACCTCATAGGGTTGTTGGAAGGGCTTAGTGAGCTAGGGCAGGTAAAGAATTTAGCACAGGGTGCAGCACCCAGGAAGTGTTCAGTGAGTGGGGGCAGTGGCTCCCTCCCTCGCTGGGCCCCTCTGCCGCTGTACCATTGAATCTAACCTTGCAGGTGGTAGACAGGCCTGGCCAGGAAGAGGGAGAAAAGATACATCGTGTCCACACTCCTCTGAGCACTAGAGCTCTGGGAGAAGACGGGGGCCCACCTTGCCCTGGGCTTCCAAAGCAGCTTCATACCTGCAAGGTAGCAGAAACTCACCTGTACATACTGCTCAGTGGGGGCAGGGTGTAGGCCCAGGCAGGCAGCCTCTCTGGACAGTCACTGGGAGGATGCAAGATAGGAATCAGGGAGGTGGAAGCAAGGGCCAAGAGTGCCTAATGACCCATCTTGACATCAGTTCACCCTTGACATCCAGCTCCGAGGCCCCGGATTGGCAACAGATTTAACTGCTTAGGTATATGGTTTCATTTAAGTGGCAGTAACTCTGTCAGTCCTGGACTGACAAATGACAGCCGGCCAACCACTCGGCCGGGAGAGCGCCATGGCCAGCCCGCGGCTTGTCAGCCACTGGAGAATTACAGAGCCCACTGGCCTTCGACCGCCAGACTGATCAGACCCCAGGGGGCTCCGGAGGGGGGCCTGCTGGGAAGGAGGTCATCTCGGCACACATAAATACCCTGTCTCCGAGGCAGGCTGCAAAGTGTCAAGGCTCCAGGAAGATTTGTGGCAGACCGGCAGGAGGGGTGGGCGGCTGGTGGGCCCGGCAGACAGGCCAGGCTGATGAGGGACCCCAGGGCTGGGACTGCACATGTCCTTGTTCCCAGGGTGGCAGGGCGGACTGAGGGTAGAGGAGGAACCTTTTGCTTAGGGAAAAGCCCACGGAAGGTGAAAACCAACCCTCTTTGGTTAAGTGAGCCTCTTAGCCACCTGCTTTCCCATGGAGAGGGGCTGGCAGCTAGGGCCCTCTGGTTTTCTTTTAAATAAAAAGGGGAGTGTGTCTGTGTGTCTGTGTGTGTGTGTGTCTGTGTGTGTGTGTGTCCATCTGTGTGGGGAGTGTTTGGAGTTTGGTGTCTTTATGTGTCCATCCAGGGGAAGAGCTAGTAAAGAGTCTGGAAGGCACGATTGCTTGGCTGGTGGGGAGGGGAACCCGGGCCAGGGCAGAGTCCCCAGAATAGCTGACCATGGGTTCCCAGAACCCTTCACGACTGACACCGCTGTGCTCATATGTTTTCTCTAACCAAAAGAGGGAGGATTTATTTTTTTCCATTTCTCAGAATAGGAAATCAGGGCAGGAGAGGGTGCGTGGCTAAGTGGGAATCAGAGGGCACAGGGCACCAAAGCCCAGCCACCGTAGTGCATCTCTCTGCCCTGCACCCCTATCAGCCCCGTGGGCAGGGCTGCCCCCACTCCCGGGGTCTGAGGTCTGGGTACAGAGTCTGCTCCCAGGGCTCGGCCAGCCGGGTCACTGTGACCCCTTCTGCTTTCTGCCCAAAGCTCAGCCAGCTTATCTCCTAATTCTCCCCCTTATCTCTTGCGCTTCCACCTCCCCACCCCCTGTTCCTTTAATTCAGGCACAAGGGTGTCTGCTCCCTAGGGCCCCAATGGGTGGGGGGCAGAACCCAGCCCTGCACGTCCTCCCTTCCCCTCTGCCTCCATCTGGGTTGCCCAAAGTGGGCCAGTGCGACTCCCGGACCAGGCACCTCCTGCTTGGGCTCCAGGAGTGCCAACCCCCACCCCGCCCCCCAAGAAGACCAGCCCAGGCGGGTCGTCTGTGCAGAGCCCAGCTCCCGGCGGTTACCTGAGGGGAGCCTCTGCTCCCTTATCTGTAGTGGGCAGGGGTGAGGAGTCCTGGGCGTGCTGGGAATGGGGCCTGGTCTAGGCGCTCACTGAGCCTTGCCTCCCTCCTTGGAAGCTGTGATGGGGAGGCTCTCTGGGGACCGGCCACTTCCTGAGGCGCGATAAGGCGATAAGGCGAGGTGTCTTTGCGATGCATCCCTGCCTGGTTCTCAGTCTCTCCCGGCCCCTCCCATCCAGGGCTACCTGTGGCTGAGCCTCGGGTCCCCCTGGCTGGGCTTGCTGTTCTGACAGTAATGGGGCTCTAGGACGGACCTTCTGCTGGGAGATGGATGGGGAGGTATGGGTTCTTGACACGGAGGGGAGGGGAGGGGAGGAGGGGAGGGTGGGAGGCTGGGGACTCAGAGCAGGATAGAGGCAGACCCTTCCTCTTGTTCTCAGCCGTACAGGCTGGGGAAGCGCTGAGCAGGCGAGGCCTGAAGGAAGCCTGACAGTGTGTCCAGGTGCTCACTTAGCTCTTTGTCCACTTTTCTCTCCCTCTGTCTGTCTGAGGACAGGCCCCAGGGCCACTCCCAGGAGAGGAGCAGAGCAGAGGGGAGGAGGGGGCTTCTAGCCCCCGAGAAGAGAGAGCTGTTGGTTAGGCCTGGGCCAGTTCCTTTTCAGGCCAGGGGCTGCCTGGACTACTCTGGTCTCCAGGTTGGGGGTTGTTCCTCCCAGACCCCACAGGTGTCAGGGAAGACAGAGGCATGAATGGTGCCATCAGATGTTACAGGTGCCATGTCCAGAGGATGGGGAGGGCTTCATGGGTGAGGTAGTGAGCCTGCCGTGAAATCTAGGGTGGCAAGGGTGGGTCTTCCTGCACACCTAGTGTCAAGAGCAGAGATGAGCTAGACAGAGCTGTGTGACCTTGGGTAAGTTACTTGACCTCTCTGAGCTCAGTGTCCTCTCTCCATGGAGTGGGGATAACACTAGTACCAACTACAAAGGCTTGTGGAGCTGCAGCGCAGTGACTGTTAGCTATCGTGATTTGCACTCACTGTAGGGCATGGCCCAGGAAGGTGCCTGGAGGGTGCCCGTTGGGTCGATGGCGGCTGGCTGATGAGCCACAGATGCTGAAAGGGACTGGAGTCTGCACTATGTCCTCCTAGGATGACACGCTGCACCCAGCGCAGTTCTGAACACCCAGAAGTGTTCAGTATTTGTCACTATGGAGAGTTGTGGACCGAGAATGCCAGCCGTGGCCCTGGCCTGGCTCTGCCTCTCTGTGACCCCAGGAGAGTCCCTTGCCCTCACTGGGTGGCAGATTCTTCATCCGGAAATAGGAGTTTAGGCCAGGAGATCTCTAAGGGCCCTTCTGGCTCTGGCATCCCATGGTCCTGAGTCCCACTTGTCATCGTCACGAGAGTCTACTCTTGCCATGCTAGAATGTGGCGATCCCCCAGACTGGAGGATAGTCCCTGCCCTCACACTGAGCGCCCCTCAGTGCAGCCTGGGGATTCAGAATCGGCCCCGTGTGCCCTTCTATTCCTGCTTCTCATGTAGACCGTTGCCAGCCACCTGCTCATTCCCTGGGCCGGACCTCCTCTCTTCCCATGAACTTCAAAGCTCTGCACAAGACTGCGAGGAAGCCCTCTGTTTTCTCTACATGGCTCCTTTTTGAGTGATTGAGGCTGCTAGAGATGTGACCACAGGCCAAATGGGCACAAGGAAAAATTAATACTGATCTTCCCTTGCATTTAAAGGAATCCTTCACAAAGCACTTCCGTAGACATTATTCTGTAACATTTATTGGGGGCTTAATATGTGCCAGACCACCTTCTAATACTTTGCCCACTCTCCAGATGAGAAAACAGAGGCCCAGAAAGGTTACAGAACTTGCTTAAGGTCATACAACTTGTAAGAGGCAGAGCCGGGGCCTGAGCACCTCCGTTAGACCCTCTTATTATTTTGCTAGACCCCTGCCACACTTTGATGAAGAAGACACATGGGTAAACTGGACACAGAGGTTGGGCAGCTTGCCCAGGTCACATACCCAGTTGAGCTGCTGAACTCAGAGCTGGGAGGAGGAGGGGCGAGGGGACGGTCCCCAGCTGGACCGTGGCTGGACCCTGGACCCCTGTGTGCCTCTTCCTTGCAGGTGGCCGACCAGATGACACTACTGCAGAACTGCTGGAGCGAGCTGCTGGTGTTCGACCACATCTACCGTCAGATCCAACATGGCAAGGAGGGCAGCATCCTGCTGGTCACTGGGCAGGAGGTGACCAGACCCTACTGCGCCCTGTCCTGACCCCCCAGCACACACTTCCAGAATTCTGGGCCCAGAAGAGGTCCCAGGCCTCTCCAGGGCTGGCCCTGGGAACCACTGAATATCAGCCCTTTCCCCAGGTTCATGGGATACCCACCAGCCCGACCTCCCTCTGATCAGCCCTAGATTTGACCTTGAGAGGAACCAGGCCCTGGGAGCCCTGCTCTGGGGGAAGCAGCTCAGGGATGTGGGGAGGGTCAGGGAGGCTCTTGGAGGACGTGATGGTGGCGCTGGGTAGTGAAAGAGTAAATAAGGGCTGGTCGGGTAGTGACGGGGTGGAGGGGCAATCCCCACCTCCACACATGCAGAGGAGGTAGCACGGGCCAGGCTTAGAGAGGCAGGTTAGGACTGCTGAGCTGCTGGGGGCTGCCGGTGTGCTGGGACATGGGTTTGGGGGGCAGGTGCCCTGTTGGGGCTGGGATGAGGTGAGAGATAAGGCTGGAGGTGTGGCTGGGGGCTGGGATGGGCAAGACCTTGCAGGTTCTAAATCCTGAATGATGGATGGAAGGATGGATGGATGGATGGATGGTTGGATGGCTGGATGGCTGAATGGGTGGGCAAAGGGGTCTGGGCCCCAAAGAGCTCAGAGTCAGAATTTGGACACTCTTAGAGCAGGGAATTAGGGGCACTAGGATGGGAGGCAGGTGTGGTGGCTCCTGGAATCAAGCAGGGAGCATCAGAAGAGTTTTAAGTGGGGAAGGACACAACCAGGTTGTATATGAGGAAGCACATGGAGGGGGCAAGATGGGGGGTGAGGAGGAAATGAAGGCAGCCACCCGCTGCTCAGAACACTGGGGACCTGGGAGGGCACAATTCAAGGAGGAGGGGAGAGGAGGCATAGGGGAAATGGAGGGAAGTAGGGAGAAGGAAAGGGAGGTTGATGCCCAGGGTCTAGGCTGGTGGAGGGAGCGTCACTCCTGGGGGCATACAAGAGGAGTGGGTTTCCTAGGTGCTTGGGGAGAGAGATTGGAGACTGAGGCCCTGCTCCCCACCCCCTACCTCCAACCCTTTGTCCACATCCTCTGTTCTCACCTGGGTGTCTCAGGCCATCCAGGGCCAGCAGAATGCTGGTTGCAAGGATGTAACTTTGAGCCACCTGGGAGAGCACATGAAGGAGTCTGAGGTGTGAGTGTCGGCCCCTGTCAACATGTGGGTGGAAGTCTCTGAGGCTATGGGACAGTCCTGTGCGTGCGTGTGTGTATGTGTGTGTGTGTGTGTGTGTGCGTCTGTATTTTATTGTACAAACATCTCCACACACATAAGTGGGTGGGTGTTGAGATCTGCCCGTCACCATGTCAGTGGGAACATATACACAGGCATGTGTCTGTCTGTGTTACCCTGTGATGTGACCCTACAAGGGTGTGTGTGTGTGTGTGTGTGTGTTCACGTCCTGAAGTGGGTGGGCAAGGCTGTGAGTGTGTCCCTCCATGTGTGTGAACGTGAGCTGAAGTGTGGCCACAGCTGCAGTCCAGGTGTCCATGTGTGGGCCCCGGGTGGTCATGTGGCTGCATCCACGCTGATCCAGGCACGGCTGCCCCGCCCCCCACCCAGCACGACGTGGTGCTCACTGCAGACGCCACACAAAACACAAAAGCTGCTTGTACCACTGGGCCTGGCGGCGGCTTTTTGTGCAGGAAGGACCCTTCAGCTCTCCCTCTGCACCTACCTGCCTGGTGTCGGCTCTGCGGCACGGGGGCCCTCAGCTCTGGGCCGGGCAGTGGGAGCAGAGCTGGGAGCTTGGGGGGGATCCAGGGGCCTGAGGAGGTGCCACGCCTCCCCCTCCCCACTTGGCTCAGCTCCAAGGCTGGGCACCCCTGACCCCCAGCCTCCGACCAGTGCCCCCTATCCACGCCCTCCCCTGGTGTCCCTGACCCCTGCCCTCTGCCCACCCAGGTGGAGCTGACCATGGTGGCCGCCCAGGCAGGCTCCCTGCTTCACAGCCTGGTGCTTCGGGCGCAGGAGCTGGTGCTGCAGCTGCACGCACTGCAGCTGGACCGCCAGGAGTTCGTCTGTCTCAAGTTCCTCATCCTCTTCAGCCTCGGTGAGTGGGCTGAGCAAGGCCTGGCCTGGGGGTAGGGGGGCGGGCTGGCAAGGAGACCCTAAGGTGGGGCTCTCTGATGGGGGCCTCTCTTAGTGAATAAAGGGGACCTGGCCCAGGGCCTGCTTCCTCTCTGGGCCTGAGTTTCTTTGTTTGGAAGGACAGAGGGCCAGGATAATGTCTAAGACTTGCCCTTGATGGGACAAGGAACCCTCCTGAGGATGTGGTAGATTGCCAGCTGATAGCCCTAGAAAAGTGCCGATGCCACCCCAGAAAATGTGATTTCAGGAGCTTCTGATTCCTGGCTCCCATCCTGAGGTCCCTGTGTTTCCTAATTCCACGCTCTAAGGGTGTCTGAATTCTGACTCTGAGCTCTTTGGGGCCCAGACCCCTTTGCCCATTCATTCATTCACTCATTCAAAAAAGACCCCAAATCTCTGTCTTCAAGGAGCTGACCTTCTGTTGGGGAGAGAGACAATAAGCATAATATGATTAGTAAAATGTATAAATTAGTGAAATGATTCGTAAAATGTATAGCCTGGAAGATTTTGGTAAGTGCTAGGGAGGAAAACAAAGCAGGGCAGGGGCAGAGGGCCAGCCCAGCCCGCCAGCTCTCCTGGCTCCCCAAGTGTCTGGTGTCTCCCTCCCTTTGCCCTCCTGACCCCGGCCCAGCCTGTGCCGCTCAGGTCTCCACCCTCCGTCTGAGCTCTCATCAGGTCAGCCTCCTTTTTCCCTCCTTCACCTAGCAAGCATGTCCAGTGCCCTCCCTGTGCCCAGCAATGCTGCGTTCACAGAGATTTTCCCTGCTCTCAGGCGGCTCCCAGTCTGGGAGAGGCCTCCAGCCAGTGCCATCAGGGCTGAGACAGAGAGATGGGGAACCCAGGACGGGGAGCAAGGGATCTGCCTGGAAGGCTTCCTGGAAGGACATATGAACAGGGTCTTGGAGGATGAGTAGGAGTTTGTTGGGGGGGAGATAAATCTTTTAGCAGAGGTGTAGATGGGATGGAAGGTTGGAACAGAGGGGCGTGAATGCCTTGTCACCTGGGGAGGGGGCAGGATCAAGACGCTGTCTCTGTGGCAGATGGCATCACAGCCACAGTCTGGCAAGGGTGTGCCTGCTCAAGAGTGGGGGCAGCTGGGGAAGCAGCGGGTAAGAAAACAAGCTGGGAGGGGGTGATTAGTGACGTACTGACTGGGGGAAGCCCTGTGTTCAGGCCGTGGCCGTGTGACTGGGTGCCTGGGCTGGGCCTCCTGACTCTGCTGGCACAGCAGGTTGGTAGCTGGAGGGCGTATTGGCAAGGCTGCAGGGGTTGGTAGGGGTCGAGCATGCTGGGGGGTGGGGGCTGAACCTTGGGCAGCCAGTTAGGAGCCTGAAGCCCTTGGCGGGGCCTCAGGGACCTGGGCCAGGCTGGCTCCCGCTGGGGAAGCCCCCTTCCTCCTCTGCCTGCAGTGGTACCCTCCTCCCAACCTCAGTTTCACCAGAGCCACGGATGTGTGTGGTTTGGGGTGTGCAGGGTCCAGGGGTCATGTGTGTGTCTGTGCCTTTGTTTTCGTGCATGTATAGACTGTGAACTTTTATGGGCTAGTGGGATTTTATGTGTCATGTGGTGTGAGCAATCTGTATATGGCTGAGTGGTGACTGGGGAGATGTGGAGATGTGAGGGATTTGAGGGGTGTGCTTGGGACACATTGTATTGTAGTGTGGGTTCTGTGGTGGTTTGTGAGGTGACAGTTCTTGACCTGACCGCCGTCAAGAGGCCACTAGGAGGTCTTGGGGAGGGTGGGGCTGCCAGCCACCAAGTTCCTTGGCCAGGGCTCCATCTTGGTGCCCCCTGCAGAGTAGGGACCGCGTCTTGGCTCTCCAGACCACCCGGGGCCTCAGGCACATGCCTGCAGCCCTCAGCCCCTCTTCCTACCAAAGCCCCAGCGCTGGGGACTGCCAGGCCCGGCACAGCCTTGGCCTCCACCAGGTGATAAATCCAGGACTCCTCCTTCTGTGGGGTGTAGGGAGGACATCAAGGCTGAGCCCAGCCCTCTTCTCCTGGGTCCAGGCAAGGGGCTGTACTCAGAACCATGAGTGCACAGCCCCTCCTGCACGCCAGCCTTCATCCTGTTTTCCAGAGAAGGCAGTTGGGGCCGGGAGACTGGGAGTGTCTACAGTGCTCGGCTGGAACAGGCTGGAGGGGGTGGGACGGAGGAGTGGGAGTGTGCACGTGTGTGCACACATGCGAGGCAGAGTGGAGCAGTGGTTAGGCGATGGGCCACCTGGATTCTAAATCTAGACTCTCTCTCTGCTTGTGGGCCCTTGAGCAAGTCACTCCCCTCTCTGAGCCTCTATTTCCCCATCTGTAGAATGAACATCATAAGCATCTTTAACTTGCTATGAGATTTAATGAGAAAATTCCCCAAAATGTTCAGAGCATGGCCTGGCCCCTCAGAGTATGCATCAGTATCGTTTCTATCATAGCCATCATTAAGTTCACGAGCAAATGAACAAGTTAGTGAATGAAGTGAAGGAAGGAACGAGTCTCTCTCCGTCTTTGTTGCACACTGTGTGTCTGGCACAGTGCCTTGTCTTTGGGGACAGTGACCCTCAGGGTGGGGGTCAGAAACTCTAGTGGTATTGGGGCTGTGAGGGGAGAAGACCCGGGACCCAGGCCTGTCCGAGCTCGTAGGTGTGCAGTGACAGGAGCCCAGGGGAGCCACAGGGGCCGCTGGCTGACAGGTTCCAGGTGTGGAGAGGAGCCTGGGCAGTCCAGTATGATCAGGGCTGGGCCAAAGAGGAGAAAACAACTATGCCTAGGATATCAGGGAAGTCTGCTTGGAGGAGGGGCCTCTGAGCTGGGCCTTGTAGTATGAGCAGGAGTGTTCTGGGTGAAACAAAGCAAGCAGCAGCAAGGGCATCCCAGACTGAAGGAACAGCTTGTGCACAGGGATGGGTGATCCTGAAAGTCTGGAAGTACCTGTGGGGCAGGGAGAGGGTGAGGAGGAGGCTGGAGAGGTGGGCAGGGGCTGAGCTGCGCAAGGCCTTGAATGCCAGGCCAGTATGTTGAACCTTCCCTGGGGGAGGATTTTCAGCAGGGAAAAACATGATCAAGTTTGCATTTTGGCAAGGTCCTTCCAACTGCAGCATGGGAAAAGGATGGCAGGTGGCAACTCAGAGCCCTGCAAGAGGCTAGACATGGGGCTGGGGTGAAGTGGATAAATTTGGGCAAGACGAGGGGGAAGATTTGCCCAGAGTCTGGAAGGTGGGAGGGGGCTACTCCCATGATCCCACCCAGACCACCAGAGCTGGGTCCCCAAGGGAACTGGGACGAAGAATGGGGTGGCCACTTGCCCCTAGTCCTCCAGCTGGCATGCTGGGCATCACCCCGGGGCAGCGCCTCCCTGGGCTGCTTCAGCCTGAACTTGTGTGACGGCTGTCCCCCAACCCCTCCGCCCTTCAGCCCGCTCAGCGCCTCCTTCTTGCCTGCCTCCACAGAAGGGTGCCATTTGGTGTCTAAATAGCCGGCTCAGGCAGGCGCGAAGGCAGGTAAGGAGGTTTAATTAAAATTAGTGCCTCTCTCCTGGCAATCACGGTGTTTATGAAGATGGGCCCGGCTGGCATTGTTCTGCAGAGGACTTAATCGAAGCTTAATGGATTGACCTAACATTCGATTTCCTGACTTGCATTGAGGCGGCGGCAGCAGCATTCCCTTAAGCGTTTGCAATTTACCCACTGCTCGCGCCAACAAAAGGCGGCCTGAATAGCAGCCCCACTCGAGGGGCCATTGTGCGCGGGGGCGCCTGCCTGAGTCACCGCTATTGGGACAACATTCTTTATGCCTCGCTGGAATGAAAGGATTATTCAAATATTCAATTAAACCGTGAAAAGGGGGCTTTTCTGAGAACCTGGGGGCCCCCGGCTCTGCAGAGCTAGCGGGCTGCTCTCGGAGGTGGGGTTGCCATCTCCCAGCCCCCTCCTACCTCCCACCCCCCGGATTGCTGGGAGCTGAGCAGGCCCGGCTCCAGCCTGCGGTGGCTCAAGGCCCAGAGCTGGGCAGATGAGGTCCAGTTCTTGGGTGCCCTGAGAGGCGGAGATTAATTTGCCCCCATTTTGCAGATGACGGGAAACTGAGGCTCAGACCGGGGAAGGGACTTGCCCCGGGTCACCTAGCTGGTGGTGGAGCTGGGGTTTGAGCCCCTGACGCACGAAGGGGGCATCTCCAGGTTTGTGTGTCTAAGGAAGGAAGGGCGTGGTGTCCCGAGGGATGCTGGCTCTGTCACATCCAGCATCCCAGAGAATCTTCATGACAGTCCCTTTAGAGGCAGGCTGGGAGAAGGGGCGTGACTTGACCACGTTCCTCTCCAAGAGGGTGTCCAGAGTAGCCTTCCTGGGGAAACCAAGGACCCCAGGCTTGGTGGCCCTTGGACAGGACTCCTGAGTTGGATGGAACATAAAGTCATCATGTCATCTAATCCCCCAGGAACCAGGGTCCAGGCTTGACCCCGCATCCAGGCCTGACCCCGCCTCTGCTTGCCCATAGTGCTTTGGAGCCAGAGAGATGTGGGTTTGAATCCTGGCTCTGGTATCTGTTGTGTGCTCCAGGCCTGCCCCACTGTCGCCCGTGCATGGAAGACGCCCTTTCCGGCCTGCCTGGGTGTCTGTGGGGATTAAGTGATGGCGGGGGTGGGGGCGGGGAAGGTGCAGCAGGTGCGGGGGAAACGGCTCTCCTGTCTTGTACTGTAGTGGCCAGGGCTCAATTAGTGACCGTGCTTCTCGCCCCCAGCTCTGTAGCCCACTTTGTGGGGGCAGTGGGGGTCTCCAGCCTCCTGAGAGCTGCAGGACCCGTAGAGCTGCTAGGACGGGGGTGTCCCTGAAGGCTGTCCTTGTCCTGCACCTCCCCACCCTGCACTCCGCCCTGCTGTCCCTGTCACACTGCTGCTGGGAACAGTAAATCCTGGTAAAGCCGAGGCTCTGGTTGGTCCTCCCCAGCCCCCTCCCACTCCTGCCTCTACTGCAGCATCTTATCCAGTCCTCCCTGCACCCTCACCTGTTTCTTCTGGGCCCCTTTACTGCTGTGTGGCCTTGAGCTGGTCCCTACCCTTCTCTGGACCCCCAGCCTCCTATTGTAAATTGTCAGAAGACAAACAGGAGAACTGCCCTGGGGATGGTGGGGTCTGAAGGTAGATTGGGATGGAAAGAGATTGGGAAAGGGATGGGGCCAGTAAGCACCTCTTGCCCCCAGGGGACACTAGTTAGGTGGGGAGACTTCCCATGACCTTTGAGTTTATTTGGAGAGGGCCAGGCTAGGGAACAGGGCTGCTATGTACAGTTGGACAGGTTGTTTCCTGAACAAGGGCACCTAGACAAGGGAAAGGTAGAGGCTGAAATGCAGCCTGCATGCCCCTCACCAAGCTGTCTTTCTGTGGACATGGGGGACCTTCTTTCTAATTGGCACAAGGTGCCTTATGGGCTAATGGTGATCCTGGGGAGGCCAGGAAGAATATGACCCCGGCTCACTTACTGAATGAGGTGAGGGGGATGGGGGCGAGGATGGGGGGGAGGCCCAGATCCTGCCATACGCCCTGGGTCCAGCTTGGGTTTCCCTAAATCCGACTTTGGACAACACAGGCCTCAGCGGGCATGCTGGGGGCGGCTGGGGATCAGGGTTGCCAGGAGCATCCAGCCCTCCTGGCGCAGTGGGTGTTAAGAGGGATTAGAAGGGCCAAGGGCTGTGCATGCTGGGCTCCGGACTCCCCCGCAGCAGCAGGGCTGGGAGTGCTGGGAACGCAGGGGAAGTGGATGGACGACCATCTTCTGAACCGCTGGACTACGCATCCCAGGCCTGGCGGGGCTCGGAGCGGGGCATGGGGACAGGTTCTGTGGATTCCTGCTGACTTTCAGCCCCTAGACAGGGCACCAGCTGGAGATGCTGCCCAGGAGCTGAAAAAAGCCTGCAAGCAGGGATGAGGACTCCTGTGACAGGAAACTGGCCCTCCGTGGCACCCCTGGGGGCCAGGCACCTGTGCAGTGCCCTGGCACCGGAGCTTCCCCCGCTGCAAGGTGGGCACGGCCCCTTTCGTAGAGGAGGAAGGCCTTCAGGTCAGGAAAGGACAGGGCACAGGCCACCGATTCTAAATGGTGGGGCTGGGATTTGAACAACCATCCACTTCACGCTAAAGACACTTAATTTTTATTTCTTCACTGAACCTCCGGGACAGGGGATGCATTAATCACACTCCTCTGTCCCTGGTACAAGTGATCATTGGTCCACGCAGAGCCACCCACCCGCCTCTCCCTCCCATCACCAACCGTCCTGTTTACATTTAACTCGGCTCTTCTTGTTTGTCTCTGTTCTTACACAATGTGCATGCTTTGTGCGCTAGTGTTTTCCATTTAAGTAGGTGGCTTTACCTTATAGATCTCATTCTGGATCTCCCTTTTTTGCTTTTCATTTTATTTTTTGTTTTTTTTCCCACTCAGCCCCATGCTTTTAAAAGTCCGTCCATTTGCTCAGTACTGTGTCTGCTCCACTGCTTCTGTCTACTACACAGGACTCCCAGGGATGCAGCCACCACCTGGCCATCCAGGCCACCTCCCCATCACCGTAACTATTGTTGCAGTGAACGTCCACGGCCCCATGAGAAAATTTCCTTGGGGTACCAGAGCCTCTTGATTGGTCAGAGCATGGACCAAAGGAGTGCCTGTCACTCTCTAGAATGGGGGATGGGACCCCTCTGCTCACAGTGTGCCTCTCTGGTGATGGTGCCGATGGGGGATAGCGATGACGGCGGCGGGGTGGTGATGCTGATGGTGCCTACCCCGGGGATGATGGCAACAGGATGGTTTTGACCACGGGGCTGGGGATGGTGGTGTTCCTGGACATGGTGAGGGTAGGAGTAATAATAACACTAACACACTGAGTCTTATGAAGTGCCAGACACTGTTCTTCTGAGCACTTTCTACATATCAACCCCCTTAATTCTCACAACAATCTTGTGAAGTAGGCACTACTGCCACCCTGTTTTGCAGGTGAAGAAATTAAGAGGTTAAATAACGTGTCCAGGGATGCACCTGGTGAGGTTGGCGGTGGTCTTGGTGATGACGGTGGGGTTGATGACAATGGCAGCAGTGGTGGTGACAGGTGCTTGTGGCTGGGTGGTCAGTGGTGGCCGTGTGTGTGATAACCACAGGGATGTTAGTGTCAGTGACTGCTGCTGATGGTGGTGTTCAACCAAGGTGTTGATGGTGATGGCGACCATGGTGGTGACGGGAATGACGGTGGTTTGATTGTTGATGGCAGCAGTGACCACGTGTGTGAAAACCAGGGATGCTGGTATCGGTGACTGATGCCGGTGGCAGTGTTCATCAACAACGGTAATGGCGCCATGGTGGTGACGGGGAGACTGTGGTTCATTGTTAATGGTGGCAGTGCCCATGTCTTTGGTGATCATAGGGATGTTGGCGTTGCTGATGCCAGTGATGGTGTTGATGATGTGATGGGGCTGGTGAACGGCTCCTCCCTTTGCAGATGTGAAGTTCCTGAATAACCACAGCCTGGTGAAGGACGCTCAGGAGAAGGCCAATGCCGCCCTGCTCGATTACACCCTGTGCCACTACCCGCATTGTGGAGACAAGTTCCAGCAGCTGCTGCTGTGCCTGGTGGAGGTGCGGGCACTGAGCATGCAGGCCAAGGAATACCTGTACCACAAGCACCTGGGCAACGAGATGCCCCGAAACAACCTGCTCATCGAGATGCTGCAGGCCAAGCAGACCTGAGCTTGGGCCAGTGACGGGGGGAAGTGGGGCCGGGGCCAGGGGAGGGGCCGCAGCACCCCTGTGGTCTCCAGACGGTTTATTTTATTATGCTGACCCAGGACCCCAGCACGTAGGCCCCTGCCCCTGCGCTCTCTGAAGCCCTGTGTTTGGGAAGGTGGGTGAAGGTGGGCAGGGCCTGGCTGAGGTGGGGTGGTCTCCACTAACCACTGGCACTTGCCTGCCACTCAGAGTGCCCCAAGGAGGTGGCTGCTAGCCACTCCCTCCCTCCCCTTGCTCCCAGCTGTCTGTCCTGGAGTCTGGCGCACAGGCCCAGGGAGGGGGTTCGGATTCCCTGGTGGGCCTCAATGTCCCTTGAGTCAGAGGTCATCCCTTCCCCCTCTCCTGGAAACAGAGGCAGAGAGAAGTTGAGCGGACATCAACTGGGGGGGAGAGGAGAGGAGAGGGTCTCCAGAACTCCCTCACAGAGACCAGGAGGGAAGCCCTCTGTTTTGTAAACCAGGGATAACAGAGTTTGCAAAATTAGGCAAGGGACTGTTGGGCCCTAGAGGATACTGGGAGACTGGTTAGGACCCAAAGACCTCCTCCCTAAACCTTCTATCCCATCTGACGTCTGCAGGGGAGAATTTTGACATGTTATCTGCAAAGAATTTTGCTGCAATCATCTTTCTAACCCTTTCCCGGCAGGGGAGAAGTTTGGCACAATCAACATTCTAGCCCCACCCACGGTTGGCCCTCCAGGCTGGTATTTATCTGCAAAGCTGTAGTCAAGAAGTTTTTTGTTTGTTTTTGTTTTATTTGTTTTTTAATTTAGATACTCCTTGAAAGGTGTGTATGTGGAGGGGCAGGGGACAGATTTGAGGTCTGAGGCTGGGACTGGGGATTAGCACCAAGACCAGCCCATGGATTCTTTCCAAACACCCTCATACCACGTACCCCATGGGTGGTGCTGGGTCATTATTTCTGAGCCCTCACTCCAATCCAGAGGAGAGCTTGCCCTCCCCCCCCCCCGCCCCCAGCCCACTAGAGGACCAGCAGCATGGCCTGCGGGGGGCTCAGAGTCTCTGTGGGTGGGAAGCCGGGTGATCTTGGGGAGGGTGTATGGGTCTCCAGATCAGGGACATTGCTGATGAGCCGTCTTTCACTGGCCCCTCCCATTGGGTTCCTTACTGTACACCCTTGAAGCTGGGCCTCAACTCCCTGGCCTCAACTCCTGTCCTACGTCCTGAAAGACACTCTGCAGGGCCAGACACAGGGGAGGGGCCTCAGCTGTCCTCTGTCGCCGGGCTGGGCATCCACTGTCTGTCCTGCTTTCACGTTGCCGTTGCAGCTTGCGCTGAGCTTGCCCAGCTGGAGATGACTGGGCATCCCCGCCCCCGCCTTTGACCACCCTGTCTCAGTCCCCACCCCTCCCCCCTGAAACGTGTACCCCTGGCCAGGCTGGCGACTCCCAGCCCCCAAATGAGAAGTGCCCTTAAGGCCCCCACAGTGCCCGCAGCCCTGGAATAAATTTTGCAATTAGTTTCCAGCTACCTTTGCCTATTTACATTCTAGGGCCCAAGGAGAGCCTCCTAAGTGGGTTTGGGTTGTCTAGGGCGGGGCCAAGTGCCGAATGGGACGCGAAGGCAACACCTAGGTAACTTCTGGTTCCAAACTCGGGGGAGGCAGGATGGGGTGTGAGGGCCAAGGTGGGGGATACCAGGCACTGCTGGGGGGCCTTTGGGCCCCACCTCATCCCTGGGCCCTGCCAACCCTGGGAGGCCTGGGAGATGCTTGGGCTTTCTGGGGCCTCAGCCTCAGTGCCACCCTGGCGTGCATCTCAGCTGCCGTCTTGGGCAGAAGGCAACAGTCATTTAATGAGCATCTACTGTGTGCCATCCATCACTTCACTGTCCCTGCAGTAGCCTGAGAGGCAGGGGTTATAATCCAGAAGAGGCACTTGGCAAGGGCCCTTCGTCGGCCATCTGCTGGGGCAGATTCAAACCTGGATCCACCTGACTTCAGGGCACTGGCCCTTTCCTCTCTGTCCTCCGGTGGCACACCCACAGGCCCCAGGCCTGGCCCCTCTCACCTGCTTGGTGGCAGCAGTGAGCACAGCCAACTCTGAGGACTGCTTCCTCTGCTCCAGGTGCCCTTCCAGGACTTCGCCTGCCTTGTCCACTGGTCTTGTCACATCTGCTCTTCGCAGCCACTTCAGTAGGTGGCGACCCCAGATTACAGATGAGGAAACTAAGGTGAAGTGTCCTGTCCAAGGTCACACACTGAGAAGGGCCAACCATGATGCAAACTTCCATCCCCCTTGACCAACCGACTAGTTTATCTCCAGAGCCACTCCTGCTCCTCTGTACAAATTAGAAAAAGGCACCCCTTCTAGGGCGAGGCAGCCCCAGGCACACAGCTTGGCAGTGGCTTAGGCAAAGGGAAAAAGCCTCCCTTTCCCTCTGGGCAGCTCCAGAAGCAGACACCCTGGTTCCTGCCCCTGGGGACCATTAAGTCTTGTAGGAGGAGATTACCTCAATCAGATTGTTATCTGATGTGATACATCATGTAACTGCACAAGATAAGGAAGTGATTGATTCTGCTCCTGGGGGGACAGGAAGTCTTCATAGCCAAACTGGGTTTTGAAGGATGTCCAGGGGTTCGCCAACTAGATAAGAGTTGGGGTCAGTCCAGGCAGAGGGAACAGTGTGAGCAGAGGGATGGAGGGGTGTCCACCAGCGGTGTTTGGGGACCTAAGAGAAGTTATTTTGGCTGAAGAGTAAAGACAATGTGTTGAGGGGGAGGAAGAGTATGGAGCAGGGGGTGGGGAGACTGGAAAGGACTCCTTGGTCCCAACCCTGACCGCCCGCCTGCCCCCACCCCCCCACCGCCCATATGATTAGTCTGGGAGGATGCAGGGGCCCTCTGGTGGTGAGGGGAAGGAGTCAGAGGACACTGCAGGTGCAGAGATTAGGGGCCACCAAGTGCCCAGCCCGGTTCAGTGCCACCTTCCTGCTGCCCCTCCAGGCCCCGGCCCCTCCACTCCTGCCCCACAGTAGCGGGCAGCGGGCTTTGCCTGACCTGCCGGGGCTGAGCACCCCGGTGGGTGAACCTCAGCAGTGGTGCCCAGCCTGCCACTCCTCCCCGGGGGTACTGCTGCGTCTTCCCCAAGCAGGCAGGAGCTACGCTCCTCCCCACGGAGGCCTGCTGTCTTTTCTTGCTGCCTGGGGCCTTCAAGGCCTTAAACTCGCCTCCACCGTTCGCACAGTCCCCTGCACATCCTTCTCTGGCAACAGCTGACTTTTCCCGAGTGCCTGTGTGTGCCGGGCACTTGGACTAATACACAGGACAGCCTCATGTCACCTGCGGAGTGGGCCAGATGTCCCCCATTCTGCAGACGATGCACTGGGCTTCCAGAAGTTCAACAGCAGCCCCCATGCCCAGAATGAAATACCCAGACCCCTGTGCTGTGTGGTGGGTTAACTACACCCCAGACAGATTTTGTCCCAGACTCAATGCAGGTGGGCCCCAGGGTGAAAGTGACCCTGAGGCCGTAGAGGGATCTGGGAGCAGCTTGTACCTTGATGGGTCTCTGGGCTTCTTCTCATGCAGCCCTGCCCCACCTCCACTCACCTGCAGCTGGAGTGGCTACCTCTCCTCCCTCCCCCCAGGGAGGCTGCTCTGACGCTCCTCAGCTGTGCCATGTCCTCTGGCAGCACTGGCGCCCGGCTGAGGTTAGCAGGACGGTGTTAACAGCCTCTGCACCCCACGTCCCAGCCCCTGGGCCTCTCCTTCACCTGGCCCCTACCTTGGGGCCCATCCTGGTGCCAAGCCCTAACACATCACCACTGCTGCTCACCTTAGCTCTGAAACTGGCTCTACCCAAGAGGAGACGGGGACTCAGAGAAGAATCTTGCTCGAGGCCACAGAATCAGTGGTGCCAGGACCTGGTCCCACAGCCAGATTCTGAGTTGGGGTCCTCTCGCAGCATGACACATCAGACCTGAAGCCGTTCCACCTGCCCTGGTGCCTCCTCCAAGCAGTCTGCCTGGATGGCTCCCACTCACAGCGACTGCCACCCCCTGACCTCTATGTTACCCAGCCGGGGAGACCCAGGTATGAGTCGTGGAGACCTTCTCTGAACCTCAGTTTTCTTTTCTGTACAATAGGGGTGATGGTGGTCTCAGGGCTGAGGTAAGGAGCTGCAGCTCTAAGGCAGTACAAGGCTTAGCACCAGCCAGGTACACAGTAGGTGCTAATAAGTGTTGGCTGCACCTGCCCTGATGGTGAAGCTGGGTCTGTCTTGAGTCTCAAAGCCAAAGTGGCAGCTTCCCTTGTCCCTCCCTCCTCCCAGGGAGACTGGCATCCTGTCCCCCTCTGCAGGCCAGGGTGACCCCCAGAGAAGGAAAGGTCACTACAGTACCATTTATTACCAGAGACCTCACGGGGCTGTCAGAACTTCAGGGCAGGAGGGGAGGGACAGAGGAGAGGGACAGTCACAGGCAGAAAGCTGGGGACAGAACTGTGGGACCTGGCAGGGTAAGCGGGAGCACCAGGGCCAGGGGCTCCATTGGAAGGAGAGAGAGGCTGAGGCCACTGGGAGTGGGTAGTGGCCTAGATGCTGCGTCTGTCCCTCAGGGGCCCCCGGTTGGGCCTTTCAGAGGTCCCCAGGTAGAGCTTGGAGGAAAGTTCCCATGTAATGTCTCTAGAAACCTGGGAGGAAAGTGCACCCTTTGCGCTGGGCTGGAAGAGAACCAAGATGGGGACCCGCCCTCCCAAGATGGGGACGGGGCTGGGAACTGGGGCTAGGGGAAGACCTTGGGTGGGATTCTGGCCTGGGTGACCCTGGCAGTCTCCCTCTCTGAGCCTCAGTTTCTCCATCCGGAGAACACCTGCAATGCCGGGGATGGGGGTGTGGGGAGTTGGGGGGCGCCATGGACTTTCAGGAGGGAGGGGCAGGGGCAGGCCTGTGAGGGACACACAGCTGGCAGCCTTCACTCCCCCGCTCTTCTTGCTAGGGCCACCTGAGTGGGTCGCCTGGTGGGGCGGCGGGCCTAGGGCATCCGGAGGGCGGGGCGAGTTGGGGGCTCCTCCGAGGCCGAGGTGGAAGCGGCTCCGTTGCTACGAGCGGCCTTAGCAACGCACCCATTCAGCGGAGACAAAGGCGCTGTCGCTTGAGTGCAGAGGCGCCGCTGCGGCTCTCTTGTTCCCACAGACGCTGCGCCTGCAGGGGTTGGGGGCGGGGGGCTGGGAGCCGAGGTTGGGGGGGGCGCCGCTCGGCCCCTTCGGAAAGCCCACCGCCTGCAGGGCGCCTGCGCCCTCCCGGCAGGCCGGCAGGGGGCGCCTCCAGCCCATTTTGCAGAAGGGGAAGCTGAGACTCAGAAGGACTGGGGCACCTGCCAGGGGTGGAGGCCAGCTGGGGGTCTGGAGTCATACAGACCTGGGTTCAAATGTGCCTACGCTTACGCGCATGTGACTACTGCTGCCTCAGTTTCCTCATCTGCGCGGGTGGGGGCCCTGACCCCAACTCTGCCACTGACCCTGGCTAGTCAGGGCTCCTCTCTATGCCTCAGCTTCCTCATCTGCACAATGGGAGGGCAACAGCACCCCCGTTTTCCCAGGTCACCACATGAAAGGAGTCAGCAGATGCCCGGGTTTAGCACAGAGCTCAGCCCTGGTCAGAGCTCCATAGACAGGCCTCTTGCTCTGGTGGGAAAGAATCCCCTGCTTGGAGGGCTGGGCAGTGCTGAGTCTGCCCCTCATAGGCTTGTCTCTGGTTTAAGACTGTGGAAACCCAGGCCCAGAGAGGCTGGCAGCGACCAGGGTCCTTGAGGCTCCCCTCGGGCCAGGCCGAGCTCTCCTTGAGCGGGGCCTAGGTGGTCCCGGCCCTGCCCTGCTACCCACAGGTCCCCCCATCACGCCCCCGTCAGTGTCCAGCTGGGGAAACTGAGGTCTTGGGAAAGCACTTGCTCCTCACCGGGTTTGGAAGCCTCTCAGACCACCAGGCATGGCGGCAGGAACCCTGAGTGGGGGAGGCGGGGAGGCTGGGCTTGGGGCGCCGGAGAGGTGGGCATGCAGAGGGGAAGGCAGGCTCTTGCTCCTGGCCCGTCCCGGCAGCACCGGCCTGGGAAGGGGTCCCAGACTCACTCCCTGAGTAAGCCGCTCCCCAGAGCACTGCATTATCACTGACAGAGCCCACGGGGCGCTAATGGGGGACTTTCAGGCACCAGCAAGGATCGGAGTGAGGGGAAGAGCCCCTCAAATTGTGGGAGGTCGGCTGTGGTTGCTTCTCAAATCACTTCCATTCCGGTACAGTGGGGCTGAGGGGGTGTCGGGACGCCAAAGGGAAAAGGGGAACCCCCTGAGGTGGGAGCTACACCCGAAGCCTTGAATGCGGTCAGCTCCACGGCCTGAGGACAGAGGAGGTCTGTCGGGGGGTGGGCCCCCACTCCTGCTCGCCTTGCTCTGGGGGACCTCGGCTACCTTGGTGATGACTCTTCCACCCCCAGTGGCCTTGGCATTCAAGTTCTGCCAGCCGCTCCCAGCCCCCTTCAGCCTGGTAACTGAGGGACGGGGCCTGCTGGATCCCCAGGGGAAGCCCCACCCCAGGCCCGCCCTGGTCCCTGTGGTTTCCCTAACCCTGCCGGTCACACTTGCTAGCCCCTCGGCAGAGTCCTGCCACCCCTGTCCCAGCCTCACCGGTCTCTCGGGTTCTGCAGTGGAGGAGAAGGCTGTGGGGATCCTGGGGCCGTGCGTCCCTAGTAGGGGGAAAACACTCGAGCAGGTGAACTTGTAGGAGGTTGAGGCCAGAAGCTCTCTCTCTGCCCCCTCACCCTGGACAGGGACCTCATTATCAAAGACCCTAAGAATCCACTCAGAAGTTTACCTCATAGATTAGCGATGAAGAAACTAGGGCCCAGAGAGGGAAAGTAGCTTGCTCAAGGGCACACAGCAGGGGAAGTAGGAGCTGGGATTTAAATTCCTGGCCTGACCCTTAAGTCATTCAACCCATGCCCTGTCTCAGGGCCCTGAACCTCATCCACCTACCTGCCTTTGGGAACTCTCCACATCCCTTCTGCATGGAAACCCAGGGAAAGTGACCCTGGGCAAGCTCTGCCTCTGGGCTGGGCACCAGGGACCCTTGTTCCCTGGTGGTGGCGGTGGGAGGAAAGGAGCCTTTTCTAAGTCATCCCCTAGGCCCCGCAGTTGTGGAATTCCCCAGGCCTCAGTCTCCTTGTCTTTAAGATGGGCTAATGGAATCTGCCGTGGCACTCCTAGCTCAGCCCGAGCACTGGGGAGACCGACGCACCGGGTGGCACTCGGACTGGAGGGTGGTGTGGTCTTACCTCTAAGAGCCAGGTGTCTTCAGGGTGGAGCCAAGACTACTGGGTTATCGCGGGCCACCTCCCAGGAACATGAGGGCCTAGGGTGGAAGCCCGGGGCCCGCGGGACAGGAGCGAGCCTGAAAGGAAAGGGCGTCAGCGCTGGGATCCGGCGGCCGTAGGTGGGACCTCCCACCACTCCCACCCCACAGACCCCCGGCCTGCCCACCGTGAATGCCTCCACTGCCTTCTTCTGAGTCATCCTCTGCAGGGCGCTCTGGACCTGGAGGATGGGGCCAGGGTCAGGGCTGGGACCTTCTCCTGACCTCCACGGGCCAGTCGCAGAGCCCCCTGCAAGTAAGCCCTGCCTGCCTCCACCCACATCCCACCCTCCAGCAGCCAGTGTCCCCGGACTTACCTCCCCGTTGTAGGCTGCATAGACCAGGAAGATATACGGCCCCCTGGGGACAGACCCAGGGTGAGGGTGGGTGTCACTACCTGGGAGCCGCATCCCCTTTCCCCCACTGCCTGGCCTGGCACCGTAGCAGATACACCCCCAGAGACATTTAGAGACACAGGAGGATGAACACAAATCCTGCCCTGCCCCCCAGTCCACGATGGGGAGCAGGCAGTTGTGGCATTCTATGGCAAAGAGAACCAGGAGGGGCCTTGCCCCACTAGACCCCATGCCTTCAGTCTCTGGTCAAGAGGCAGCCTCTCTGCCCTCTATCCCCCCAAGCCCCACCCCCCTGACCTGCCCCATCCTCACACCCTCACCATGTTGCAAGGGTGGGGGATGGGAGAGGGGACACCTTCCCGAAGCTCCAAGGCTAAATCAGGTCCAGGGACAGCAGACCCTGGTTGCATTCTGATTGTATCTCTAGCCGAGTGCCTCTCTGAGCCTCTGTCTCTTCATCTGGAAAGTGGGGAGGAGGCCAGGGCTTGCTTCCAGCTGCATGTGAAGGACTCAGCACAGCGGCTGAGTCATAGCTGGCTCCTCCCCACACACGCGAGGACCACGACGGCCTGGCCGCTCACAAAGCACCAGCACACTTGGGGTGACACTTGACCCTCACAGCAGCTCCATGGTTGGGGGTGGGGGGATTCATTCTCCCCATTTGATGGAGAAGGACCCTGGGGCCCAGGGTAGGGGACAGAGCAAAAGTGTGACTCAGCGGGTAGCATGTGGAGCCTAGGACTTCCTCAGATTCCACCTGGACAATGTAACAGTTCCTCCCCAAGAGGACACAGGTGAGGGGACATGGGGTTCCTTGAGGCCCTCTAGTTTCCCAGGGCTGAGAGCTGGAGCCCCAGAGCCTGACTACTCCCCCTGGCTCCCAGGCACCAACTGGGTTGCTACCAGCCCCAACTCTGCCCCTAAGACAGACTCTGGGCCTCCCAGCCCCCCACACCCAGCCTGTACTCTCTCCAAAGCCCCTGCACAGCCTCCCCCATCCTGTCTCCTTTTACTCACTCCTCAACCCAAACAAATGCACTCCAACCCAACCACACCAGCACCTGCCTAACGTCCTCCAAGGCTCCCTAGTACCCCTGGGGTAAGTCTGAGCTCCTCACAACAGCTCTAGGGACCCTGCACAGTCTGGCCCCCATGTTCCCTCCTGTTCCCTTTCTCACCAGCTCCCCCCAACCCCATGTCTCCCTCCATCTGATCCTACTGTGCTCCCCTGACTTAAAACATTCTTCCCCCTCTCTCCACACAGCGTTTGGGTATTAGCTGAGAATCACTGCCTCCAGGGAGTGCCCATTCTGCCTCCGCATACGGCCCCGACTGCCCCTTAGCCTTTCAGTCTCAATCGTGCCCGCTGTGGTTGTGTGGTTTTGGTGTCTGTCTGTCCCTCAGGCTGAGACCCCCAAGGGTAGATTCTTCGACCTTGAGTTCCACCACTTTCCCCAGTATGCAGCCCAGCACAGGGGAGGCGCCGGGGAAGTACGTGCTGAATGACCGAATGACAAAAATGCGCTCACGTTCACGGTGCTCCTGATGTGTGCCAGGTGTTATGCTTTGCCCTTTGCAAATATCATCCCAGTGGAACCCCACAACGGTCCCATGAGGTGGAGAATATGATCCACCCCCTTTATATAGATGTAGAAACTGAGGCCTGTCTCAACTTGTGTAGGCCTCCCAACAACACTCTCAGGCAGGGTAGGTGTGAGCTACAGCTAGTTGCAGAAGTGAGGCTCTGCTCTTCCACCACAAAACCTGGCACAGGGGCCAGACGGAAACAAATCACCAAGAGTGAATGAATGAGTCAGCGCAGATTTCAGTCCCTCCAGCCCCAGGCCTGCTCCCTGGTCACCTTGGGCAGGTCCTGCCCAGCTTATGCCCAAGACAGAGTGAGAGAGGGACGGGGCTGGAGGTGGGGCAGGGAGAGAAAGACATGGAGAGACAGCAGGTATGATGGAAGAGAGAGGAGAGGGGAAGGCCAGGCCTGGGGAGGGAAGCAGCCGGGAGGGACCCAGAGAACGCGTCTCTGAGCCTAACTTGGGGACCTGCCCCGAGACAGTCACAGGAACATCAGCGTGGGCCCAGGTCTCATGCCTTCTGAGCCCCCCATAAGGCAGCCTCTCCCCTCCTTTACCAGACCTGAAGGTCTGAGGCTGGCTGGGAGGGGGCAAGAGAGGTGACACAGAGAGAGGGAGAAGCAGGGTAAGGGACCTAGAGACAGGGGGTCAGAGCCCAACAGAAGGGGAGATGTAGAGAGAGGCCCAGGAGGAGCCAGGTGGGTCCATGCCAGAGGAGGCAGGGACAGGGACAGGAGCCTGTGACAGAGCCTGAAAGACAGAGAAAGAATCCCAGGGAAAACTGAGAGACAGAGACGCAGTAATGAGACACCGGGAGAGGAAAGGACCTGCCCTGAGAGGGAGGCAGACAGTGTGGTGATGGTGGCTCTGGCTCCCTGGCTGCAGCTCTGCCCACCTGAGGGCCACAGGCAGGGATGGAGCTGGAGTAGTTGCCATAGCAACAGGATGCTGCTGCCCTCGCTGCTCTGAGGCAGGGTGGAGAGACCTGGGTAGGGTCTCTCTGCTAAGTGGGCTGAGCTGGAATTCCAGCCCACGGAGCTCTGGGAGTGCAGGGCTTGGAGAAAGGGCTTCTCTGTGTCCATCTCTGTCCCCAGCTGCTCAGGCCCCGCCAGGTCTCTGGGAGCCATGCTTCTTTAGGAAGAGCGTTGGAACCCCAGTTTTTCTTCACTCTCCCGGCCCCTCTCTGGGCACAACCTCCATCCTCCCTGAGCAGTCTGCACCCCCCACTTCCCACCACCCCTGTTCTTTCCCCTCTCCATTCCCATGCCTGCCTGGCAGAGAGTGGCGAGTCCCCAGGGCCCAGGGGGAGAAGACAACATGGACCAGGACTCTGGAGACCAACCCCCTTTGCACCCTCCCTTCTTCCTGCCTCATCTCTCCCTTAACACTTCACTCCCTGGTCTTGGGCATCATCTGCCTCCCCGACTCATGTCACCTCCACAAGAACAGGGCATTTTGCAGCCTCCTTTGCTGCTGTATCCCTGGCGCCTAGGACAGTGCCTGGCCTCTAGTGGGCATTCAAAAAATCTCGCAGGGATGGATGAATAACTAACTGGATGAGGGTGCCCCTCCTGACCCCAGCTCCCCACCGCCACTCCCAGCCTCGGCAGCTCTTCCAGGAACCAGGCCCCTCTGCGGTCAAAGCTGAATATCCTGATGGCTGAGAACACAGACTCTGAACTTGGGCCCCAGCGCTGCTCCTTCCTACTGTGAGGCCTTGGGCAAATGACTTCATGGCATCTCAGTTTCCCCGTTTGTAAGGCCTGTTCAGGGATATAAATATGATCCTGGTCCAGGACTCAGAGCACTTAGGCATCCAGCAGCAGGAAGCCCACCTCTGGGACACAGGGACCCTGGACAGAGTTTGCACTTGATTGCCCGAGCTTGTCTTTGTCCATCTGTGGGCCACCTCACTTTTCAGCCCTGAGAGGGACCTGGGCTCGGCAGAGCTGGGAGTGGGGAGTGCAGACAACAGGAAGAGGTGCTGGTGGGTACAAGGGAGGCTGAGGGGCAGGGCAGGCCAGGGGCGGATTGGGCCCTCCTTGGACTGACCTCCCTCCCAGCACTCAGCTCCCAGGGCTGTGGTTGTTTGTGTCTGTACCTGGGTCCCCCATAGATCTGCAAACCCCTTGAAGACAAGGGCTTAGTCTGACCCATCTCTGTGGCTCCAGGACACAGGACCCGAAAGGCACACGGGGGGTTCCTGCGGTCCCATGTTACTGCTTCATTCATGTGGGTCATGTCCTTCCAGCCAAAACCTTTTCTGAACTGCTGTCCTCACCGATGGAGCAGCTCATGCTGCCCAACAGTAGGCCATCCACAGACCCCAAGGGGAGAGGTCCCTGGTGTCCTGCACCCCCATCCTCAGCTTCCTGCCGAGGCCGGAAGTGGCTCTAGCACAGCCTGGGGGCTGGAACTTCTGCTGCGCCCTTGAGCGTCAGGGCACGAGGCATCTTAGCCACCCCCTTTCTGGGCCTCAGATTCTTCAACTGCCAAATGGGCCCCCAAATCCTCCCTGAGATACTGCTCTTTGATTGGAGGTTTGTTCCCACTCTCCCCCTCACCCGCCCTCCCCTTGATAGTGTCCCCGAGGCTGCTGGTGACTCCCACGACAGAGAGGACACTCCCTCCCCAGCTCCCTGACAAACCAGCCACACCCTCTGAGCTCCAGTGCATGGCGGAGCCCTGGTCCGACATGGCCCAGGGCCCGGAGGTACCTGCAAGGAATTGAGGCCCACGGCGGCATAGGCCCGGGCCGGGCTGAGGTGCACCAGCATGCTGACCGGCCAGGTCAGGCCCGGGACGGGCAGCAGGACCAACAATGGCTTCACCGTGGCCCTGTGGGACAGCAGGCTGGACTGAGGGAGGCCAGGGGGCCAGGGGGCTCCCCACGGGGTTCTGGGGAGGGCAGCCCCTGGAAAGTGCCTGGAGAGGGGCCGGAGCTGCAGACTGGGCACTGAGGCTCAGGACTTAGGTGTAGCTGGAACTTTTGGCTGGACCTGGTGGCCCCTTCTCAGACACCCAGAGTGGCATGAAGTAGGGGTAGTGGCACTGGGGAGATAGGGTCCCAGTCCCAAGCCTGGCTCAAAGGAAGGGAGTGGCAGCTGTCCAGGGGGAGGGCTGAGGCCTGGACAGTGGGTCCAGGGGGCATGGAGTCTGGAAGGGGACCCCTGGGGCAGCCTGGCTTTTCAAGCCCCACTGGCTTGGGCTGCCCTGCCCTTGGCAGAGGGGTGGTGGTGAGGAGGAAGGCTGGTCAGGGGGGGCCCGCTCCAGCAGGATATGGTCCTGGAGAGTGATGGGGGTTCTTGGCAGGGGTAGAGACCTAGATTCTCACCCTGAACCTGAACTTCTAGGGACTGCCTGACTTGGGGGGGTCTCCTCTACCTTGTCCCCACCAGGCCATCAGTGCTTTCTGCAGAAGGTGAGTCCCCAGGACAGTGGCTGGTGTCCACATCCCACGTCATATACACACAGGCTCAATTACCATCCGCACAGGTAACATGCATGGGCACAGACTTCCACACGCCCACACGCATGAGCATGTGTGCACACGTAGCACAGACACATTGCAGACATATGCTCATTTATAGCCTTGCACTCATGAGCACACGTGGCCACACCTGGCTCCCCCACTTCTTCCTGACTCCCCCAGTCTGGGGCTTTACCACATCTGGATCTGGATCTGCTGCTGCACACAGGGCTGCGGGCTCAGCGTGCGGGCACGGCGGCGGGCACTGGACACGGTGACAGTCACCACAGGGACCAGGATGCAGGTATTGGCCTGGAGATCTGGGGTCAGTGGGGTCACCCTCCCCCTCCCCCGACACATCCCTCCGCTGCAGGGCCGCCAGGCCTCCCCGCTCACGGTCAGCCCGGAGAGCACGGGCCCCACAAAAGCCCAGATGGCGTCTGTGTGCACATTGAGCCAGCAGTGCCCAGTGGCCACGTAGTCATGGGGGGACACGGCCAGGGTGATGGCCACGATGGCCACAGGCACGCCTAGGGGAAGAAGAGGTGACCTCAGGACCGTGTCTCTCGGGAGCCGGCCCCCGTCCAGAGCTGCATCCCCCAGCTGTCCCATAGTAGTGGGTGTATTGGTGGCACTGGGGGGAGATCCAGGGAGTGGGGTTGGGTGGCACTGGAGCCCCAAGTAGTTGGGGAGCGGAAGAGCTGAGATTGAGTCGAGGCCTTAGGGCTGAGAATCAACAGAGTTGGAAACTGGCAATTGGCGTGGGGTTAGCTGGTTTTGGATTAGGGAGGCAGTGCCAGGGGCTGGGAGCTGAGGCAGTTGAAGTGGAGGAGGATTAAGAATAGGAGCTGGGTTGAGTTGGAGGTCGATGGAGCTGAGTTTGTGTCAGACACGGGCGCTGGCCACTGGGTGGCGCTGGGTGCCGGTGGAGGAGGGTGCTGGGCGGTGGGTGTTGGACGCAACAGAGGCCACGCGAGGCAGGGTGGAGGGGAACAGAGCAAGAGTGGGGAGCAGAGGGGCCTCACCCCAGCCTGTGGCGTAGCAGAGCGGCTTCCTGGGGCCCGGGCGCATGCTCACAACCACCACCTTGCTGCACAGCGGCAGCCCTTCCGCCAACATCCAGGAGAAGGCGACCAAAAAGAGGAGGTGTATCACTGCTGTGACGGCCACACACGCCACCTGTGTGGGAGGGTGGGGGGTCCCCACGGAGGCCGGTCATGGGTGCGGTGCACCCTGGGTCCCCTGTCCGTGCCTGGCGTTGCCAGCCCAAAGCAGTATGAGCGGGTAGGGTCTCCGGGCAGCGCCCTGGGCCCAGCTCCAACATTCAGGGTCTTTCCTCTCTAGGCCGCACTCCTCCCCGGAAATGGAGCCAAGTGAAGATATGGGGGGCAACCCAGAAAAGGCTGAAGGTGCTTTCCCAGGCCCCCCTGAGCTCACAAGCCCACCCGCTGGCCGCCCACCTTGTTGGCCTTTGCCCACTCGCTGGCCACGAGGAAGCCCTCGGTGGAGGCCAGGGAGAAGGTGGGGTTCTTGTGGACTGTGGCGCGTTCTGACTGGGGGACCCCGGACAGGCAGAGGAGTTGGTTAGCAAGGACGCCACCCCCCCCCCCGCCCCTCCCCACCTGCGTCCCGGTGAACGGGCCAATGAAGGAGGAAATGGCGGCTCCACAGGGGCTTCTCGGACGGAGGATGGACACCCACCTGAGGAGGGACGTGGAGGCCCACGAGGGGCGGGGCGGCCCAGGGTGCCAGGCAAGGTGGTGAGCTTGCCTCACCCGGCCGCCAGGAAGAGCAAGAAGGTAGGTGGTGGCGAGGGCACAGGACACACCACAGCCCACAAATGAGAGCGTCCTCAGCAGGGACCCCCCCTCGGGGCCTCTCTGTGGGAGGGACAGAGACCCCGGAGGACAGCAGCCCCGCCCCCGCCCTGACCCGAGGGGACAGGCCTCACCCGCCCCGCCCGGCAGCTCCCAGGCTCCTCAACCGCCTTCTCTGCCGCGAAGCAGGGATGGCCAGGCCTGCACACAGCAACTTGGTAATGAGCATTTGCATGTCCTCTCCCGCTGGAGAGGGGCCCAGCTTTCACGGACTCCTCAGATGCTGAGAAGCACTAGACTGGAAGTGACCACCGACACGCCCGTGGTGGGGAGGGATGGCATGTGACAACCAGCCCCTGAGGGGGAACAGGGAGCTGGCACGGATTACTCATGATGTGTCCAATGTCCACGCTCTGTTTTCACAGGAAAAACGCGTTAGGTAGCATGTTTTTCTAGTGTGCTCCCGAACAGGCCAAGTGACCCCAGCATTCCTGGGCTCAGACACCATCTCACTCAACCTGAGTCCCTTTCTGGTCCAGCGAGCCCACCTTGCTTGGCCTCCTCCTGGAACTTGGCTTCCCCCCAAGGCTGTAAATGCTAATGCCTCTCAGGCGCCTGTCTTTAGTCACGACTCCTTTTACTTCTAACCTCACCTTGGCCACGGCTTTACCTACTGGCTCTTGGGGCCAGCTGAGACCCCTCCCGCCCCGAGCACCGGACCACAGACCCCACAGACCCCCAAACCCGTTGCCCACCTGTGCCTCCTTGGAGACGAGTCCCTCATCTCCCGGTGGCCCAGGTCACCCCCTCCTCCTCAGCCAGTCTCCTCAGCTCCCCACTGCTCCCTGGCCCAGGGCCCCTCCCCTCTCCTAGGCCAGGCCCGCAGCCCCCGAACTGCTTTTCCCCCCGGCCCCCACCTCAGCCTCACTCCCTGCACCAGCGGCCTCCCTCATGTAAATTTAGTGCCTTCTTCACACTCTTCCACATCTGCCCTCTGTAACAGGACCACGATCCAAGCGCGTGGGCCTGGCCTTCCAGGCCTGTGCAATCTGACCCATGGCTACCTTGTTCACTGCCACCCCCTGACCCCGGGCATCGCACTGGAAGCCCCAGATGCATTGCATTTCTAGAACGTAACTCGTCTGCCATTTCTAGCCTCCTTGCCTTTGCTCAGATGGCCCTCTGCTTGGAATGCCTTTCTGTTCAACTCCTGTGCATCCTTTAAAACTTGGTTCTGACATCACCTTCCCCTGCCCCCCTGCCCCCTCCCCAGTACTCACCTGGACGTCGTACACCTGCAACAGGACGGCAAAGTTGGCGCTGTGGTTGCAGAAGCAGGCGGTTGAGTCCTGGCACAGAGCGGTCACGGAGCAGCCAGTGGTGGTCCAGGAGCCCCCTGAGTCTGGGCTTGGGGTGAATAGTGAACAGAGGGCTCCTGAGATGGGCTGGACATGGGGCTGGGGGACAGGTGGCAAGCAGGGGAAAGCCTCTCCCCAAAGCCTGGGGTCCCTCAGTGCCCTGCCTCTAACCAGCTATGTGACCTTGGCCAAGTCGCTGCCCCTCCCTGGATCTCAGTTTTCCATCTGTAAAATGTACTTTTCTAAGAAATGGTAGGAGGATGCGGCTGATACCAATGATCACCATTGATTAACTGCGTTAATTACTAAGCAACAGTGATTGATGTTCATTCCCTCATCAACTCTAACACCCATTCCACAGGTGAGTCTCTTCCTAGGTACCCCACAGAGTAGGCTTGCATACCTACTATGATAGGGAGCTCAGTACCTCCTGGGTAACAGGCTCTCCTGCCCCAGCTTGTCCCCAGTTGAGTGGGGCTTGGAACCACCCCTGCAAGGAAGTTGGTGAATGGAGGCCAAAAAGATGCTTGAGTCCTGCCTCACCCTCAAGTAGAACGGATGTTCTTTTTTAATTTTTAAAATTTTTTATTTTTTATTTTTTGGGCCATACTGCAGGGTATGCGGATCTTAGTTCCCCAACCAGGGATGGAACCTGGCTCCCTGCAGTGGGAGCGGGACTCTTAACCACTGGACCACCAGGTAAGTCCCTGGATGTCTTTTTTTTTTTTAAGTGCCTTATTTAAAGAACTTGGGGGACTTCCTTGGTGGTCCAGTGGTAGAGAATCAGCCTTACAACACAGGGGATGCAGGTTTGACCCCTGGTCAGGGAACTAAGATCCCACATGCTGCGGGGCAACTAAGCCCGTGTGCCACAACTACTGAGCTTGCGTGCCTCGGCTAGAGAGCCCACGTGCTGCAAACTACAGAGCCCACGCGCTCCGGAGCCTGAGCACCACAACTAGAGAAGAGAAAACCCTCACGCCACAACTAGAGAGAAGCCCACGCACCCCAACAACGATCCCGCATGCCTCAACTAAGACCCGACGCAGCCAAAAATAAATCAAATCTAAAAATTAAAAAAAATAATAAAGAAAGAACTTGGAAACTCACCCGATGCTGAAGTTCCAGAAAGCACAGACAGGCTCCACCAGCTTTGGAGAGAAGGCCTAAGGGCAGCCAACAGGCACAGGGCAGGTGTGTGAGCACATGTGGGCAAGGAGAGAGACCAGACGATGCAGGGGGATGTGGAGGCCTCCTGCGTTTGAGGGACCAGGGGGTTGCCCAGCATGGGTCGTGGGTGCAGGGACTGGAGAAGAATGCCGGCAGGGCGGCAGAAGGAAGGTGAAGTGAGTAGAGTTTCAGGCTGGCATTATGGTTAATATCGAAATCCTAGGAACAAGCTAAATGTCCATCTTTCAGGGAGTGGTTAAACCACTGTGAGTCTTCCCTCCAGGATGCTCTGCCTGGTAAGAACACACAGGTCTCTATCTACTGTTGGGGAAAGAGCTCGCCATATATATATATATATATATATATATATATATATATATATATATATATATATATATATATATTTTAACATCTTTATTGGAGTATAATTGCTTCACAATGGTGTGTTAGTGTCTGCTGTATAACAAAGGGAATCAGCTATACGTATACATATATACCCATATCTCCTCCCTCTTACGTCTCCCTCCCACCCTCCCTATCCCACCCTTCTAGGTGGTCACAAAGCACTGAGCTGATCTCCCTGTGCTATGCGGCTGCTTCCCACTAGCTATCTATTTTACATTTGGTAGTATATATAAGTCCATGCCACTCTTTCACTTCATCCCAGCTTACCCTTCCCCCTCCCCATGTCCTCAAGTCCATTCTCTACGTCTGCGTCTTTATTCCTGTCCTGCCCCTAGGTTCTTCAGAACCATTTTTTTTTTTAAGATTCCATATATATGTGTTAGCATATGGTATATGTTTTTCTTTCTGACTTACTTCACTCTGTATGACAGACTCTAGATCCATCCACCTCACTACAAATAACTCAGTTTCTTTTCTTTTTATGGCTGAGTAATATTCCATTGTATATATGTGCCACATCTTCTTTATCCATTCATCTGTCGATGGACAGTTAGGTTGCTTCCATGTCCTGGCTATTGTAAATAGAGCTGCAATGAACATTATGGTACATGACTCTTTTTTTTTTTTATAAATTTATTTATTTATTTATTTATTTTTGGCTGTGTTGGGTCTTCGTTTCTGTGCAAGGGCTTTCTCCCCCAAGTTGCGGCGAGCGGGGGCCACTCTTCATCGCGGTGCGCGGGCCTCTCACTGTCGCGGCCTCTTCCGTTGCGGAGCACAGGCTCCAGACGCACAGGCTCAGTAGTTGTGGCTCACGGGCCTAGCCGCTCCGCGGCATGTGGGATCTTCCCAGACCGGGGCACGAACCCGTGTCCCCTGCATTGGCAGGCGGATTCCTAACCACTGCGCCACCAGGGAAGCCCCCATGACTCTTTTTGAATTATGGTTTTCTCAGGGTATATGTCCAGTAGTGGGATTGCTGGGTCGTATGGTAGTTCTAGTTTTAGTTTTTTAAGGAACCTCCATACTGGTCTCCATAGTAGCTGTATCAATTTACGTTCCCACCAACAGTGCAAGAGGGTTCCCTTTTCTCCACACCCTCTCCAGTGTCGCCATATGTTTTTCAGTACAGGAAAAAGCTGCCTGACATTCTGCATAGTAGGAGCCCATTTATGGTTAAAAAAAAAATAAGGTTCTATGTAATTGTGAAAACACATGCACAAAAGGTCTGGAATCAAACACATAGCTAACTTAACAATAGTTAGGTCTCAGTTTGAATGTGTTATAATGAACACGTTAGTTCTTTTGTAATGAACAATGACAACACTATAGACTTTATAAGATGTCATAAGGCAGAAAGAAGACATCAGGTGGCAGGTGGTACCAGTCCCAGACCAAGCAGGGAGGCAGCCTGAGCTCAGGACTTGGGCTATTTGTCCCAACTGGGGAGGGTAACAGCAGCGTCACCTCACTAGAATATGATACTTTGTGTTTTGCAAAGTACTTTCATGTCCTTTATTGTTGTTGATATTCATAGCAACCTAGGGGACAGGTATAAATTTATGTAATTTCAGAGGAGGAAAGTGAGCCTCAGAGAGGGGAATTAATCTGTTCTCTATGCTCTTTCCACCACTCTGTGACGATGCCTCCAGAGAACATATTATTCCTTGGGTTGGCTGAAGTATTACCACATGTATTCATTCACTCATAATATTTTTCCTGGGTCTCAGGTACTATGTTAGGTGCTGGGAACACAAAGAAAACCTGCTGTTCGCTTTTAAAATGGATGATTGTTACACCACTGGTAGCATTTTCAAGTGGTACAAACTGAAATATCAGTGCAGCTTATACACTCAAAAGCCACAAAACTGTTGGTGTCCAGTAGCTCCATACCTGGCCATATATCCCCAGGAGACAGTCACCAGAATCAAAACGTATTACAAGTGAGGATTTTCACAGGGTTAGGCAGGGTTAATTATAATAGAAAAAACTCTGCAGATGCTCTGGATGCATGGAGGGGAAGGGGTCAAGTTCATTTTGGACCATCCCCTGGGAAGGGGGTGGGCGGTTCTGGACTTGGCCGCAGTCAAGGCCTATGCATTGCTAGGATCAAGCAGCAAGTGAGAAAGGACAGGATTGCAAAGGGACATCTGTGACAGAGACAATGCAGAAAACACCTGCGGGGAAAATGAAAAACACAAATGTTTACATGGCTCAGCTGAAAGAGCAAGGGCTTTGATTTTGCAAAAGGAAAAAAAAAAAAAAAAAAAAATATATATATATATATATATATATAGTATTATGTACCCAGAAAAAGGCTGAAGGGAAACACATGGAAAAGTTTAGGGCAGCTATCTCTGGGTAATAGGATTTGTCTTCTTTATCCTTTTCTACATTTTCCAAATTTGCCACAATGAGCAATCCCTTACTTTTATTTATTTTTCATTTTAATGTATTTTAATTCATATAATTAATATATAAATACAATCTCAGAAGTTAGTTGTTTGAAAATATAAACAAAATTGGTAAACTTCTAGCTAAACTGATCAAGAACAAAAAGGCAAACATCATTATAAATCCTACATATGTTAAAAGGATAATAAGTGACTATTATGAACAACTTCATGCTAGAATTGAACAACCTAGATGAAATGAACAAATTCCTTAAAGGGTACAAATTACTAAAACCATCTCAAGAAGAAATAAAACCCCCCAAACAATCCTATATCAATTTAAGAAATAAACTCATACTTTAAGAACTTCCCACAAAGAAAACACCAAGCCCGAAAGACTTCACTGGTCTTCACTGGCCTATCAAGCATTTAAGGAAGAAATAATACCAATTCTGCAAAACTCTCTTAGGAAACAGAGGAGGAGAGAACTCCCAACACATTTTATGAGATTAGCATTAACCTGACACTAAAACCAGAGGAAGACAGTATAAGAAAACTACAGAACATATTACATATTCAAGAATATAAACACAAAAATCCTTAACAAATATTAGCAAATTGAATCCAGCAATATATACAAAGGATAATACACCATAACCAAGTGGGGTTTATCCCAGGAATCCAAGGTTGGTTTGACATTTGAAAATCAATCAATGCAATTTACTATATTAACAGAATAAAAGAGAAAACCATATGATTCTATCAATATGGAAGAAACATTTGGCAAAATTCAATAGCCATTCATGATAAAAATTCTCAGCAAAGCAGGAAGAAAAGAGAACTTAATCTGACAAGGAGCATCTACAAAAAGCCCACAGCTAGCATCACATTTAATGGTTCAAGACTGAATACTCTCCCCGTAAAGTTAGGAACAAGACAAAGCTATTTGGTCTCATCACTCCTATTTAACGCTGAACTAGAGGTCCTAGCCACTGCACCAAGGAAGGAAAAAGGGGGAAAAGAAAAAAGAAAAGACATGGATTGGAAAGGAGAAAACAAAACTGTCTTCATTTGCAGACAACATGATCAGGGATGTGGAAAATCCTAAGAACTCTAAAAGAGAGCTACCAGAAGTACTGAGTCTAACAAGGCTGCAGGATACAATGTCATTATATAAAAATCAATTGTATTACTATATACTTGCAATGAACAATTTAAAATTGAATTAAGAAAATAATACCATTTACAAAAAAGGGTATATCTAACAAAATACCTTCAAGACCTGTACCCTGACAACTGTATATCACTGCTGGGAGAAATTCAAGAAAACCTAAATAAACAGAGGGATATACCTTGATTAAGGATTGGAAGATTCATTGTTAAGACACCAGTTCATCACCTTATTTCAATTTGAGAGATTTAATGCAATCACAATCAAAATCCCAGCAGGTATTTCCATAGACATTAACAAGCTGATTCTAGAATTTATATGGCAATGTGAACACCCTAGGCTAGCGAAAGCAATTTTGAAAAGGAAGAACAATGTTGGAGGACTTACACTACCTGATTTCAAGGCTTACCATACAAATACATTAATCACGACAGTATAGGGTTAGTGTATAGATCTCTGGAACAGAATAGAGAGCCCAGAAACAGACTTACACATATATGGACAATTGATTTTCAACAAAGGTGATAATTCAATGGGAGAAAGAATAATCTTTTCAACAAATGATATTGGAATGGGTTGTCTATATGGAAAAATAATGAACTTCAACCCCTACCGAACATAATACACATAAATGAACTGAAATAAATCATAGACATAAATGTAAAGGTTAAAATGATAAACTTCTTTGAGAATGTCTTTGTGACCTTGGGATAAGCAAGATTTCCTAGATAGGATGCAAAAAGCATAAACCATGCAGGATAAAAACTGATAAACCAGACTTTATCACATTCAAAACTTATCTTACAAAGACACTGTCAAGAAAGTGAAAAGCAATCCAGGGACTAGAAGATATTAGTCACAAAACATATAGCTGACAAAGGACTTGTATTCAAAATATATAAAGAATTCTTACAATTCAATGATAAGACAAATAATTTTAAAATTGGGGAAGAACAAAGCCGGAGGCATCATGCTTACTGATTTCAAACTATATTACAAAGCTATAGAAATTAAAACAGTATGGTATTGGCATAAAAACAGACACATAGATCAATGGAACAGAATAGAGAGCCCAGAAATAAACCTATGCATATATGGTCAATTAATTTATGGCAAAGGAGGCAAGAACATACAACGGGGAAAGAACAGTCTCTTCAATAAATGATGTTGGGAAAACTGGACAGCCGCAGGCAAAAGAATGAAACTTGACTACCATCTTACACCATACACAAAAATTAACCCAACATGGACTAAAGATTTGAACTTAAGGCCTGAAACCATAAAAATTCTAGAAGAAAATATAGGTGGTAAGCTCCTTGACATAGTAGAAACAAACAAACAAACAAAACAAAAAACCCAAACCATCCGATTAAAAAATGGGCAGAAGATCTGAATAGGCATTTCTCCAAAGAAGACACACAAATGGCCAACCAGTACATGAAAAGATGCTCAGCATCACTAAACATCAGAGAAATGCAAATCAAAACCACAATGAGATATTACCTCACACCTGTTAGGATGGTTATTAACAAAAAGACAAGAAATAACAAGTTTTGGAGAGGATGTGAAGTGGGGACCCTCATACACTGTTGGTAGGAATGTAAGTTGGTGCAACTGCTATGGAAAACAGTATGGAGGTTCCTCCAAAAATTAAAAATAGAAGTACCATACGATCTGGCAATTCCATTTCTAGGTATCTATCCAAAGAAAATGAAAATACTAACTCAGAAAAGATATATGCACCCCCATGTTCATGGCTATTTACAATAGCAAATATATGGAAACAACCTAAGTGTCCATTGATGAATGAATGGATAAAGAAATTATGGTGTATAATAATGGAAAGTTACTCAGCCATAAAAAGAATGAAATCTTGCCATTTGCAACAACGTGGATGGAGCTCAATGGCATTATGCTAAGTGAAATAAGTCAGAGAAAGAAAAATACTGTATGATCTCACTTATATGGGGACTCTAAAAAAAAAAATCAAGCTCATAAATGCAGAGAACAGATTGGTGGTTGCCAGTGGTGGTGGGGTGGGGGCAGGGAGAAAAAGAGTGAGGGGAGTACAAAGATAAAATTAAAAAGGAGAGGATCTATACGGCTTATGTGCAGAAATGTCAGTAATCAGAAAAGCAAACAACAGACTAATGCAAAAATTTTGGGAAAAAAAGAATAAAGAGCATTTCCTATTTAAAAAAAACCAACCCAGTGGCTCATCTCGAAATTTATTTAATTAAAAAAATGAAAATTGGGGAAAAGATTTGAACTTATATTTAACAAAGGAAGATATATGAATGCACGATAAGTGTAGAAAACGATGCTCAATATCATTGGTCTTGAAGGAATTGCAACTTAGAACCACAATGAGACATCAGTACACAACCATTATAATGAACAATATTAAAAAGGCAGTTAAGGATGTTAGCAAAGGTATGGAACACTGCAATGCTCACACACTGCTAGTGGGAATGTAAGATAGTACACGACTTTGGAAAACAGTTGGACAGTCTCTTAGGAAGTTAATGTATACATATACTTATCATACAACCCAGAAAGTCCCCTTTTAGGTATTCACCCAGTAGAAAGAAATCATATGTCCACAAAAAGGCTTTATATGAGTGTTCATAGTGGATCTATTCATAGCAGCTCAAACTGGAGACAACTCAAATCTCCATCAACAAGTAAATGGAGGGTCTTCCCTGGTGGTGCAGTGGTTAAGAATCCACTTGCCAATGCAGGGGACACGGATTGGAGCCCTGGTCAGGGAAGATCCCACATGCTGCAGAGCCACTAAGCCCACGCCTGAGTTCTAGAGACCGTGAGCCACAACTACTGAGCCCATGTGCCACAGCTACTGAAGCCCGCGCACCTAGAGCCCGTGCTCCACAACAAGAGAAGCCACCACAATGAGAAGCCCGCACAATGCAAGGAAGAGTAGCCCCCGCTCGCCACAACTAGGGAACTCTCGCGAGTAGCAACGAAGACCCAATGCAGCCAATAAATAAATAAATAAAATAAAATAAAATAAATAAATAAAAAAACAAGTAAAAGGAAAAACAAATTATGGTCTATCCATATAACGGAATTCTACACAGCACTAATGAGGAGTGAATTACTGAAACAGGCAACAACGTAGATAATACTCAAAAATACCACCTGAGCAAAAGAAGCCAGATCATGGCACACACTATATGGTTCCATTTATATGAAGCTTTAGGAAAGACAGACAATCTAGAGTCACAGAAAACAGAGCAGTGATTTCCTGGGTCAGAGTGGGGAAGGCTGACGGGGAAGGGGCACGAAGAAGCCTTTTGGGAAGGTGGAAAAGTTCTATATCTTGATTGGGGCAGTGATACATGAGTATATACACTGGTCAAAACTCATCAAGCTATACACTTAAAATGGATGTTTTAGTATATGTAGATTTATATACCTTAATGAAATTGATTTTTAAGAAGTCTTGAGATGATATACAAAAGATACAAGCTGTGGGGTGTGTGTGTGTGTCCAGGATTGGTGGTTTTGAGCAAAGGAGACTTTAGCTTTCTCTGAAATGCTCTAAAGCTTCAAAAGCGAGAAGGAATTCATGTATTACATATAATGAATTAAATGACATATCTTGGTGATCCTTTCATGTCAATTTACAGCAAAATACCTCATTCTTTACATAACCTCAGCTGATATTCCATTTTATAGCTCTATAAGGCTAAGTAATCCCCTATTGATGGACATTTAGGTTATTTTTATGCTTATGAAGCATACTGCAGTGCAGGTCTCTCATATCTCCCTGTATTATCTGATGGGAACCACCAGTTCTTCAAGTCATGCAGACCTATAATGAAATCCCAGCTCTGCCACTTATAAGCTGGTGCCAGGCACAGCACCTCTTCCAAGCTCACTTTTGTGGAATGGGCAGCTGGAAGATTAAATGAATGCTGCTTATTTAAGGCACCCGCCATAAAGTAAGTGTGCAATGCTGCCCTTCCCCCTCTCTAGAGGACAATGGGATGGCTTGTGGATGAGTATTTTTCTTGAACATTTTAGACCTTGGTTGTCCAGTGAACAAATAATGGGATGTAGCGGGGGGCACCAAACCGGGATAACTGTACCAGGTGGCTGTTTCTCAGAAGCATCGCGCAGTACCTGCGCCCAGTGTTGCAGGTGAAAGGTCACAGCCGTGTTGGCCTCCCCGGTTTCATCCCACACCTCAGATGAGATGATTGCTGACCCCACCTGGGTGCTTAGGAACCTGTGGGGAGAAAGGGAGCTTTTAAGGGCACCAGGTACCTGTCGGGGAGAGGTCATACATGGCTGGGGTCATGTCATCCAGGCCCCTGAAGAACAGATGAGACCCTCTGTGGAAAAGTCCTGTGCTGGGAATTAGGGCACCTGGGTTCCATTCTTTCTGGTAATTTGAGTAAGCCCTGTTCCCTCCCTGAGAGTCAGCACTGAAGCCAGGACCCCAGGCAGGAGCTGAGCCATGTTCCCACCAGCACATCTTTGGCAGGCCCAGAAATCTGTGTGTGTCAGGGGGTAGCAGGTTTGGCCCTGGGCTGCCAAGGGCAGATATGCCTAACAGAACGGGGGCTCTGGGAGGGGATGGAGGCCTAGCCTTCCCTGGGGAGGGGATCCAGGCCCTCAGCTGCCTACTGGTGGGACCCACTCACCTATGCATTCTGCTTGCCTCTTCAGAGGTGTCAGGGGCCTGGGGCTCTCGGCCAGGGGCCCCCAGGGTGTACTGGAAGACACTTGAGCTGAACCAGCTGTGGATCATGGTGACTCCAGAGAGGCCTGGATGAATGGAAGGAGGCCTAAGACCTGCCCAGTGACTGAGCAAGCACCACAGGTTGGTCCTGAGGGAAATGCTCTGCCCACCTTACACATAGGGAAACTGAGTCTCATAGAGATTAAATGACTTCCCGAAGATCACACAGTTAATAAGTGGCAGAGCCAGAATTTCAACCAGCCATAGTTAATGTGCTTAACCTGCCAGCTCTAAAGCCCTTTGCCCCTTATTCTAATCCTCCACCCCTGGGTGGCACCGAGGGAAAATGTGTGGGTGAGGGGAGGAGACTAAGTGAACACCTACCATGTGGTAGGTGCTTTAAGCTTATAACAACCCGAGGCGAGTACTAGTGATACAGTCTTACAGATGAGGAGACAGTTCTGAAAGGTGAGGTGACTTATTCAAAAGAGCAGAGCTAGCAACTGTGAGGGCTGAGGTTTGACCCAGACCCCAGCAGGACCCCACCACCCCTCTCCCTCACCCACCTTTCCTGAGGAGCCGCCTCACTTCAGTAGCAGGGATGAGGATGTGGCCAGGCCTCTCTGGATGCCCACCGGGCATCGTGAACACTTGGCCCTCCGTGCTGGTCTCCCTCAAGTGTAGGCTCCGCAACTCCAGGCCTGGGAGCAAATGGGGCTCAGGGGCTGGACCTCAGGAGGGAGGTCTTTCTGCTGGGCTGGCCCTGCTGGCAGGGTCTGCTTCCCCTCTCCCTGCCACACACCTAGGAGGCCACCATTCCTGCACAGAGAGGTTCAGCAACTTACCCAGGATAAGTCTGACTTCTCCAAGTCAGGGAGAGGGGGTCACTGAGAAGGGGGAGTCTCTGGGGGATGGGACATGAATATCAATGAGCTGCCAGAAGCCACTGGGCACCTGAAGGACCCAAGTTTTGCCTGAAGTTCCAGCGTAAGTCCTCCCCCACTCAATCTACAAACATTCACTGAGTGTGCCCTTGGGTCTGAACCTGAGATGCAGAAATCACTCAGAAATAGCCATGGCACTCAGAGAACTTCAGGTGGTATTATGTAATTACCATAAAGGCGATAAAAGATATGTTCAAAACACCGGGGTAACAGAGGAGAGAGGAACTGACTGTCGGGAGAGAGCTAAAACTGGGGAAGGCTTCCCAGCAGAGCTGATGCTCAAGCAGGGTTCTGAAGGATGTATGGGAGTTTGCTAGGAGATCAAGAGAGAAGGAGTACTCTGGATGGAGGGCACAGCATGGGCAAAGGCAGGAAAGAGAATGGAGTGTCTGTGGGAGCCCGAGAACTCCCAGTGACCAGGGCTGAGGAGGATGTGTGAGCCCAGGCCCCACCTGGAGCCCAGATGCGTGGCACAGGCGGCGGGCAGGCTCACCAGCTTGGTGGTGCTGGATGTGCGTTCGGGGCGCTCAGAGGTCAGCATGGTGCTCAGCAGGGGCGCCAGGCGCTGCACGCTCGCCACCAGGGCCCTGGGTCCGCCCACCACCTGGGAGGAGGCCGCAACTCAGCCCTCTCTCAGACGCCACGCCCCACGGCTGCCTGCCCTGACCGCTGCGGTTAACAGGATCTCAATGATCTGTGAGGTGGCCTGCAGGCTCCAGACCCTCAGTGGCTCCGCAGGGCCTCCAGGATCAAGTCCTGGCTGCTCAGACTGACACTTGAGGCCCTGCCTGATGAGCCTTCTCTGGCTTCTCCAACGCTCTCCTAAGCCACGTCATCCTCTAGTCAAGCTGAAGGCCTCACAGTGCTCTCTGCCTGCTGGCAGGTTGTTTGCCAACCAGGGCACACTCTGAAGGCAGGGCCGTGCCTTCTGATTCTTTGGTCGGGCTCAGTGTTAGATCTCTAACAGGTACTCACGTTTTAGGTTCCAAAAGGGAAACCATGCGGGGTGAGGACAGAACAGGGAAGGGGAACGTGCACTAATGGGACACCTCCTCTGTGGCGGGCAAGTCACCTGATAGACGCCTACTCCTCTCCATTGCCTAAGCAAGGCAGGTATGATCATCCCCATTTTCCAGGGAAGAAAACTGAGGTTCAGAGTCCAGTTTTCCCCAGTCTGTCATGGTGTCTCAGATCCCCAGTAAAACGTGGGCATACACATCCCCTAGGATGGGGAGCATCACCTGGACAGGTGAACATTCCACTGAACCAGCCTCCTGTGTTGTGCCTTCCCCACCCCCAAGCCCAGGTTTCAATTCTGTCCTGAAGTCACAGGGGGACCATGTCTGCCTCTTAAGCCCCAGAGCTTTTCAGGCAATGTTCATGACCCTCGTTTTCTCCCTCTCTGGGCTGATGACTCCCAGGCCTACAGCCACTTCTGCCAGGATGAGATTTCCAACACCCTCACCATCTGTCTCTTCTGTTCTCCATGGCTGAACACTCAGCAGAGAGGACCTCCTACTTAAGGTGGTCAGCGGACTGTTGGATATGGGAGGCCCTTACTGACTAGTGGCTCTTAATTTTTAACTGCAGAAGTTGTTCAAGAGCAGTTGTATGTGGAAGTTCAACTTATAAAACAGACAGAAGAAGGGCTTCTCCTGATGGATGGAGAGATGGAGCTCAGAGATGGGTGCTGACTCGCCCGTGGCCACACAGTTGGTGGCAAGGTAGGAACCGGAGCCCAGGCCCCTGCCCCACCGAGCCCTGCCAGCCTCACCTCGCTGACTGACAGCCACGCACCAGCCAGCTGCTCCTCCAGGACCAGGCTGGCCACAGACACGACGGCCTGGCCCAGCTGCTCCCAGGGCCCTGTCATGGGCTCTGGCTCCCATGTCCCAAGGGCTGCCACTCTTTTCAGGAAGTGCATGCCAGCCAGCAGCGCAGCTGGCCCCAGTGGAGCTGTCTCCTTTGCCAGCCCTGCTGGCAATCTCTCCAGGATTCCTAGGAAGTTGGAGGCCTCAGCCAGGGACAGCTCTCCGTGGGCTTCAGAGGGAGGGTCCGGGAGGATCTGTGCAGCAGAGGAGCTGCTGACTGCTGGTCTGACTGTCTCAAGGGGTCCCCCCGCAAGGGGCTATACTTGGCCTCTGCCAGTCTTCTCGGGGGGTGTGGGTCTCACTAGTCACAAGCCCCCAGCTCTCAGAGGCTCCAGAATAGGGGGCATGAACAACCTTCATTCCTGCACACACATTAGGTGGGTGTCCCCTTTACAGGTGAGGACACTGAGGTGCAGGGATGCCACCCATAGTGCCCCCAGACTCGCCAGCCCCCTGGGAGGGGGCTCACCACAATGGCGTTGGCCAAGGCATTGACTTGGCTGCTAACATCCTGGCCAGACCATGACTGAGCGTCCTGCAGCTGCTGGTAGGTCTCTGCATAGGAGTGGATGCCAGACTGAGCCCCGGGCAACATCCTCTGGAGAGGTGCCCCATCTGCCATGTGCTGCTCGGGGAAGAAGAGCACACTGATGGCTGTGTGTCTGGAGACTTAGGTGTCCTGGATGAGGAAACTGAAGCAAAGAATGGCAAAATCACCTGCTCGAGGTGACTCCCACACAGCTGGGATTCACCCCCAGTTCCGTATGGCCCCACTGTCTGTGGTCTAGACTCCGTGGAGGCCCCCGAAACTCTGAGAAGATTCTGAATTCCCAGGCTGTGCCAACTGCTCCCCCTCAGCCTACACTGGTCCATACCCAGCGTCCCCTTCAGCAGAGCCCAAGGCACAGCCGGACAGGGCGCACCTGTCCGGTAGCAGCAGAGGAAGGGCACAGGCTGCAGGCAAAACAAAAAGCCCTCCGTGCGGGGTCCAGGGTCCCACGTAGGGCACTCCTCTGAGGGCACTGGCCAGGATGGGAGAGGTGTCAGGGCCGTATCCTGGCTTCCCATCGGTCCCTGTGACCCACAGCCCGTTCGGGCCTTGAAGGCGCCTGCAAACTTGAGGGGGCGCCAGGACGCTCGGTCCCGGAGTTAGGGGGCGACGTGGGAACCTGGGAGAGAAGTGCTGCAGCCAACACTGCGAGGAGCAAGGTCGCCAGGGGGCAAGCCCATTCAGGCTACTAGGACTGGTCGGACGCCCGAGGTACTGGAGGCCTGGAGAGGGCGTGGCCAGAGTTGGGCGTGGCTCGGTTGGCAAGAGATGGGCTGAGTCCAGCAGTCGGAAGGGAAGCGAACGGGAGCCAGGAGGTTGGGGGTGGAGCCAAAAAGTGGGTGGGGCCTGACAAAACAGGAGGCTGTGCGGGCCGTACCCGGACAGAGAAGCCGCATCCGCACCGGCGGTAGCAGCGAGGGTGTGACGTCCAGGGCGCCCAGATCCCAGCGCAAGAACAGGCCGCCGGCGTGGGGAGCGGCGCGCAGGCCCGTGCCCGGTGCAGCTGCGCGGGGCTCAGTGCCCGGGCCCACAGATGGAAGTCGGTGAGGTTGCCGCTGAAGGCGTCACGCGCCTAGAAGCCGCCGCCCAGAGAGTCCTGGTCCTGGCCCAAAACGAGGATGCCGCCAGGTGGCAGTGGGTGGCCCGCGCCCAGGCCCCGCGCCCCAGCGCGTCGCCGCCCGTCGGCGACCAGCGACCAGCGCTCGCAGAGCTGCTCCCACGTGGCGCACACGTGGTGCCAGCGGCCATCCGCGCGAAAGGCAGCGCGGAAAGGCGCGTGGTGCCCGCGCACCGCGAGCGCCGCGTGCACGGCGCCGCCCGGCTCGGCGAAGGCGCGCAGCTGTAGCGCGATGGCCAGCGCGGGTACAGCCAGGGAGCAGAGTGCGGCCGCGTCGGGTGAGGCCGCGTTCCACTGCACGTGCGCGCACGCTGTCAGCGCCCCGAGCGCCGGCAGAGGCGTCCGAAGGCACGCCGCCCAGTCCGCGGTCTTCTCGCCGAACATTAGTGCGGCCGCGGTGCGCGCGCCTGCGGGGACACACGGGCCTCGACCTCAGGTTTCCTAGCTGCGCACACCGTCCTGCTTCTGACGGCCCTTTGGCGCAGCTGTAGGGCCCCTTCTGGGCTTCTGGTTCCTCCCTCCCTCTGGAAGGAAGAAATGGGGCTCCAGTGCCCGTGACCAGGGGTCAACCTTCTACTTTCAGTCCAGGACAAGGGAACCTGAGATGTGATGCGGACTTCCTCTGGGCTCAATACACAAGGACTGTCAAGGTGGGCTGCCATCTCTAGGTCACCAAAGCCCCCTCCCCCTAGCCCCCACTTCCCAGGCCCCGGCCCACACTCACGCCTCTGCGGGGGTCTTTGCAGAGGGGCCTCTCTTTTGCCCACCCAGATGGGGTCAGGCAGCCGTGGAGCGAGGACCGCATCTGGGTGCCGCAGTACTAGGTGGCCAAACCGCTGCTCACCAGACTCTTGGGCCTGCCACCAGCTCAGCCGCTGCCCTGGGAACTTGCATACCTCATCTGCAGTCTCCACTACCTCTCCAGGGGCCACCACTGGAGCTGCAGGGCGAGAGGAGGGGCAATGTGGGAGAAGTGTGTGGGCATCTGACCCTTGCAGGGTGAGTGGGGTAGGCAGGGCCGAGGACACTGAGCTTGGAGTCATTTGGGGCTAGATGGGGCTGAACCCTGGCTATGCTCTATGACCTAGCAAGTTTTGTCCCCTTGCTGAGCCTGTTTTGTCATCTGTATAGTGGCAGGAATGAGATGGATGTGAGTGATGCTTTCAGCCCAGCGCCTGTTATAGGGGTGCTGAACTAAATGGCGCCTCCTCCCTTCCTCTGCATTCGAGGCCAGTGTAGCACATGGGCCACGGGCTGGCTGAACTGGGGGCAGGCAGAGCCTCTCTGTGGTGTCCCTCATACCAACCTGTGACCCAAGGGTTCCTTGATTTACCTGGGGAGTTGGAAGGGGTCCCAGAGAGACTCCTTATCTGAGAGAGAAGAAGAGAGGTGGGGTCTGAGTCAGGTCCCCACGCCCATATGTGCAGTTATTGAATGCCTACTGTGTGCTCCAGTGGGGTGCAGTGGAGGCTGCAGGCCCTGCAGTCAGACCTGGGTTCACCCAGAGTGTGATCTTGGGCAGGTCACTTCATTGCCCTGAGCCTGTTTCCTAGCATCCAGTGGATGTTTTTATTTCTATGTCAGGGGCTTAGCTGTGTAACCTTTGCAGTTACCTCATGATGTGAGGTGGCTACTTGGAACCCTAGCAGCTTTGAGTCCCCTTGGCCTCCTCCCCTGCACCCCCCTGCCTCCCAGAAGTTCAGGTACCAGGAGGGCTAGGAGGCAGTAGCACCAGGGGGCCATTCTGGATCCAGCAGGGGCAGGCGAGGAACAGCAGGAATCACAGGCGTGGCCAATGTGGACTGAGGAAGGAAAAAAGCACAGGAAAGCAGCTCACTGTCCTGCCTGCCTCGCTATGCTACCCACTCTGTCATCTCGCCCCTTGTTTGGCTCCCAGACCCCACTGGGCTGGAAGCCCAGGATGGGATGGCCCACCCAGTGGGGATGACATTTACTTGTACAAAGGGATGGTCTCCAGGAGCCTCTTCCAAGACCACAGATGGGAAACACTGTAGCCCTGGTGAGCTGACAGGGGGGTGGGGGTGGGGAGGAGATGGGGGTGGAAACAAAGTGTAGGGTCTCCTGGGGTGCGAGGGGAGGGAGGGCGAGCGAGCTCCGGGCCCTGTAGGCTTCCTCATGTCCTTTGGGCTTCTCAGTCTGGCATTCAAGGTTCTGCTCTATCAGGCGTCTGCTGAGCTCTCTGGCCTCACCAGTGCCACCATTCCCCCATGCAGCCACCTTTTCCCTTGCTCCCTAAGCTGCTCCCGTTTCCCCAGGCAGCATCCCTTGTCCAGACCTTTGGCCATGCGGTCCCTCCTGCCTAGACTGGTCTCCCACTCCCTCAGAGGCACCACCTACAAGATCAGCTTGCGATCACTTCATCACAAGTTTCAGTCTGAAACTTCACTTCAGACCTGCCACTGCCAGGCGCTGTAGTAAGCTGAGGAGACCCTAATCACACGTGATTTGGGGGTTGCTCTTGGCAGCCTGGGGGGCTTCAGGCCAGCAAGAGCCCTGGCCAGGCACAAATGGGTCTCAGAAAACACTGGAAGTGAAGTAACGCCCCGCTGTGTCCCACCGGTCAGCCTCATGCCACCTAGAAGTCTGGAGCCATCACCAATGATAATTCATACCCTTTCTCCTTTCCCAGATAAAGTCTATAAGCATGAAAATCAAACAAATCCCAGCACAGGAGGACACGGAGGTTCACACATTTTGGACTCTGAAAAGCACCAATTTATTGTCACTTTCTCCCGTTTTAAACAGTACTGGCGTCCACCAGGCCCCACCCCCAACCCCAAGTCAGTGGGGAATTATAAGAGGCTGGTCCAGGGCACACAGTGTGGGCTCAATAACTGCTGACGGCCCCAGCTTTCCATTCACGTCTGCCCGTATTTGCCCCCACAGACTCCTTGGCACCCACCTTCCTTGCTCGCCAAACACTCGTTGGCATTCAAGAGGGATGCGAAGTTTGGTCGTGCCACCGCACGTCCCTTCTCCACAAGGGGCCAGTGGGGAATCCCTCGAAGGCTGATGGGCCCCGGGGCAAAGGGCTCCCCTTCACCCGCACTGATCCCTCCCCTGTTCACAGCCCAAGTCCTCACCGGCTTCGCCTGGCCTGGTGGCTGTGATCGGCTCAGCCTCTGCGGGGTGTTTCAGGGACCGAATCCGGCAGCTGCATCTGCGTGCTTTCCGCCTGGCAGCTGTCCGTGAGACCGACGGGTGCGGGGCGGTGCCAGGAGACCCCGCCCCTCGGCCCCAGCCCGCCAGCGCGCAAGGGACTGGGCAGGCGCGGGCCAGCAGGAGACACGTGAGTCCGCGGGGGAGGAGGGGGTCCTCAGTCTCTGGACGAGACCTGCGTCACACATCTCCCCACAACACACAGGTAAAGTCACCCTATTAGAAGGGGCACCTTGTGAACCCTGGATCCCAGATAAGTTTGTGGAAACCCAAGGATCCTTGAACTCCCTAGTCCCTTCTCAGGCCAGGATGAGGAGGGAGTACCCAGCATCTAGCCTGCTACGTGCCCTGAGCTGGTCCCCTACAGGCCTCATCGCCTTTACCTTCAACGCGATGTGAGGAGAGGCTGTCATGCCCGTTTTCCAGATGAGGACTGAGGGCTTTCATCCCAAGTTAGACAGCTGGCCAGTGGCAGAGCCCGGCCTTGAACCCGGGCTCTGGGTCTTCATCTAGGTCATTCAGAAGGTAACACGAGGGGAATTCCCTGGTGGTCCAGTGGTTAGGACTCTGCGCTTTCACTGCCGGGTTCAATCCCTGGTGGGGGAACTAAGATCCCACAAGCCGCGGGGGCCAAAAAAAAGGTAACACATGAGGGGGGAGAGGCCCTTTTTGGAGGAAAGGGAATAGGATTTTGGCTTCTGGGGGGGGGGGTCGGGGGGTGGCAGTGCAGAGGGAGGAGCCCCCAGCGTCCCGCCATGGGAGGTGTGCAGCTGGGACCAGAGGTAGCTGTGCTGCCTTGTTGGCAGGGATTCCTGCTGGGGAGGGAGGTCAGACATCCAAGTTCATCTTGACACTGGAGCCACCTTGCAGAATTCCTCTGAGCCCCTGTTTCCCCGTCTGTAATATGTGGATCATGAATAGTACACAACTCATGGGGCTGCTGTGCAATTTAAATGACTTTCACTTAATATGTACAAAGCCCATGGCTGGTACCTGGTGCCTGGCACACAGTTCACTTAGCATTCCTGTCAAAACTTAATTTACACTTAATAGCCCGTCGGCAACACAATGGTTTATTGTTGGGTTTTTTTTTTCCCCCATTTTTTTTTTAAATTTTATTTTATTTATTTATTTATGGCTGTGTTGGGTCTTCGTTTCTGTGCGAGGGCTTTCTCTAGTTGCGGCAAGCGGGGACCACTCTTCATCGCAGTGCGCAGGCCTCTCACTGTCGCGGCCTCTCCCGTTGTGGAGCACAGGCTCCAGATGCGCAGGCTCAGTAATTGTGGCTCACGGGCCTAGTTGCTCTGCGGCATGTGGGATCTTCCCAGACCAGGGCTCGAACCCGTGTCCCCTGCATTGGCAGGAAGATTCTCAACCACTGCGCCACCAGGGAAGCCCTTTTTCCCCAATTTTAAAAAATTGTGGTTAAATACACATAACATAAAATTTACCATTTTTTGATTTTTTTTTTTTAAAGAAAGAGGAAGGGGATCAAAGTGGATGATACGTGGGTGTTCAGTGTACTCTTCTTTCAGCTTTTCTCCAGGTGTGAGAATTTTCGAAATAAAAACTGGGATATAAGAGGTCCCCACTTGGGGCAAAGCTCTGAGCATTTCCCGGGTTCCTGGGCCAGCAGAATGCACGCAGGACTTGGCTCTCTGGTGTCTGTGACCTGCTCACCCCCACCCACCCAGCCCAGTCTGGAGCCAGTGGGAAGGAAAGGGGGGGACGGAGCCCTTGCTCTGCCCGGCCCTGGATGGGCCCTTCCACACTTGCACCATCTCCTTCAAGACAGGGACTCTTGGGGCCCAGGTCTACATCTGTGCAAACTGAGCCCGGGGAGAAGGCAGGACTCACTTAAGGTCACACAGCAAGGAAGAGGTGGATCCCAGGTCTGCCTCCTAAGCCAGGCTCTTTCTCTCTGTGGGTGGGTGGGCTTTGTGTCGACCCCAACTCTCCCAGCCACTTTTGTATGCCTTCTGGCGCTCCTTGCCTTCCTGTCCCATCCCAAATCTCTCCCCTGTAACCTAAGTTATGACCTTCCCATCCTTGGCAACACCCCTGCCTCTGGGGCCCCCATCCCACTCCCTCCCTTCCTTGGGGTCACATTTCCCAGGAGTCACTCCTGGAGATGGCCAAGCACTGTGAGGGTGTGGGTGTGCTCCATGGATTCTGAGCAGTTGGGACTGTTTGGGGCTGTGACTCTGCCTAATCTCGCTTCCCCAGAGCCTGGGTATTATCTTACTGGCAGCCAGGGGCCATTCATCGGCGTTAGGGGCAGGCGGCTCTGACAGGCCCCTTGTCTCCATAGACAAGGCCCGGAGGCCATGGGTGAATGATAGCCATTGAGGCCCTTGGGCTCATTGTCCGTGTAGATGGTGGTGGGATGGCGGGGGGTGGGCAGGGGCGATGAAGACAGCCAGGGTCCTTCCTTCTTCCTGGGGCCTGGCCCTGTGCCAGACCCTCAGCCAAACTGTCCATAGTCCAGGGCTAAGAATATTGGAAGGAGGAAGCCAGCAGCCAGAATGTTTTCACTTTGGGGTTACAACAGACCCCACAGAACTGGGATTTGGCCATCAACCAACTTTAATGTGACCTGGGCGAGTCTCTCTGCTTCATGTCTTCTTGCACCAAATGTGGAGAATCACTCGTTCCTTTCAGGGACAAAGAAGGTGGCTGTGAGAAGAGCTGTGTGAGTACTGGGGTTGGGGGAGCCCCAAAACCTGGGCCTATTGTCATTTTTCTCTGGGGAGGATGGGCTTCTGCTCTACAGACCAAGTCCCTTCCCCTCTCCCGACCCCTGCCTACTCTGGGTCCTGAGAAACCCGGACAGGCCCAGAACCAGCCGTGCCTCCCCTCTTACCTGCCCCAACCCCTTCTCCACTGGGCAGTCGGAGCAGGCTCTCTAAAATTTCCATCCCCTGCTCAAAACCCTTCTGTGGCTCCCTGATGCTCCAGGAGAAAGTCCAACCTTGGGCACATGGCTAATGTGACCCATCTCTGCCCTCCTTCCTCCCTCACTGTGCCTCTTCCCCTTCACTCAGTGGCCCAGCCTGTGGCCAGACTGAACATTTTGCCATTCTCACCCCCAGGCCTTTGCACGTGCTATTCCCTCTCCCCAAGACTAGGCAGGAGTACCCTACCTCCAAGTTCTTTCTGGCTCATTTCTACTCATCCTTCAGGTGTCCACTTAGACCTTCTAGGATTCTTTCCCTACATCCTAAACTGTTTCAGGAGCCCCCAGATCCCTACAAAAGCCAGGGAACTGTCTGCCTTCCCCCTACGCCCCCAGCACCCGGGAAAAGCTTGACAGAGCAAGCACTTTGTGTTTGTTGAAGGACTGAAGGAATGATCCCACAGATCTAGACACACCCAGACAGACACCTTGTGACCCTAAGGTTTGCATGTGAGTGTGTGCCCGGGAGTTGGTGTAGGGGGCAGTGGGAAAAGGACTTGGCTTAATGGCTCCCAAGGCCTGACAATCGCACCACCAGTTGTGGCCACACAATTGGTGAAACAACTATTTAGTGCCAACCTGTTTAGGGCCCTCCTCAGCCAGTGCACAAAGAGATACCCCTCTTTCCCCCTCCCCACCTGGCGCCACCTGTCACTGGGGCAGCTCCAGAAGCAGGGAGGCAGAGGCAGCTGATGTAGTGGCCTTGAGCTCGAAGTCAGACTCCCTCCTGAGTCCCACCCCCCACTCCAGGCCCCTCTCTGCCACCAACCAGCATAGGGACGTGAATGACCACATGTCTCTGCTCTTGGTCTTGGCTCCCCTCTTCTGTAAAGTGGGGCTTCTCACCCCACGTTAGAGAGAGCGATCAGGAACATCTGTGACACGCGTGGCCTGGAGCCTGGACACAGTGGGCGCTCTATTTGTATTAGGAGGAAACCCAGAGCCAGGGGAGAAGTGACCTGTGGTCACGGAGCAAGTCCAATGGCACAGCCTGTCTGCTCTGCTTTCTTCGAACTGCCCACCCCATCCATCTCTTTTCTCCAGGCTTAAACATATTTTTACCTCTACCTGATGTGACAGTGAATAGCTAGTGGGTTCGAGGTTTCTCTTGGGGGCGATGAAATGTTCTAAAATTGATTGTGGTGATGGTTGCACAACTCTGTGACTGTGCTAAAAACAAGCTGGGTGCTTCATTTATTTATTTATAAATATTTATTTATTTGGTTGCATCAGGTCTTAGTTGTGGCACGTGAACTCTTAGTTGCAGCATGCACGTGGGATCTAGTTCCCTGACCGGGGATCAAACCCGGGCCCCCTGCGTTGGGAGCGTGGAGTCTTATCCACTGCACCACCACGGGAGTCCCTTGAGTTGGGTACTTTAAATGAGTGAATTGTATGCTATGTGAATTATATCTCAATAAAGTTGTTATTTTTTTTTTTAAAGAGCAATACTGTACAAGAAAAAGTGCTGGGCTTGGAGATGGAGGCTCTGCCTGTTAGTAGCTGCACGAACTTCTTGAGCCCAGTTCCCTCATTGGTGACTCAGATCTTGTTCCACACCCTGCCTTCCTCCCAGGAACTTGTAAGATCAGATGGGAAAGTTGAGTTGTAATATGACCAGAGGTAATACCAGTACCAGTATGGTTTCTATAAAAATGGGTTTCTTACTCCAGATATTGACTGGATAAAGAAATGAACATATACTTCACCAAAGAGGAAATACAAAGTGAAAATACATTGGGAAAAGTGTTCTTCCTCAGTTGTAATCAAAGGAATAGAAACAGTAGCAACTTTAGGTATCATTTTAGGATACCAATTTGGTAAAAACCTTTAAAAAGTGGTAATATACTCTGTGCAGGTGCAGTTATGGTAAAATCAATACATCCAGGTACTGTGACATAATATAAAATAGCATAATCCTCTTGGAAATCAATAAAGCAATATCTAAGAGCAGAAATAAAGAATAATATATTAACCAAAAATGTTAACATCTTTGATTCAAGTAATTCCACTGTATGGGATTTGTGTTTGGGAGGCACCCACCTAAATGAACATGAAGATGTTCATCACAATGTTATACATAATATTGAAAACATTGGAAGCTTACTATGTCCAATAAATACATTATGGCTTATCCACTTGAAGAAATACTATTAAACCATTAAAAATGAGAATTATAAAAACGACATAGTGATAAGGAAACTGCAAATGACCTAACAGTGAAAGAAAAAAGTAGGAAGCAAAAAGTATGTGTGATATAATTGTAACTAAGTACAACTATATGTAGACTGTGGCAGATACTGTTGGTGACCAACACAACATTTGTTCCCACTGCCCTTCTCCTTTTCCTCAAAATACTTGCTTTCTCAGCTTCACTTGAGCTGTGGTAGCCATGTTACCAGTAAGATATAAACCAAAGTCTCCTGGAGGAATTCAGGGAAATATGTTGCTTTACTGATAAATGGGATTCTCACAGCTTTCACCATCCCCTCCCTCTATCCTCATTCTGCCTTGAATTTAGGCAAGATGCCTGGAGCTGCAGCAGCCTCCTTGTGACAGTGAGGCAGCAAGCATGTTAAAAGGCAACCTATCAAGGATGATGGAGCAGCAAGATTGAAAGACCCTGTGTCCATGACGTCATTGTGCTGCCTCCCAACCTGGAAACAACCTGCTGCCAGTCTTTCGGTATACAACGAAAATAAACCCCCATTTTATTTAAAGTATTGTTGTTAGCTGCTGCTGAGAGCGTTACTAACTGATACATGGACAAAGACTTGAAAATACAGTGGATGGTGTACAAGATTTGAAGTTGGACAGACTGGGGTTCCAATCCTATTTCTCCCTCTCTGTTATTGTGTGATTTCAGGCAAGCCACTTCCCCTGTGAGCCTCAGTTTCCTCAGCTGTAAGATGGATCTAATGACACCCACCTGTTGGGCTTTTCTTTTTTTTTTGAAAAAAAATCTTATTTATTTATTTGGCTGTGTGGGTCTTAGTTGTGGGATCTTTTAGCTGCAGCATGTGAACTCTTAGTTGTGACATGTGGGGTCTAATTCCCTGACCAGAGATCAAACCCGGGCCCCCTGCATTGGGAGCGCAGAGTCTTAGCCACTAGACCACCAGGGAAGTCCCCCACCTGTTGGGCTTTTCAAGGATGGAATGACATGATGGACTTCGAAGTGCTTGGGTAACAGTAAAGTGGTATTCAGGTTTAGTCTCATCAAACTAAAAGTCAGAGGTAAAACAAAAAGGAAGGAGCTAGTGTGTTAGAGGAGGGGAACTGGTTATGAAATTTTTTTTCTTTTTTTTTGTCTCAAATCTTCTTCAAGGCTGCTCTGGCTCTCTCTCCTCCTGTCGGTGACCCCAGCTTGGCGTGGAAGGGTCCGGATCCAAACCAAAGGGCTGTTTCTTGGTCCTGTGTGGAGGCGGCGGTAGGTGGAGCTCGAGGCTCTCCGCTGAGCTGGGCCGGGGGGTGGGACTCTTCACCTGGCCCTGGCAGGCGGATGGGCGCCGGGGAGGCTCGGCATCAGCGGCTGTGACTCGAGGTAAAAATAATCAGGGAAGGACAGCTGCTTCCTTGTCAGCAACCAAGAGGGAAATAAAGCTCATGTCCCCTCCAGCGAAAACCTGCTCTCCGGGTCCCCTGGCTCCTGCCACCAACTGCTCGATGTCTGTGTGCCAATCCAATTTGAATGCCTGCGAGTCACCCCAGAGAGGGCTTATTTTAACTTCATCAAGTGCAGAGAAAAACATCCAGGCTGGAGTGTGGGAGGGGAGGAGTAGCTGCTTGGGGGCGCCAGCAGGGGATGGGATCCGGGGGCTGCTGCCCCTCCAGTGGTTGGGCCTGGGGTCCCTGCCTCCTAATCTGGTTCAGCCAAGGCTCGGTGAGCACCCCGTGCGTGTTCCCCGAAATCGGGAGGATAACGTCCCAACCCCTTAGCCCAGCTCAGGAGGTCCTTTCCGATATCCTCAACCTCTCCTGTCCCCTCTCTTCTCCAAAACCCTCCTCCAGGCTGTCCCAGGCTCTCCACGAAGGCCCAGACGGCCTGTTCTCTCATGTCTCCATGCCTTTGCACTCACCCTGCCTTCTCTTTGTTTCTTTGCCTGGTGGATGTCTACAAATTCTGGAAAGTTCCTAGTCATGCTTCAAGACTCAATGTCACTGGCTGCTTCCCCACCCCTCCGGGCAGAGTGACATGTTCTCCCTGGATCCCCGCAGGATTTTGTACGTCCCTGTGTTTTCACGAGTAAGTGGGGGGTCTCCCCCCCTTCCTTCTCTAGCCTTCTATCCCTCTCTCCTACCCTGTTTCCAGCAAACGCACTGAACCCGACTCTCCACCAGGCCCTGTGCTGGGTGTCCAGGACAGATGTGAACCCCAGCCGGTCCCTGCAGCACGAGGATAGGTGAGTCTCTGGCCTCGGGGAGAGCACAGCAACAAAGCTGCCCAGAAACAGCTGCCTCCAAAGGACAAAGTGAGGAATCACGTTTCTTTATATTTCTTTTTTCCTCCTTTATTTTTTTTATTATTTATTTTATTTTATTTATTTTTTGCTGCGTTGGGTCTTCATCGCTGAGCACGGTCTTTCTCTAGTTGCGGCGAGTGGGGCTACTCTTCGTTGCGGTGTGCAGGCTTCTCATTGCGGTGGCCTCTCCTTGCGGAGCACAGGCTCTAGGCATACAAGCTTCAGCAGTTGTGGCACGCGGGCTCAGCAGTTGTGGCTCTCGGGCTGTAGAGCGCAGGCTCAGTAGCTGTGGCGCACGGGCTTAGTTGCTCCGTGGCATGTGGGATCTTCCCAGACCAGGGCTCGAACCCGTGTCCCCTGCATTGGCAGGCAGATTCTTAACCACTGCGCCACCAGGGAAGCCCCTTCCTTTATTTTTTAATCAAGGAATGTGCACAAGAGACGTTTCTGACCCCGACTCCAATTACAAGAGACTTACACTTTTAGTTCGTTCATTTATTGTTTTTCTGTGCATGTAGTGCTTTAATAATGAAAATAACAAGAAATGTTTCAATAATAAAAATGGAAATAATGACAATAATTTAAAAATTAATGTTGACCTTTTTGCCGGGTTTAGTCTCTAAGACCTGCCTCCCCAGAAGGTCATTTTAGTTTGCCTGCACCCTTAAGAGAAGACAGCACAGTGTTCAAGGCAGCCAGAGCCGGGGACAGAGAGCCGGGACTTTTCGACACTGCCGCCTCCCTGTTCCCACTCGGGCTGGTTTTGAGCCCCCGGCCCATCTGGGATCCCCACCTCTGTCTCTGGGTTGGGGGGTCAATAGTGCAGGGGCAGGGCTCCGGCCTGGGTGGAGGTTGTTTGTTTTGCATGTTTGGTAATTTGGAAACTCTGAAAGTTGAATTGTTCCTTAGGCCACATTAGAATATGCCAGCATCAAGGAGGCTGTGCCAGCATGTCCCAGGCTGAGTCTCTGGCTGGGTGTGGTAGGAGCTGTGGAGGTGGGCCTCTTGGAGGAGGATGGGTAGACGAGGTGAGAGGAAGAAGAGGGAATTCTAGGTGTGCAGGGCTGGGAGGGAGGGAGTGAAGACAGGACTGGAGACAGAAATGGGGGAATTAGCAGGGAGGCTCAGAGAGGTAAAGCAACTTACCCGAGGGCACACAGCTGGAGTGGCTGAGATGGGCTTTGACCTCGACTCTGTCTGACTCTAACACTCACGCTCATCTCCCTCTTGACCCCACACACTGGCCTCCAGATGGACTTTCTTGAGAGAGGTCAGACCGACCCCAGTGGACTCCTGCATGGTCCTGCTCCTGAGAGGTCAGACAAGTAAGCCCCTTCTGTTAAGACTGAAATCCTGCAGAGTAGGGTGGAGAGTGCCCAGCTGGGAGTCAGGCAAACTGGGGTTCACCACACACTAGCTGTAGTGGACACCTGTCACTTCCTAGGTGCCTAGCACACCCACTTCTTTTGGGGAATTCTCCTCCCCCACCATTCATGGGATTCCACTCTGGCTGTCCTCAAAAGCAAACAAACAAGCAACATTAAGCACACCAAGAGTGGGCCTGGGACATGGTTTGGCGATTCCTCTAGTAATAAGTATGTGACCCTAGCTGTGCCATTCAGAGTTCACTAGATGCCTTGTGAGTGAGAAGAGCAGGTGTCCTGACTCTGGAGTTTCTGAGTTGGATAGATGTGAAGCTGAAGCTGCGGGTGGTCACGTATCATGGGGTTAAGTTTGGCTGCATATAACAAAAACTCCAAATAAAAGTGGGTTAAACATGCAATAGTTTGGGGGGTTTTTTTGCATGTAAAAGAAGTCTGATGGTGGCCAGTTCAGGGCTCATATGACTGGCACTGGCATCCAGCCTCACCGTATGGCCCCAAATGGCTGCCAGAGCTCCTGCCATTACACACGTAATTCTAGGCAACAGGAGGGCAGAAAGGGTAAAAGAGGTGCTCCTTTCAGCTGAGTCAGCTTGCCTCCCCATAGACAAGCTTCCCAGAATTACTATAGAATATTTCTATTTACATGTTACTGGTTGCAAGGGAGTTTGAGAAAGCTCATTTATCACCTGGGCACTTTGCTGCTTCAAATAAGATCAAGCTTCTGTTTCTGCCACAGGCTACTTTTTCTGTCCTCTCCATATGCAGTGGGAGGGAATAAAGCCAGCTGAGAGGAGGGCACTCATGAGATAGGAGACAGAGTGAGGGAGAACCAGAGTGCAGTGGGCAGAGGGAGAGAGAAAAAGAGGGAGAGACAGGAAGAAGAAGAGGGAGAGAGATAAAGAGGGAGAGACAGGAAGAGATGCAGGTACAGAGAGGCAGGGGGAGACCAGGACCTCATTGAGTGGGAGAGAGGTAAAGAGGGAGAGACAGGAAGAGATGCCGGTAGAGAGAGGCAGGGGGAGACGAGGACCCCACTGAGTCCCCGAGCAGAAGCGTGCCCGAAGCCAGCCCCACCCCTCGACCTCCGGGTCGCATGGATCAGCACACGCTTCCTTGTCTCCAGCCACGTTGAATTAGGCTTCTGTCACTTGTAACCGGAAAAGCGTGCTGACTGACCTTGGACAAGGATTTGCGCCTTCTTTGAGTCTTGATTTTTCCTTCCAAGAAATGAGGATCCTATTGCCCACCAGGTGGAGCTGTGACAAGGACTAATTGTGCTAATACCTGCCCAGTGCCAGGCAGGGAGCCCTGCCCAGCAGCCTGGCGGCCTGAAGGCTCTGCTCTTCCTCCTGTCCAGCTCCAGGGATTCTACTCCACGATTGCTGGGGGTTTACGTGGAACCTACTCCAAGCCTGACCTGGGAGTCTGGCCAGGCTTGGGGGAGTTTTCTGGACACCTGAGTAGTGGGGTGAAAACTGAAGAAGCCCCCAAATAGAGAGAAGAGTGGAGGGAGAGCTGGAGAAATTCCTGGAACAGAGAAAACAACTGCCACCTTGTCGTAGGGGGCTGTGGCCATGGGCACAAGCAGAGGGACTAAGGCCCCTCACATAAGTTGGTCTGAAACTTAGGGTGGGACCCTCACCTTGGCGGTGCCTGGGTGCCGGGCAATGGAGAATCAATTTTCAGCTTGGACACTGTGGTCAACTCTGCCCAGGCCCCCCCACTTCTGGGACCAGCACCCGATCTGGGGAGCCCGCCTTCTATGATTAGTCCCTGTGGTGTTGGGAGGGGCTGGCTCCACCGCATTCTCCATGGGTGGTGTATTTGTTTTCTGTTATAGTCATGGCAAATTACCACAGATTTAGCAGCTTGAAGCAACACAAATCAATCAGCTCACAATTCTGTAGATCAGAAATCAGGTTGGCTCCGTTAGTTCCTCTGCTCTGGGTCTCAGAGGGGTGAAATCAAGGTGTCGGCAGGGTTGCCTACCTTTCTGGAGGTGCCGAGGGTAAACTGTTTGTAAGCCTGTTTGGGCTGTTGGCCAGATTCTGTTCCTATGGTTGTGAGACTGAGGTCCCCATGTCCTTGCTGGCTGTCATTCAGGGGCTGGGCCTTGTCTTACAGGCTGCCTGAATTTCTCTTCATGCTTTTCATGTGGCCTCCAGCGACGTAGGTCAAATCCCTTTCCTGCTTCATGTGTCTCCAACTTCCCTTTCTGCCACATTTCTTTGTCCTCCTCTTCTGCCTTCCTCTACTGCTTCTAAGGGCTTGTTTGGTTATACTGGGCCACCTAGATAATCCAGTGTAACCTTATTTTAATGTCAGCTGATTAGTAATCTTAATTATATCGGCAAATTCCACATATCAAGGTGAGGGGGAGGGGAGATTTTAAAGATTAATTTAAAAATTTTAAAGTGGTTCACATGATTGTAGAGGCTTGGTAAATCCAACATCTGCAGGGCAGGCCAGCAGACCGGAGACCCAGGAAAGAGATGTAGTTCAAGTGCAAAGGCGATCTGCTGGCAGAATTCCTTCTTGCTCTGGGGAGGTCAGTCTTTTGTTCTATTAAGGCCATCACATGATTGGATGAGACCCACCCACGTGACAGAGGGTAATCTGCTTTACTCAAAGCCCACCAATTTAAATGTGAATCTCATCCAAAAACACCTTTACAGAAACATCCAGAATAATGTTTAACCAAACATCTGGGCACTGTGGCCCAGCCAAGTTGACACATAAAATCAACCATCACATAGTACTTAGGTTAGTGTTTCGTTGAATAACCAAGAATGGAAATCAGGAGAGGAGGCACCTGTAGAATTCTGCCTTCCACATGCGGGTATGTAGTCAGGGTATTTCATCTCGTGGCCACGGAGAGTCATTCTAGGGTGGGCACACGAGACAGGTGGTCTTCTACTGGAATTGCTGGGAAAATCATTCTCTTCCAACTGGGGAAGCCAAACCAGAGGAATGGTAGCCATCTCTGCCACAATTTAGAGAAAAGTCAGGTGAAAGCAAAGCCAGCCCAGAAGAGAGCAAATCCAAGGGCAGGAAAGGGTTCTTGAGGTCATCCTTTGTGTACCGGAATCCAGCCAGCTCTGAAGCCAGCACTGACCCATTTTGCTAAAAACCAATTCTCCAAAAGCCAGTTCAATATAAAATGATTGTCACTTACGAAATGGGCAATTTGCCAAATGAATCAAAAGTATCTATTAAAAATTATTTCTTTTAACTAGGGTTTAGAAGCAAGTCCATGACTTCTGCTGCAGAGAGCTACTCACCCTTAGAAAATCGGTGCCTGGTACTCTGCTGGACCCTAGTAGAGACTGATGACCACAGGACGTCGAGTAGCTATGAGATCTGAGCTGTCCCTCGTGAGCTGGTGTTTTTTGATCCTCCAAATCATAAGGTCAGTGGGCCCAGCAGCACTTCATCCTATGGTGAAAATAGTACATTGGAGTTTGGGCCCAACCAGGTCCAGGGAACAGAAGTTATGTGACTGTAGCCTCGATGTCACCTTGGTCCATTGCAGATGTCTCTCCCTCAACTCACACCTCAGGCCTCAACTCTGAGCCTGCTGCCTCCCTCTTATAAGGACCCCTGTGATTACACTGGGCCCACCTTGATAATCCAGGGTGATCTTCCCATTCAAGAGCCTTAACTTAATTGAATCTGCAAAGTCCCTTTTACCATGTAAGGTAACATCTTCACAGGTTGCAGGGACTGGGCCATCAACATCTTTGGGGGGCCATTATTTAGCCTACGGCATCTACCAATGATGTGGGCATTCACCCATTGGTTCCATTCATCCATCCAATGGCTCAGTGATCAGCCAGAGCCTTGCTGGAGGTGGTAAGAGCCCCCATCCTCAGATGTCCTGCCCCCACCCCCTAGAGCCTCCAGCTGCAGCTCCACTCCACAGGATCTCGTGGCTCGGCCACTGGCTTACTCAGGACGTGGGCACACACGTGCAGGTCACTCTGGGCTTATTTCTCTCTGGGCTGGAGAATGAAATAAATACAGTCTGCTTCTGATCCAGCAGCACTCACAGAGGATAGCATCTGTTATGTGCCTGGCACTTCACTGGCTTTTTGCCAACCCATCGGGTGGGCTTCTCTCTCCTTTATGGGCATGGAAGGCTCAGAGAGGCCAAGTGGCTTGCCCAAGGTCACACAGAGTGGAAGTGGCAGATAGGATCTGAGGTCGAGGGGACTCCATATCCCACCTGTTCCCCCTCTGTGAAGCCATAGACGGGCCTCAAGGATGGCGGCCTCTCCTCGTGTCTGAGTCATTTTTCCCTTGGCCCCCAAATTTCAAGTTCTAGCTCAGTTCCCCCTGAGTTCAGCCGGAGTCGGCTGGTGGCTCTTGGGAACAGAAGACATTAGACTTTCTGTGGTGGGGGCCTCTGGCCACCCGGCCCCCAAACTGCTGTCACCTTTTAATAGATTTCTTGGGGAACGAGTAATTTGTTGCTGGTGCGGGCTCGGCATTCAGCAGGAAGTCCCTGCAGGCCTGGAAGGTCAGTATGGAGTGACTCAAAGGCGATGCTGGAGGAGGATGCCGGGTCAGTGCTGGCCTCTGAGCACAGCCGCGCTGCCAATTACCGCCCGGCCTGCTTCCTGCCACGGACGCGCCCAGGGCCAGGGCTTTGAACCCTGGCAGGGAGGCCAGCTTCCAGTAAACAACCCAGGGCAGCGGGCAGATTGACAGCAGACACGCAGGAGGCCGGCTGGCCAGTGGTACTGCTCACTGCTCCTGCCGGCAGATGGACAGGACCACAGTCCCCCAGGGGTCCCCACGGTCAGGGCACCGGGGGCCGTCAGCGTGTCTGGGCCTCACTGCTGGGGAGAGAGCCTCCTGCCATGTCCAGTGGGGTTTCTAGGCCATCATTTCTGGGCCGCAGAGGATGATTTTTTTTCTGGGTGGGGGAATGAGCTTCGTCTGGGTCCCCTTCTTGGTCACCAGCCTGGGAGCAGGGATTTGGGGAGAGAACCCACAGAGGGACATCAGTGTCGGGCCCCTTTCCCCCCCGGGAAAGCCTTGGAAATATTTTGGGGGCGATGGTGGCACTGCCAGGCTTTCCACCACCATTTTATTTGGCAGTTAAAGGAGGTGTGCTTGCTGCATGATTTCGTTTGTGTGACGTTCTGGAATTTTGAGATATTAGAAAGTGGTTGCCTTTATGAGGGATTGACTGGAGGACACATGAGGGATCTTTCTGGGGGTTGGTGGAAATGTTCTATAATTCGGTTGGGTGCTGATTACACATTTATCGAAACCCACCCAACTGTATCCTTCAAATCTGTTCATTTTACTGTATGCAAACTCTACCTCCACCAGAAAAGAAATAAGATAAAGAAGAAAAAAGGGGATGCAGAGGCCTGGAGAACCTGGGGACAGACAAACACACACACACACACACACACACACACACACACACACACACACTTGCAGGCACACGTGCTTTTCCCTCCTAAAATCAGGACATTTATTCCCTACCTTTTCCTTTCCTCAGTGAAATTGCGAAAGAACACACAGGTTTTCTTCATCTTTGTACTATAACTAATATCTTTCCACATGCAAGGAGTAAATGAATGGGATGTGAAGTGAGATGCCCGAGCGGGCTGGTGCCCTGTTCCTAAGCTCAAGTCAACTGGCCCTGGGCCCCTGGAGTGGGGCCATTAATTAAAGCACCGGCTGTTGATGCTCCGAGAGAAATAACTCCGAATGTCCACCCAGCTCCCACCGCTTCACTTGCTGCCCGCTGACCTCCTTCAAGTCCCCCCTGGGTCCAGAGGTGAGTGGCTGTTTCTGTGGCCCAGAGGGCTGGATGGACCCAGCAAGCGCTCCACTCCACGCCTGGAATACGTCATTGTGCCAGAAAGCGAAGATGATCTCAAACTGGTGGGGAGCCCATTTGAAAGGGCTCCAACGGCTACATTTGGGACAACTGGAGATCAAAATGATTAACAACAAGAATGGATCGTAATGCATACAATTGAAAAAATATCCTTGAATTAAAAAAAAAAAAAGACCCAGAGAAGTCAGGTGAAGGGAAAGCTCTTCCTTAGAAGAGTGCCAGCTGAGGAGGAGTAATAGAAACGGAAAATGGCATCTTATAATCAACATTGTAAAAATGGATTTGGGTAAAAATCATCAGTGGGTGCCATGCCATTGGGTCAGAGACCATTGGGAATAGGCTGTGTGCACAGTCTTAAAGAATCACCTGCAAATTACTTTTTAATTACAAAGAGAAAATGTTAGCTTTGCAAATAGAGAAACCCGGCAGACCCCACCTTACCCAAATGATTAAACTTAACACCCCTAATAATGGGACAAGCCAATATCAATGTCCCCTGATGTGGTGCCCCAAGAAAGGACACATCACTTATGAGGACCTCCTGCCAAAAATGCTTACCTGCCAAAATCATCAGACAAGTCCACATTGAAGACAATTCTTCAGAACGGGCCTGGCCTCTTCATGAAAGACATAAAACAAGGCTGGAGACCATTCCAGCCTGAAGGAGGCTAAAGAGTCATGGAGACTGAATTCAGTGGGGCTCCCTGACTGGGTCCTGATCACAAAAATCATAAAGGTGATATTGGGGAGATTTACATGTGGACAGAGTGTTAGGTAATAATCCTGAACCCATATTACATTTCCGGAATGTGACAATTGTATTGTGGTTTTGTAGGAGAATGCCCTGGTTATTAGGAGACTTTTGCTGGAGTATTTATCAGGCAGCTAAATTCAGTGTGTGATCCTCGATGAGATACTGGATCACAAAAATCATAAAGGTTTTATTGGGATAATTGGGGGAATTTGAAAGTGGTGTGAATATTAGATAGTAATACTGAATCCTCATATTGGTATTGTGTTTATGTAGGAGAATGTCCTTGTTTTCAGGAGATTCGTCCTCTGGCATTTAGGGTGGAGTGTTGTGTGACTTTCAATTGATTCAGTGGAGAGAGAGAGAAAGAGAGAGAGGGAGGGAGGGAGGATGGTTCATTTTACTACTCTTGCAACTTTCTGAAGACTTGAAAAACTTCAAAATATTAAAAAAGCTGAGAAAAAATAATGCATAGGTAGAGTAGAGAATTTGAAAAAAAAAAAAAAGGCAGAGTCTCAAAGAGGAAAATAAGAATGACCTGATAACCTACCAGCAAGAAATTATGCCTATTATTAATATGACTGGCTTTTTTACATATATAATGTACACCCACATACATTATAAAGTTGGAACCATATGTATTCTGCCTGTTTCTCACCCTCCATCATAAACTATTTAGCCATTCACCTGTTGTTTGATATTAAAGCAGTTTCCAGATTTTCATTATAATATAGAATCTATTGTAATATGCAATGTGTATAATCCATTATCCAATATATATCCAATATATAGTTCACTATAAAGTCCAATATGGTCTATCGTAAATAATGTTACAATGAACATCTTCACACACCTATCTTTGTCTGAGGATAGAGCCATAGAGGGGATTTTTTTTTTGAATTAATTAATTAATTAATTTTTGGCTCTGTTGGGTCTTCGGTGCTGTGCGCAGGCTTTCTCTAGCTGTGGTGAGCGGGGGCTACTGTTCGTTGTGGTGTGCGGGCTTCTCATTGTCGTGGCTTACCTTGTTGTGGAGCACGGGCTCTAGGCACACAGGCTTCAGTACTTGTGGCACGTGGGCTCAGTAGTTGTGGCTTGCGGGCTCTAGAGCTCAGGCTCAGTAGTTGTGGCGCACGGGCTTAGTTGCTTCATGGCATGTGGGATCTTTCCGGGCCAGGGCTTGAACCCGTGTCCCCTGCATTGGCAGGTGGATTCTTAACCACTGCACCACCAGGGAAACCCCATAGAGGGGAATTTTTGAGTTAAATATTCTGAGCTTTTTCAAGGATCTTGAACTATTTTTTAAAAAACAGCTTTATTGGGGTATAGTTGATATACAAAAAAACTGCACTGCTTAGCATGAGAGCTGCCCTCATAACAAATTTCGAAGTGCACAATATGGTGTTGTTAATCCAGGTACTCTTGTATGGAATCTTGAGCTATCTTGGCCAATGGCTTTCCAGAAAGTTTGTACCACTTTACACTCCCACAAGCAAATATGAAAGTGCTCATCTTGTCACATCATCAGTAACACTGAGCATTATTATTAGAAAAAAAATCTTTGCTTGATTTGATGGTCCCATGGACGAGTTTCCGTCCTCGTCTTGCTGGGCTGTTGGGACTTGGGCCATTCTCCCTCTGTCTCCAGCCCCCTTTCCCCATCTTGGTGGCTATGACATCATTCTCCCCAGTCCCTGCCTGCCTCCCAGCCTGCTGCTTCTCTCCATCTTTTGCCCACTCCTCATCCTTACCTGCATGACAAACATTACCGTTCCTGGCCTCTGTCCCTGGCTCCCTTCTCTCCCTCTGCCCACTCTCCTGAAGCATCTCATTCGCACTCGGGACTTACACGGCCTTCTCCCTGCTGTCCTGCACCTCTCTCCCCAGCCCAGACCTCCAATGCAACATATCCCACAGGGACCCATGTGGACCTTCCCACCACCGTCCATCCTGCCACCCAAGTCAGACCCCCAAGAACATCAACTCCTGCTTTTCCCTGCTCCTCGAATCTAACCTCTGACCACATCCTGTTTGACCTTCTGTAATAGTTCTTGAGTAACACCACCCTCGTTCAGACCCTCTTTCCCTCCTCCCTGGTCCATGTCTGTAGTTCCCTCCCGGATCGCCTGTTTCCAGAGTCTCCCTGTCCATTCCATCCTTGGCCAGCTGCCAGGTTGATTCTCACAGCACACTGATGTGAGGTCCTGCCTGCCTTGGTCCCTGCCGAGTTTCCAGCTTCCCACTCCCTCCCATTTAATGCTGTCCAACATGCTTCCACGTGTCTGCTCAGACTCTCCTTCTGGAGCACGCATTCTCTCCTGCAACTCCAGCCAGCCAACTCCTACTCATCTTTTTAGTTTTGTTTACAATCCCATGTTTTCTTAAAAGCTCCCCTTGGGGAGCTGTCCTCTTTCTCTCCTTTGAGCCTCTTTGTACCCTGTGCAATTTCCATCAGAACCTTCTGGTCCTTTAGCTTTCTTACATTTATTCCTGTATCCATTTCCCTTGAGGGCAGAGTCTTTGTGTTCCTGAGCCCAGCACAGTGCCAGACACAGAACTGGAGTTTGTTTAAGGGATGCCTGGATGAATGAATGAATGAATGAATGGGATAGCATTTGCCTCACTGTGGGAGGGCGTGGCAGGTCTAGGCCATGGTGAAGATGTGGAGCTAGATGTGCCTGGGAGGCATCCGGTGTCCATATTCAGAGGCTTGGGTTGAGGAAGCATCTGTCAGCTGTGGTCCAGCAACCTTCAGGGCACCTTGTTTTGGGTGACACACTCTGCTCAAACTCCCTTTGTCAGGTGGGAATCCCATTCTTCCAAGAGAGGTCACATTGCTTCTCTGCCTACACGCCTCCCATGGCTCCCCAGTGCCCTCGGGACAGGCCCAGATTCTGAGCCAGCCTACAAAGCCCTTCATAATGGGACGTAGTCTCGTGATTTCCTTGTGACTTGCACACGTCCCGGATGGGAAGAAGGGAAGGATGCCCATTCCTGCTCACCATTAGCTGGGTGGGCAAACTCATGGCTCATCTCATCTGCTGGGGTTAAGTAGTTAAACTCCCATCTCAGCCCCCACTTGCAATGATTGTGATTCAGTGGGTCTCGGCAGGGTCCCAGAATCTGCTAAGTGCCCCAGGAGAGTCTGGAGAGTCTGGAGAGGATGGAATTCACATTCGATGCTGCCATGTGTCTGCCATGCCCTCCCACCAGAGCTGTGTTTCTGTGGCCTGTGCAGCAAGACTTGGCACTTGGATGCTGTGCCAGCGCCCTGGAGCCGGGAGCAGCTGCTCTAATTCATGCAAAGGAAGGCGCCCAGGTTTGCCCTGTCTATTTATAGCTTATTTATGAAGAAGGAAAAACAAGGGCCCAGTTGCCTTAGCAACGGGGAGCATCATGGGCTGCTTTCCCTGCAATGGGAAGATGGCCAAGTCTCCTTGTGGGGGGCACCCCTGGATGTGTGTGTGTCCTGATAGAGGATGGGGGTGAGCCTTCCAGGGCCCATCCCACGCTGGGCTCCTAGCAGCCTGCAGGTTGGGGGAGGGTGCTTGCCAGGGCCTTGGAAAATCCAGGCTGGCGCAGGGGCCATGCACAGCTGAACCCTCCGTATGGGATGCACCCTCTGGTCTCCTGGCCTCAGTGCTAACTCCTGTCCTCCGGGTGTCTACCCTGCTGCCTCAGGCTCTCTTGGGAGCCGTTTCCTGGCTGTGCTCTGGTATGTGTCACTTAGGGCACTTAGCACAGTGAACTGGAGGTGCAGTTCCCAGACCAGCACCCCTCAAGACTATGATGTGGCACAGAGCCTGGCACCAAGGAAGGGTTTAATAAGTACTGAATGAATGAATGGATGAACGAATGAATGAATAAAATCCTTTACAGTTTACACTGCATGTTCTTACTTGGTATGCCCAAGGCAAGAGAAACATTGTAATGTTCTCTCATTTTATAGAAGAGGAAACAGATGAGAGATGAGGAGACCAGCCTCCAATCACACAGCTGGGAACTAGCTGAGTTTGCCTTGCTTTTTTTCTGGCAAACCCCCGGGAACATGGGAGCTTGGGTTCCAGCTGGACTATAATTGCCAGGGGTCAGGGAAGTGGAGCTGTGTCTGGTCTGGGGCTGGGAGGCATGTGGTTTGAACTGTGGCTCTGCCACTTAGCTGTGTGCCATTTATCACCTTGAGCCAGTGACTTCACTTCTCTGGGCCTCAGTTGCCTCATCTGTAAAGTGGGACAGTGATACTTGTTCCTCAGGGACTGCCAGCTCCCTGAGGGCAGCACTGTGTCTGTCTCTTGATCATTTGTTTTCTGTGTTGGCACATTCTAGGTGCTTAGGGTGACCATGAGGCCGTGTATATAAAGTGGTTAGAACAGGTTGTGGGGGGCATACAGGGAATGTTGGTTGTTACTATATTATTAGGAAACTGAGGCCCAGAGAGTCTGATGGCTCCCCTGAGGTCACACAGCCAGATCCAGAGCAGAAGTTGTAGCTTTACTAGTCAGTCAGTTTTGGTGGCACTGCCAGGGATTAAGTGGGACTGTGTCCAGGCCCAGGTTCTAGACTGGGCTGCAGTCCCAGGGTGCAGCAGTCACGTTGGACAGGGAGGCCGAAGCAGGGTCTCTGGGTGCTGGGGATCTAGGGCTGCCCTCCCTACAGCCCTGACCCAGGCTGAGTGGAGTTTCTGGGGCTTTGGACTGCGTGCCTCAGGGGCCGAGTCAGGCTGCCTGGAAGCTCTCTGTCGCCCTCTGCTGTCTCCAGCTGCCTCTGCTGGGCCACCTCTAGAAGCCACAAGACAGACAGTGTCACCACCTCAGCTCATCTGGGTGTGAAAACCATACCAAAGAGACCCAGTTAGGAAGAGAAATGCCCCGGGACAAACTGAGATCACAGATCATTTCCACATCCTTCCCTGGCTCCTCCAGCTGGACACAGACGCCTCGCCACTGTCCTCTGGGGGGCTGCAGGCTGCTGTGCTTCCCTTTGCTGCAGCCGCATCAGATTCATCACTGTTTCCTGAAAACAAATCGTGTCAGGGCTTTTTGTTTGGTTTTGTTTGCTCCATACCCCAGGACTTCGCTCGTGTGTCCGTCTCTCCTGTCTTCTCACCCCACGAGCTCACACTCTGTCCTTCTGAGCCTCTTGGCTTCTGCAGGAACCCTCCTCCACCCAGCCCTTAGCATACCAGGCTGTGAGTCTTTCTGGGGTCTTCTCTCCTCCCTCGGACTGTGAATTCATGAGGTGTATTCATTTCTTAGAGCTGCTGTAACAAAGTACCACAAACTGGGTGGCTTAAATAACAGAAATAACAGGAAATTATTGTCAGGAATTCCCTGGCGGTCCAGTGGTTAGGACTTTGCACTTTCACCGCTGAGGGCCCAGGTTCAGTCCCTGGTCGGGGAACTAAGATGCTGCAAGCTGCACAGCTTGGCAAAAAGAAAAAAAGAAAAAAAAAAAAAAAGAAACTTATTGTCTCACAGTTATGAAGGCTAGAAGTCTGAAAGCAAGGTGTTGGTGTTGGCAGGGTAGGTTCCTTCTGAGGGCTGTTCCAGGCCTCTGGCCTAGCTTCTGGTAGTTTGCTGCCAATCTCTGACATTCCTTGGCTTAATCTCTGCTGTCAAGTTCATATGGTGTTCTCCCTGTGTGAACGTCTGTCTGTAAATTTCCCCTTTGAAAAGGACCTCAGTCGTGCTGGATTAAGATCTACCCTAATGACCTCATTTTCACTTGATTACCTCTGTCAAGGCCCTATCTTCAAATAAGGTCACATTCTGAGGTACTGGAGTTTGGGACTTTACCATGTCAGCTTTGGGGGAGGACACAATTCAATCCACAACATGAGGAGAGGAACTCCATCTGGTTCACCTATGTGTTCATTCCCCCAAAGCTGAGCCCAGAGCAGGCGCGAGAGAGTGTGATGAACATTGTGAAAGCAGTCCTTCATTCTATCGTTATTTACTGACCCTCACGGCATCCGGGGCACGTTGAATTATGACCTGTCCTATCTAGGTCTTGTGGAGTCGAGCCTCTCTCATCAGGTAAGTGGACATCTCTAGAACAGAGCCCGTCTTTTTACTTTTCACATTCACCAAAGCAGAAACTTGGTGACACTGGAGACACAAACCTCTTCAGCAGTAGATTCCTATGGGGGTGGGTGGGGAGCCCTCGTTTTCCTATGTTGCACAGAAGACCCAGAGAAGTAACGAAAAGGAATTGAACCTTTGACAAATATTTATTGAACATGTAGTTGTGACAGGCACGGTTCTGGGTGATTGGGATGCCATTCATTCATTCATTCATTCATTCATTCCTAGAAACAAGCTTGACACATAGTAGGTGCTGAGCAAATAATTTCATTACATAATTGAATCATTTAAATATTTGCTGAGTGAATAAATTAATTCAGCCCACAATTATTGCTGCTGTGATCTACTTGCTATGTAAATTTGAGCAAGTTACTTTAGTTCAGTGAACCTTAATTTCCATCAGTAAAGTGAGTTGAATTACATAGCTACCTTTGAGGCTTGTTGGCAGGATGAAATGAATGTGCTATTAACAATAATAGCTATTTATGGAGAAGCTGCTACATGCCAGGATAAATGCTCTCCACATACAATTTTCTTTTTTTTCTTTTTTAATTTAATTAATTAATTTATTTTTGGCTGTGTTGGGTCTTCGCTGCTGTGCGTGGGCTTTCTCTAGTTGTGGTGAGCAGGGGCTACTCTTCGTTGCGTTGTGCGGGCTTCTCATTGTGGTGATTTCTCTTGTTGTGGAGCACGGGCTCTAGGCGCGCAGGCTTCAGTAGTTGTGGCGCACGGGCTTAGTTGCTCTGTGGCATGTGGGATCTTCCTGGACCAGGGATCAAACCCGTGTCCCTCGCACTGGCAGGTGGATTCTTAACTACCGCGCCACCAGGGAAGTCCTCCACATACAATTTTCAATTTTCACAGCAGCTTTTTAAAAGCTGAAATTAACACAACAGAAATTTCACCATTTAAAAATGTGCAGGGCAGTGGCTTTTAGTATATTGACAATGTTGTGTGACCATTACAACTACCTAATTTCAGAACATTTTCATCATCCCAAAAAGAGACTCTGTATCCATTAGTCACTCCCCATTCTCTCCTCCCCCCAATCTCCCAATAACCACTAATCTACTTTCTGGCTGTATGGATTGGTTTAGTAAGGACATTTCATAGAAATGGAACCATACTCTTTGTGGCTTTTTGTGCCTGGCTTCTTTCACTTAGCACAGTGTTCTAAGTTCATCCCTGTTGTAGCATGTGTCAATGCTTCATTCCTTTTTACGGCTGAATGGTATTCTGTTGCATGATGTACCACATTTTGCTTATCCATGCCTCAAGTTGATGGACATTTGGGTTGTTTCCATTATTTGGCTATTATGAGTAATGCTGCTATAAATATTGTGTACAAGTTTTTGTGAACAACTGTTTCCAATTCTCTTTGGTATATACGTAAGAGACAATTGCTGGGTCTATGTTTAATTTTGGGAGGAACTGCCAAATTATTTTCTGGAGCAGCTGCACCATTTCACATTCCCAGCAGCCATGTATGAGGGTTCCAATTTCTCCACATCCCAGCCAACACTTGTTATTTTCTGTCTTTTTGATTATAGCCATCTTAGTGGGTGTGCAATGGTATTGCACCGTGGTTTTGATTTGCATGTCCCTAACGACTAATGATGTTGAACATCTTTTTTTACAGGCTTCTTGTTCATTTCACAGCAGCCTTTTGAGGCAGCTATTATCCCCATTTGACAGCAGAGGAAACAAATTCAAACAGTTGAGAGGACTTGCTCATTGCAAGGAGGTGGTGGAGCTGTGCCTGGAACTTCAGTGTGTCTGTCTCTGAAGCTCCATGTAGTCGAATTAGCAGTAGAAACCGCTCTGGTCTGGTGGGCAGGAGGCCTGGTCTCTGGTGTGCCCACCTTGGGTAAGTCCTCCCCACCCCCGGCTTCTCCAGGTGTCAGTTTCTCCTCCTCGCCACTTGGGGCGCTATAGGCCAAACATCTCCAGGCTCCTCTAGGAGCCCCTAACTCCAAGATCCATCACCCTAGCGCGGAGCTTCCTCCGCCCCTTCAGCCCTAGGTCGCCGGCGGTGCCGGAAGTGCTTGGCTTTTTTCGTTTGCTCCCGCCCCCGGCCCGGAAATACTTTTTCGGGAAGATGGCGGCTGTGTCAGTGTGTGAGCGACCGGTTGGAGGTTTCTCTTTCGAAAACTGCCGCAGGTGTGGCCATGTCCCGGGCCGGGTTCAGGGCGGGAGTGGGAATGCGGTGCCGGGGTCGGAGTCGGGTTGCGGTCTGAGCCGGGAAGTCCGAACGAATGGTGGAGGGCGGGGCCCGCGGCCCGCGGCACCTGTGACTCAGGGGAATTAGGGCCTGAGCGTGTTTCTCCTGAGGCCGGGTCGGCTCTTCCACTTCCCCAGCGCACCGGGACACCCTCCATCTCCGGGGTGGTGGTGCGGACCCTCTCAGACGCTCCCTTCGCAGAAAAACGGGACAGTATTCCTGCTGTTGGGAGGAGCCAGTGAAACAGATGGGCTTGAAAGCAAATGCTAGTAGTTTTTCCTTCTCCCGAGTTCCCTATTAGAAACTCTTCGTGCCAGTGCGGCGCAAATGTGGTCCTGCCCTTCAACGCCTTTTTCTCTCATTTGCTCTCAGAAATGCTATCTTGGAAGCCGATTTTGCAAAGAAAGGATCCAAGCTTCCAATGGCCCGGAAAACTGGGACGACTATCGCAGGGGTGGTCTATAAGGTAAACTGGGACAGGCTGAGAGCAGCAGTGTCAACTAATTTCAGGAACCAGGCCCCTTGGCCTCTTTTACTTCTCTGGGTTGTGTGAGGAAGGGCACATCTTACAGAGTACTACATCAGGAAACGCTCCTTTAGGAGAGACTATGTCAGTTTTGTGCATTTATCGGCAGTTTATATTCTTTGCTCTGCAGTTTTCGACAGGAAGCCAATTTTCTGTCTTAAGTTACTACTTTAGGAAGCAGGATGATGTAATGGGAGAAAACAAGATTTGTTTAACCATTTAGCTTTTTTGCTGCCTCTAACTTTGGGCAGGTCACTTTCCTTCTCACAGCCTCACTTTCTAATCCATCAGGTGGACATAATAACTCTTGACTTAAATTGTTGTAAGGGTCAAAAGAGATAACTGGTTATTGTTGTTAAAGGTAAAGAGTGACATCTTTTAAAAAGAAATTGACAGATGTGGCTATTTTAATGGAAAGATTTCTGCATCTTAATCCAGACTTTTCTAATATTGGCTCTGTGATTTGTAAGGAATTCACTGAATCTCTGAGCCTCATTTGAAAACAGGAATGATAGTTCCTACTACCTACTGAGGGTTCAACCAATAATGTTTATTAATAAGCTTTTTCTTGAATGCTGAAAGTATAGCACAATATTTCAGCGCGTGGCGGGGTGGTTGGGGGAGCAGGGGATGGTCAACATTGTTTTTCCTAAACTAGAGTAGAGGACTGTGGTTTGTATATGTGAAGTTGTTTTAAAGTATATATTTCTTAAAAATAGGATGGCATAGTTCTTGGAGCAGATACAAGGGCAACTGAAGGAATGGTTGTTGCTGACAAGAACTGTTCAAAAATACACTTCATATCTCCTAACATTTAGTAAGTATTGATTAGTTTGAATAACTCATTTTTAAACATGTCAGGGGTAAAATTGAATTTACTTTTTCTCTCTAAAACCTGTTGTTCAGCCTGTATTTTCTTTCTGTCTCCCTTAAATGGCATTTCCATCCATCTGAGCTAGCCATCCTCAAGTCCTCTTTTTTATTTTTAAAAATATTTATTTATTTATTTATTTGGCTGTGCTGGGTCTTAGTTGTGGTACCCTCACGCGTGCAGGATCTTTAGCTGCAGTGTGCGGGATCTTTCAGTTGCGGCATGCAGGCTCTTAGTTTCGGCATGCGGGATCTAGTTTCCTGACCAGGGATCGAACCCAGGCCCCCTGCATTGGGAGCACAGAGTCTTAACTGCTGGACCACCAGGGAAGTCCCTCAAGTCCTCTTTTTGCTTTAGTCTTCAGTTCATTTGGTACCCAGTTCTGCCTTCTGTGTGCCTTTTGAATCCACTCCCTTTTATCCTTCCCTTTACTAAGGCCTTAGCTCGGATTCTTTTTTTTCAGCTGGATTATTGCAGTTGTCATTTAAATGGTCCCTCTGCCTTTGGCCTTTTCTTTATCTGTATTGTTCACTCTTCTGCCATATTGGGTTTTGTAAAACACAGATCTAATTATGTTCCTTTCCTGTTTAAAAACTTTTCAAGAGATTTTTCACATTTCCACACCCTTTCAGGATAAAATCGAAACTCTAGCATGGTATTTAAGGTCTTGTACAATTTCACAGAAAGCTTACCTTTTCATCCTATTTAGCTGCTATCACTCTATGTTCCAGTTATACCTGGGCTGTCCCTATTTCCCTCATGTCCCTGTTCTCCACATGTCCAAGCTGTTTTACCCTTGCTTTTGCTAGCCCCTCTGCTTAGAAATGCCCTTTCTTCTTCTCTGTATAGTGTTTTTATTCTGTCGTTCCAAATCCAGCTCAAATGAAACCTTTTCTGAAAGATCAGAGTTAACTGCTCTCTCCTCCAATTTCCTACAGCATTTTCTACCTATGCTACTATATTGTATTATATGTCTCCTCCACTCAACTTTGAAATCAAGTGCTATTACTATGTCATATTTTCTTTATTCTCAGCACTTTGGAATGAGTGGTATCTAGTACTAAATACTTGGTAAATGTAAATTGCAGAGCTTTTAACATTCCTTGCTCTTTTGTACAACTTGGATATTTTCTAGGATCAGTAAAATGCACACTCTGTTCAGAACATAGAAACTAATGATTTGAAATATTCCACTGGGCTACAGAAAATATATTTGCATATACTTAGATGTGCATTCTCAATTTTATGTTTATTTAAGCTTGGTTAGAGCAGTTACAGTGCAGGTGTACTCAGAAACATCTATGTCCCTGAACTTTGTGGAAGTTTTCCAAGAAGCTCCACTTCTAATTGAGCCCTTTGGTAATTGAATTTCAGCTACGTTTCTAATTGTATTTTTTAGTTGTTGTGGTGCTGGGACAGCTGCAGACACAGACATGACAACCCAGCTCATTTCTTCCAACTTGGAGCTCCACTCTCTTTCCACTGGCCGCCTTCCCAGAGTTGTGACGGCCAATCGGATGCTGAAGCAGATGCTTTTCAGGTAAGGTTCCAGGATGGGGATTTCTGTAGTATTTTTTTCTCATGCCTTAGATTTTCAGCCAAGGGAAGCCTGGAAGCTCAAGAAAAGGCATTAAGAAATACACATTTTATTCCAGAAATCAATTGTCACTAAAAAGACACTTTAATTTCATACGGCTTTTGATAATGTATTTGAATTTATGGGGTCTGGTTTGTTTGTTTTTTTTTTCATGAATGAATCACATGTGACCAATTGAGTCATTTCCTGAGGCTTAGGTTATTGCTGGATAAAAAATCCTTTTTTGTTCATAGTAAGAAAGAGCTGGAAGGAACCTTTGAGTTCTTCTTGTGAACACACACAAACACAAATGATTGTTTTTTCTCCCTTTTTTAGGGGCAAGATAACAGTGAAATGAAAAATATTTGTAGTTGGCTGTAAGTGGGTAGAATAGCGTTACTATTAACCAACATTTATTTGTTTGTGCCAGGCCCTGTGCTAAGTGCTTTATGCATGATCTCACTTTATCCCTTTAACTCTGAGATAGGGGCTATTAACATCTCTAATTTATAAGTGAACAAAGTGAGGCCTAAAGAGATGCAATCGTTTGCCTGACCTGACCTTCACTCCCTGCTGACTACCACGGAGTTCCTCTTAGTAGTTTTGTTTCTCTTTAGTCCTTAACGATCACATCATCGCTTTGTGTTTGTATAGGTCTAGACAGTTTTCAAATTTTAAGTCCATTTTCTCATTTGCTCATAAAGAGAAGAGAAGCAATGTAGTATAGTGGAAATAGCCTGGACATTTAGTCTTGAGTTGGAATCCTGGCTTCTCCTTTTGTGACCTACCTTAGCTTTAACAAATTCTCTCCTCTTTCCTTCTTTAGAGAATGTGTATCATGATACCTTTTTAAAATTTTTTTAAAAGTTGGTCACAGGCCTTTATTCTGGTCCTCATCATTCATTAAGCAACCTACACAAGGCATTTTCTTTATCTCTGTCCCAAGTGGTAGCAGCTGCATCCAGGCCTGTGAGAGTTAAAGGGGAGCAGGAACAGAAGGCAAAGGTTGTAAGTTGGCAGCTCACAGGCTGTATTCAGCTTGTAAAGAAATTTCATTTGGGTCACATAGTGTTTTAAAAAAAATAGTGGCAAACAATTATAAATTGGGAGCTTTGAATTTAAAATATGGATTTCCAGCTTCTTCTGATAAAAGCTCATAAAGCGGGCGGTAATGTGGGACTGAGCGGCCGTTGTTGCCTTTGGAAGTGGGAGCGTGTGTTCTGGCCTGTCAGTCCTTGCGTGGCTCACTTCTCTGTTTCCTGCCTGGCCCTTGCCTTCCTGTGAATTTGCAGGTCTTCGTCTACAAGTGTAGCATGGCCCCTGGGCTCTCAGGAAGTGGATATGAGGTTTAATACAGCTATGCAGCAAGGCCGGTAGAAGAGTTCCCATTTTACAGCAGAGGATACCAGGGTTTACGAGTCATATGGGCAGGAAGCCTAGTCCGTATCTACCCAATTCCTACTCTGGCTGTACTGAGCCTTTATGTCAGTGATTTCCATTTATTTATGTACATAATCATCATCCTAATCCTGGAGAATTATCGCCTATCAAATAAATTCTTCCAATGCAGTGTGAGAACTTGTTAAAGCACATCTGTTGTCAAGATAACTGAAGACATTTGTGATTTTGATTTTAAATGTAAAGCTCCCTCTGGTGGTGTGTATGGTGCATTACATTTAAAACAATTTTTAAACTTGTAAAATTGCAGTAAATATTTCAAGATTGCTTGCAGTGTCATTTAGCATTTAGCTAAATCTAGCAGATGTTTCTGTTAATCTCTTTAGAATGTTTCAGGAATTTAAATTCTCTTTTTTCAGTGTTTTATTATCTTTAGTTTAACATACTTTGTAAAAGTTAAATTTTATCAAAGTTTTGAGAAGAACACAAAAATTTAAACCAGGATAATTGTGGTTCTTTATGTCTTTTGACATTTTTGTTGAGTTACGTAAAGTGGGTTACTAGTACAAGAGAAAAAAGCATAGGATTTGACTTTAGAACTTTGCTTCAGATCCTGTCTACAGTGCTTATATTTGTGTAACTTTGGGCTGCTCACCTCACCCTTCTTAGTCTCAGTTTCTTCCTCAGTAAAATGGGGATAATAGTTCTGTCTCTCTAACTTTTGGGGAGGAAATGAATAAAGAAACAAGGCTTATGCAGTGCCTAGCACAGGGCCTGATACATAGTTAGATCCTCATTCAGAGGCTGAAAAAAGAATACAAGGTGTACTCTTGCTGTTTTCTTCCCCCTGAATAATCCATTTCCTTGTTTGTGAATAAGTGAGAAAAGAGGGTTTGATAAACAGAAGTGGACGTCTTTTTCCTTACTTAAGCAGTACTTTTATTTTACTTCTGTGGTGGCTATATGTAGAAGATATCTGTGATACTTGTTCCTTCTGCACATGGAGGCTTCTTGTTGAGTCTAGCAGAAATCTTTGATATACTATTCTGTATTCTGGAAACTATTTGAATATGTAGAGGCTTTAAAATTTTATTTTATTGTATTTTTTTTTCCTTACAAAAATACTATATATTCATTGTAGAAAATTCTGAAAATACAGTAAAGCCCAAAGAAAAAATAGGCGAGAATCACATTTTGGCTGGTTGTATATACTCCTAGTCTTTTAAATTTATTTATTCGTTCGTTCATTCACTTGATCATCCCTTCCTCCCTTCCTTCCGTATTATAAGTGCATGTTCACAGTAAAAAAGCTAGAAGATTTAGATTAAAAAATATTGAAATTATCTGAATTTCTACCACCTGTAAGCAGTCGGTGCTAACAGATTATGGTACACTCTTCAAGGTTTTCCCTATGTTTAATAATACATAGTTTGTTCTATAAAAATGGGATCATAGGGCTTCCCTGGTGACGCAGTGGTTGAGAATCTGCCTGCCAATGCAGGGGACACGGGTTCGAGCCCTGGTCTGGGAAGATCCCACATGCCGCGGAGCAACTGGGCCCGTGCGCCACAACTACTGAGCCTGCGTGTCTGGAGCCTGTGCTCCGCAACAAGAGAGGCCACGATAGTGAGAGGCCTGCGCACCGCGATGAAGAGTGGCCCCCGCTCGCCACAACTAGAGAAAGCCCTCGCATGGAAACGAAGACCCAACACAGCCAAAAATAAATAAATAAATAAATTTTTAAAAACTTAAAAAAAAAAAAAAAAAGGGATCATAGTTGTGCTTTCTGTCCCATAATGTAACCTAATCTTTTCACCTACCAGTGCCTCTTCAGTAGTTTCCATGTTGGAGTATTTCAAAAAGAAAACCTTTTTATAAATTATTGTAAAAGTAATGTATGATCATTGTAAAAAATTCAGACACTATAGAAATGTGAAAAGAAGCAAGTAGATTTCAGCTGACACTCTGCCACTTAAGCACATACACTGTGAATCTTTGAGATCTATTTTTAGACCTTTTATACTAGGCATCTATACTCATGTATGTATTTGCAAAAATGGAATCCTGCTATATGTGTTGTTTTGTAACTGACCCTGTTCACATAACAGTATATTGTGAATATTGTTCCCATCAGTAGATGAGCTCGGCATCCAGAGATTTTACCTTGAGCCCATGGAGGACTTCTGGAGACCTGTAACTCTCCTGAAATAGTGAAAAATTTGTGTGTGTACACTTGTTATGGGCGAGGGTTCCACAATTTTAATCATTTTTTCCGTGGGGTCTGTGCCCCCAAAAGTTTAAGAACCATAGATCGGTATCCTAATTTTTGTTGGATCACAGTAATCTATTTTATTAACCAATTTTTGAAGACTAACTATATTGCTTGCTTTAAGGTATTTAAGGTATTTAAGGTATTCTGCCGATCCTTTGGAATATAGAATCTTTAGGTACTTGTGTTATTAATTCTTTAAGCTGTATTCTAAAATAAATTCCTAGAAGTAGAATTGCTGGGTCAAAGGTAGGCACATTTAACATTTTAATATATATTGCCAAAATTGTCCTTGAGAAAGATTACCATCAGTAGTGCATGAAAAATGCAGCATGGTTTTTAACGATTGTGTAGTGTTAACCGTTGTATAGCTGTATTAGTTTAGCTAATTCTGTTTCCCCTTTTTTAGCATCATAAACAGTTACCGCAGAAAACATTCTTATGCATTCATTTCTGCATATTTGTCCTTTTATATCAATAGAATTAGATTCCTGGAGACAGAATTTCTGGATCCATTTTTAAGGATTTCATTGACTTGCCAAAATATCTTAGACTCTTCTAAAGGCATCAAACAGATTATGTTTTAGCTTGGAAGGGAGCTAGCTGGTTATTAATTGACTTTAACTAAACAGCGTGTTTGGCAGGCAGTTGATATAGTGGATCAAGCACTGGGCTGGGGTGGGAGTGGTGGATCTGGTGATTCTGGCTTCTCATCCCAGAGTGCTGGGATCTAGTCTTGACCCTTCTGCTAGCTCATGTGGCTTAGGACCAGTTTCTTCCCTTGTCTGGGCCTCTGTTCCCTCTTGAGGCTGCTTTTAAAATCCTTTCCTGCTCTTTATTTTTTCACTTATAAACGGAAGATTTGAAATAATAAATTGGTAATCAAGGGACACGGGAAATATTGGACTCGACCTAGAGCGCTTTCTGATGGGTAGCTACGTCTCAGACAATCTAAAATTATGACTTTGATTGGTTCTTGTGTTATTTTTATCAGTTTTAATGATTGTATCATTAGGCAAATTCAGCATGTGTTGGTTTCATTTTTCTTCCCAGAGAGCTAAAGGTTCACGGTGGAGAACTTTAAATCCAGCATGTTTATCTAGCATAGCAGTTCTAATGGTAAAAAATTGAACCAGATACAAGGAAAGCAATCTATAGAAGTGGAAAACCAACTAAGTAGAGGGTCCAAAGGAACAAATATGTGCAGAATTAAACAGAGGTGGGGGTGAGGTGGAAAATGTATTCTCTCCCATGTTCCTGAGAGATACAGCTTTAAACTGTGGGCAGGAGCAATGGGTTTTATAGGCTGTCATGTAGTTACTTCATTCACTTCCCTGCATGATGAAATACTTCTTTCTTTTACTCAGTATGAGCTCATATCTGTCATAATTTTGTGGATTTATTCAAGGGAAAGGTGTTTTGACATTAGCTATTTTCCTATGAGGCTATGGTAGGGTTGATAATTTGAACAGCTTTAGTTTAGCAACAACTCACTGTTGACTTGGAAGGGAGCTTATCTGCTAAGCACAGAGAGGTATGATGGGAGGGGTGCTGATCTTGGGAGTAAGCCAAGCTTGGCTCTGAGGCTTAAAAATGTCTTTGGGTTGGTTTTCTGTTCTCTACAATGAGAATTATACTGTCTTCTTTTGAAGGGGGTTGTGAGACTAAGATTATGTAAGGTACATGGAGTGCCTCACACAATTTACAGTTTTTATTGGCTGATAGTAGATGTTCAAGTATGTTCGCTCCATTCCCTATTTTTTTCCCTTCAAAACAGTAATTACTTAATGAAGCAGTAGTAGTGTAAGAAAAGCTTTTTATTGTCTGACTTCAAATACAACTTTCGGTTAAGTTATAGTGATGCAATGTAGACTCATTTTTGTTTTTTCTTATGCATACTCTGATCACCAGGTATCAAGGTTACATTGGTGCAGCCCTAGTTTTGGGGGGAGTAGATGTTACTGGACCTCACCTCTACAGCATCTATCCTCATGGATCAACTGATAAGTTGCCTTATGTCACCATGGGTGAGTGTAATGTTTCCCTGATGTTTCAGAATCCTCTTATTTACTAAGGTGGTCTCTTAAAGTCGGTTTATTTCCTGATAGAGGAGGCAGTGCAGTACAGTGCTTTGATTCCTTCTACAAGTATTACTGAGTTCCTCCTAGGGATTAGGCCCTGTTTTATGTGCTTGGGATATAGCAGTGAACAAAATTTAGATAAAGATTCTTGCCTGCAGGGAGTTTATATTTTAGTGGGGGTGGACAGACAATAACAGCAGCAATTATAAATATATTTATAATATGTTATAAAGTGATAAATAGTAGGAGAAAAAAACAATGCAAGTGATATTATACTTCAGTTATGTAAGATATTACCTTTGTGGGAAACTGAGTCAAGAGTGTACAAAAATGTGATGTATTATTTCTAACATCTGCATGTGAATTTACAATTATCTCAAAACAAAAAGTTAAAAAATGTTAATGCAGTGCAAGGGGACTTGAGAAGGTTAAAGTAGGTTCATGAAGAAAGTGAGGTCTGAGTGGAAGGGCCTCCTGGGCAGAGGGAAGGCTAGAGTGGAGGCCTCACTGGGGGAATAGGCCTGGTACATGCAGAGATTTTTTTTTTTTAAGCTAGAGTGACCAGAGTTCCTCTTTGCCACTTAATCTCTGAGGGATCCTGGGCATATAAGTCCTCTCTGAACCTTGATTTCCATACTTGTGAAATGGTATCAGTAATACCTACCATGCATAGCAGGTTATTTATAATGATTAGAAATAATGTATATAAAGCATCTGGTCCAGTGCCTGGCCTATAAACAGTAGCTACACTTTTTAGATCAGCCTTGTACATTTGTATTTTAGCTCTAAATGCTGGATAAGAGTACTTTTTTTTAAATGACTAAAAAAAGTGATAAAATTATATTTAGAAGAGTTGGGATTTTCGAATTTAACTTTCATGCTAAATTTTTGAGTGAAAGTGCGTATGTCCAGGGACTTCCCTGGCGGTCCAGTGGTTAAGACTTCACCTTCCAATGCAGGGGGTGCGGGTCCTGGTCAGGGAGCTAAGATCCCACATGCCCCACAGCCAAAAAACCAAAACATAAAACAGAAACAATATTGTAACAGATTGAATAAAGACTTTAAAAATGGTCCATATCAAAAATAAATCTTTAAAAAAAAAAAAAAGAAAGAAATTGCATATGTCCAGTAACTTGAACAGGTCATTTGTAGCTGGCGTTTTTCCAGCTGTTGTTTACCTTTTGCATTTTTTGTCTTGGTATCTTGGCTCTGCAGAGCCAGGAATAATGGCTGCCTTGAATAGTTTGGAAATTGCTAGCTTGAGACTTTGCTATTCCATTCCATGTAATACACAAGCCTCTTATAAGATTTGTATGCAACAGATGTTCCATGTTTGTGAGAAGAATGATTTGTCCCCAGATACCATATGGAATAATTATTTTAAAATGAAGATACTTAACAGTAATTTTAGAATTGCTCTGAATTGCTTTGTTCCATTTTATTTGTTATTTCCATCAAAGTACTGTTTTTATTTCCCCCCGTTTGATGCCTTTAAATGGCAGTAAAGGTGGAATAGCCTTTTCTATTAAGTAGTTTCATTTCTTCTTTTTTTTATTTTAAAAAAAATTTCACACTTGCAGGAAAGTAACAAAAATGTACAATGAATAGTCATATATACCCTTTACTCATGTTTGTCAGTTGTTAACATTTTACCACATTTTTGCTCACTCTCTCATACATTATTGTTATTTTTTGGTGTATAGAGCCATTCGAGAGGAAATAGCGGACACCGTAACCCTCTATCTCAAAATCCTTTAGGATGTTCTCTTACATCACCTTGATAAAATCATCAAAATCAGGAAATTTAATATTGATACAAAGCCTTTTCATTTTTAAGATGGAAAAATTGAATTGGTTTCTGTTGCTTTTGAACTGTAGTAATTTGTCTTATGAGCATAATCCTGAATTTAGGAAAAGTTGTTGAAAGTGAGTAAAGCAGATTTGTGTCTGCTCATTTCATTCCTGCAACTCCACTTTGTGCTCTGTCCTGGCTGACAGTGATCTTGCTTCCCTCCAAGTCCAATGTGAGTCCAGGGTGATGGCTCCACAGCTTTGATTTTATGGCATACTTCTGCTCAGAAATCATCACTCTCCACAGTCTGGTTTTGCTTTCATAAGAGATTAAGAAGATTAAGAAGAGCAAGACATCAGTAACACCTGATTTTAGATACACAAGTAAGTTGTTACTTTGAGGTTTAGTTTGTTTGTTCATCTGTTCATTTATCAACTATTTCTTGAGGGCCTTCTGTGTAAAAGCACTGTAGCAGGCTCCACAGAGAGAGGTTGAATGTCTGGATCCTTACCCTCAACATATTCCCAGTGTAATGGGGGAGATAGATGTATAAACTGACAAGGGCAGTAGGTACAAAGGCCATTGGAGGCCCAAGGGAGAAAGGGTCTAAACTGGAAGATTTCAGGGAAAGCTTCACTTCACTTGAGCTGAATCTTAAAAGAAGGATAAGTTACTTTCATTCATGTATCAGATATTTATTTAGCATCTGCTATGTGCTAGGCACTGGGAATATAGTGGTCAACACAGCACCTATCCTCAGAGCTTATAGCCTCTTGCGGGAGATAGGAATTAAGTAAATACACATTAATCTAAAAGAATGCACTGTGCTAAGTGCGCTGGAGGAAAAAAACAGTAATAAGAGAGAATACAGGAAGGAGCATGTGGATAATGGGTGTTTGGGAAGTCCTTACTGGGCAAGTGACATGAAAACATTTTCTAATGAAAGTAATTTATGAACATGACAAAACATTCAAGTGGGGAAAAGTATTACATGAAAAGTAAGTCTCTTTCATATTTCCCCAAAGTAACCACTGTTAAGGGTTTATTGTGTTTTTTCTCAGAAAATGTTTTATGATCCACCTATATATATCTCTGTCATCTGTCATCTATCTGTCTATCCCTATTAAAAATACACAGCTGAGGTCATGCTGTAGATACTGTTCCATTACTATTAACTTGTTTTGAAGAAGTTTTTGTATCAGTGCTTGTAGATATATATCAAATCTACAACAACACCTTCATAAAATTGTATTACATGTCTCTACCATGATTTAGTGACCCATTATCCTATTGATGAGTATATGTCTTGGTGTACTTGTGTAAGTACATCTGACAAGTTCCTAGTAGTGGAGTTCTGGATTAGAGTGTGTGCATGTATTGCTCAGAATTCTCTGTTGTAATCATTAGAATCACTGGATGATTTAAGAAAGGGGGAATTTTTAATTTTTAAAGGATAGTAGGTGGCTCACAGAATAGGAGGGCAGGAACTGGGTTTGGGGCCAAGAACAGTTTCAGAAATAATGCTGCAGAATGGGCCATTGCAGGCGAAGGCAGAATGCTGCAGACCACACTGCTGGCCCAGCTGGCGCAGGCCCTGGCTCGCTGGTCACTCTGCTGCTCTGGCTGCCTCATCTGGAACTGAGGCTTCCTGCCATCTCATTCACTGTCCGAGAGTTCCTTATAGGGAAGGGTGGTCACTGTCCGAGAGTTCCTTATAGGGAAGAGTGGGTGCTTGGTTGATGATGATTGGTGAGGCTCAGTCATCCGTTTATAAGGTGGGGGGGGTTCCCCAGACATAGAAAGGAAGTATAGCTACTGGGCAGCCCCAAAAAGTGACAGATGGCTGGTCATACAGTGCATTTTACCTTTTGAGAGCTATTGCCAAATTGCCCTCCAAAAAGATTGTACTAGTTTGTATTCCACCAAGAGAATATGAGAATGCCTTTCTCTTATAAACTCTCCTACTTTGGATATTCTTGCCAGTCTGGTAGGTGAAAGATGGGGAAAACTTAACACTTAAGCTGAGACCTGAATGATAAGTAGGAATTAGCCAGGAATTTGCCACCCTACTCCCTACCCCCAAAGGAAAGACTTCACAGGCCCTGCAGTGCACAAGGGACCAGTATGGTCAAAGAACTGAAAGGCCAGAGTTTGCTGGATGGGTGAAGCGAGTGCAGTGGGTGGGGGGAGTGTTCCATGTTGGGGGCACAGCAGAAGATGTAGAGGGATGAAGATGTACAGATGTTCAGGAGGGTGGGGCAGAGGCAAGGCTGGAAAGCTAGGCCGGAGAGAGTCCTGACGGTACAGGCTGAGTTGTTTGATTTTGTCCTGGAGGTTCCCATCTACTCTTTTCAAGCCAGGGGATGATAGGGTAAGATTCGCTTGTTAGAGCAGCCTGACAGCTGTCGGAAGGAAGATTGGCATGTGGGAAGTCTAGAGGCAGAGAGGGAGATTACATCTGGCCAGAAATGTTGAATGTGTGCACGGGTCCAGTGGCACAGGGATGGCCGCGGTCGTCACAGAGAGCACTCAGAAACCAGCCAGCCATTAGGCCCCATGCGGGGTCTCTGGCCATCCTCTCCTGTCTTCCTCAGTGCCGGTTCCTTCCCAGCTCTTGACCACAGTGTTGCCGGAACTCCTCCACCGGGGTCATCTTCCTTCCAGTCTGGCTCTAGACCCTTTTTCTTCTTCCTCCTCCACATGTACCTTAGGTGTTTGTGGCAACAGGCCCCTTGCCCTCCTCTGAACTGCCTTTCACCCCCCACTGCTGCTGTGCTGCCTTCTTTCAGAAATGCGTTTTCTGCCCGGAGTGTTCCTACTCATCATCCAAGATCTAGCCCAGAAGCCATTCCCTCGTGACTGCCCCAGGCTGTTAGCAAGTCCCTCTCCAGTAATTTGGTGTGCAGCTTGATTCCAGGATTTCAACCGTGTCCAGACTCTACTTTCCCTGGCTCTTGTCCTTCCTGCCCCTGTAAGAATCTGAGATCTCTGTCAGTAGAATCTGTCTCACTCCCAGAGTCTCACGGAGTCCTGTATGACTCAGTGAATATTTGATGGTGAATTAATTTTCTGATTCTCTAACTTGCTTGTGCCAAAGCATGTGTGAAACCTAGTGTTAGAAACCTTAACTGCTGTTTATTATGAACAGTTTACAGTACCCCTGGAGTAGAGTTGGTTTAGATTGTGTTCCATTTGTGTGGCTCCAGTTGAGCCGTAAGAGAACAGCACAAAGCACTGCATATGTGATAGGTCTTTTTTTTTTTTTTAAAAGCTTAGTATTATTTTAAATTTAAAGCATATTTGGAAGTGTCTCTGTGCCAGTGTCTGCTGGTGCCATCACATTATTTTCAGTTAAAATTCTGTGCAAGGGATGCTATCATTACCTTCTTATTGATGAGAAACCTGAAACTTATATTTACTAACCTACCCATTGCTGCCCTGCCTGTAAGCAGCAAAGCTGGGAGTTGTCTTTCAGCTCAAGCAAGCCCGAGAGCTCATCACAGCTGCTTTGATTTTATCATCTTACAGATGTTACTTCATTAAGCTATTAAGTCTTGCTCCTGAATACTAAAAATATTTATACAGATTCCCAAGGGGCATTTATTTGTGTGGCATATTTTCGACTGCTCTTTGTGTGGATTTTCTTTCCTGCGTATTAAAAACAGTATTTACTGAAACAGCTTTATAGTATCAAAGGAAATTTTAAAAAATTATACGCAATTCTACCACCTGAAGACAACATGGATTTTATATTTCGTTTCTTTCTGATCCAAGTCCGTTGTGAAGGGGTGCCTTTTATCGGAGAATGTGAAATAAAATACAGTTTTTGTGCTGTCCTGGTTTTGTCTTTGCCATTCTTTCAGTTTCTTGTGGCCATTGTTCACTTTTGAGCAGGGCTTGATGCCTCTTTCCCTGCTGTGCGAGGTGTGCTGCGCTGCCTTTCCTCCTGATGAAGGAGTTCTGGCTTCTATGGAGGTGGTGGTGGTTTTTCTTTCTTCCCTTTTTTTTTTTTTTTTGAGGGGAGATGGATGTTGAGAGAGAACCCCAGAAGTGCCAAAAGTTGGTGGTTTTGTTTTAATTCATGTGACTTATTTTGGGTGAGCTACAAACCAAACCTCCAACTACAGATAAAATAGAAGGCCCTCCTAACTGAAATGTGCCCACAGAACGTTAACATTCCCTGTGGGATTGAGGCTTTCCGTAAGTGTGGTGTAAGTGAGAAAATGAATATTTCATGTAAATTCTCATGTTTTAGTGAAAGTAGGAGTTTTTTATTATGAGAAATAAAAATACAACTTTGTAATGAATCTTTTCTTTTTCCTGAGTGATTTGACAGTAAGAGCTGGAAGCTACAAATTACCTGTAAGACAAGGGTGTCTACATTTTGTCTACCCATGGGCCTGTATTGGCGACTAGCCAGGCGCCTGAAGGCTACTCTTAATTTACATTGAATAGAAGACACCTGTCTTGTCTTGCGCATCTCTAACAGGCTGGCACAGCTCCTTGAGCACAGTGTCCAGGAGCCTCCTCGCTGAGGGCTTGCCTTCCAGAGGGTTTGCTTAAGAGAAGAGTGTATCAAACTCCTCGTGGTGTGGCCCTCGGACAGCTTCTGTCCTAAAACCTTTTTTGTGAACAGGGTGTTGGCCATAATGATAGCAGCGTTCGTCCAGCAGCTTGCCAGCTGCAGCGCCAGCAACTGTTGTGAGACACTTGACTGATTTAGTCTTTGCACCGCTGTGAAGTGGGTACTATCACCCCTGTCTTGAGGGCGAGGAAATTGAGGCTCAGAGAGGTATGCCGGGGTCACACAGCCTGGAGGTGCATGATCTGGCATGAGAACCCTGGTCTCTGTGGCTTTTCCCCCTTGGCTTTGTTATTGCTGTGAGTAGTGTGTGGCATGTGGTCCAGACCAAATGTGTTTTGGTCCATTCTCAAAAAAGAAGAAAGAAAAAAAAAAAAAAGAAGAAGAAGAAAGGACCCCTTAGGTTTCATTTAATTATTTATTTTTAAAGAAAATAATTTGTAAGAGACTGTAGGTGATTGATTAGTGTGATTGTGAAAAGCCAGGCAAGATTTTTGACTTTTCTTTATTAAGAAAGGGAAAAGGGTTATGGTTTTTTTTTATAGACAAAATACGGGTTCTTTTAATTCTCAGATTAATTAGCTTATTCTTTTAACTTGCCAGCTTTTCTTTATTAAGCAAACTGAAGTACTGTCAGGAGGAGCTTGGGGACCATCTTTTGCTGTTAGTTTGGCAGTGTTCCTTGTAGCTGCATTGGCAACATATATAAAATTTTTATTTTGCCCACTTATTCACATAGAGAATTAATATGAATGAAATTTAAAGCACGACATTCCTGGAAATGAGGCCCTTGGACAATTTAGGAATACTAACTTAAGGAATAAACATTGATATGCACCATTAGGGAAGACTTTGGGTCACTGCCAGGGCCGTCCAGGTAAAATTCTATCTCCAGATAAACTGGTTATACAATTTCCTAATTACTGGAATGTACCTCTTAAGTCCCAGTTTACAGAGCCCCCTAGCAATTAAAAAGATTCGGGACAGAGTAGTAAACATACCAGATGTCTCACCTTGTGGGCAAAGAAGAGTTTTAGAATTAAGTTGGAACTTAGGAACATCAGTAGGGAATTCAGACCTGCCATTTCTCCATATTTTTACACTAAAGTGCAGCCTTTGTGCAGACATTTTGTTATCTCCACATGACTCGATTTGAAACATTGTCCTGCGCTGTATCAAATCAGTGCACTATAAGATGGCAAATATTTCTTCCACATTCATTTTCAACGCTGAAATCAGATGTGAACTCAGCAGCACTGTATTTAGTTCGTAGACCCACGTAAAAGCCTTCTCAGAGGGCACATGACCTTGTAGCTCTAGTGTTGCTGGAAATTCTTTTTCCTGAGCTGGAAATTCTTTTTCCTGACTAGTGTGGGCCGGGTGACTGTGCAGGCGTTCTGTAAGCATGTGTCTCCATCAGGACTGGAGTGAGTCTTGTCCCCTGCTCTCTGTGGGTCAAGGACTATGCAGTGGCGGGAACCCCATCCTGGTGGGAGCTTTGTGTGTACAGCCAGTGACCACCCAGAGCCGGCTTTTCTGTAACCAGCTGAGGTATTACCTAGAATCCTAGAGAAAGAGATGGAAGCCCTGGCTTCAGTCACAGCCCTGATTGACCAGAGCTAGTCATCACCTAACCTCTCTGAACCTCAAACCCCTCATTTCTAAAAAGAAGCTGATTTTTTTTGACTTGAAGGTCACTGGGTTATTGGGATGCTGCCATGTCACGTGTGTGAACACGCTCTGTAAAGCACTATGTGCTTTTCCCCTGCATGTGTTACTCTGGAGTCGTTTTTAATTTTCTGAGGTAGGGTGGGATAGTGAAAAGAGCTGGTCTTTGTAGTCATACTGGGTTCAGATCTAAGTCCAACATTTATTAGTTGTTTGGCTGTGAGTGTTGGTTTCTCCTTCAGGAAAATGGGGGTTAGAGGATCTGTTCCATGGGTAATGTGTGAGGATTAAGTGAGATAACCACATGTAAAAATCTTTGTGTGTAGAACATCATTGATGTTTGATGCATGGTGTTTTGATAATTTTAGTGCTAACACATTCTCTGTGTGCAGTTCTGTGTACTGAAATTTTTCTGGCCGTTTTTCCTGCTTTGATTAATATATATAAGATGAATTTCAGAAGATTTAAAATGTGCGATGCATGGATTTTATATCTTAAAATTTGTACCACTGTGGAATGCCAGGAATTAAGCAGCTGGGAACCAAAAGCCCATGAAAGTTGGGTTATGCATCTTGATTCCTGGTTGTTGCAATGGTGGTACTAAGCCAATAGATGGTGCCAGTATGTTAGGAGATGAGAAAATATTTAGTTCTGCAATTCATCATGTTGTTTCAGGGAATGTAATAGAGCCAGTTCTTGCTGGTTCTTTATCTGTTCTAATTAGAGTAGACTTTGTTCTTGATTCTGTGTAGAAAATATTAAATGTCTCTTGTAGGTAAAATAGGTATTGGGCTTCCCTGGTGGCGCAGTGGTTGAGAATCTGCCTGCCAATGCAGGGGACATGGGTTCGAGCCCTGGTCTGGGAAGATCCCACATGCCACGGAGCGACTGGGCCCGTGAGCCACAATTGCTGAGCCTGTGCGTCTGGAGCCTGTGCTCCGCAACAAGAGAGGCCGCGATAGTGAGAGGCCCGCGCACCGCGATGAAGAGTGGCCCCCACTTGCCGCAACTAGAGAAAGCCCTCGCACAGAAACGAAGACCCAACACAGCCATAAATAAATAAATAAATAAATAAAATTTAAAAAAAAAAAAAAATAGTGAGGTATTGAATTAATGTTAGGGTGCTCTTCCTCCTGTTTTTTCTGCTCTGACATTTCACCACGAAGTCTTTTCTGATTTGACTTCAGTCCTTAGTCTACAACCAAATAAAAGCCCTTGCTAGGAGTACATTTCAGAACTTAAATGCAGTGCGCACAGTTTTAAGTCCTTTGCTTTTTAAACCCCATTTCAGAGAGAGTGGGGTTAATTAGTTCATCTTTACCTGCTCTTGTTTCAGAATTGGCCCTACTACAAAAAGTGCCTTTACATTCTCGTAACCTAGTGCTTGATGATCTTTTACTTTCTTGTTGGACAGACCAAGTGGAAAGTCATTTTATACATCAGAAGACTTTTTATGTGGAGGTCACATAACTAGGGATTTGTTGGCAACCAGATCTGCCATTACTAGCTGTGTGTTTTTGGTTAGGTTCCTTTACCTCTCTGATCTTAGTTTTTTTGTTGTTGTTGTTTTGTTTTTTTGCATCTATAAAGTGGAGATAATACCATCTAGTCCACAGATGAATAAAGTGAAAAAATATATGTAACAGTGTTTTGCACATTTTTCCAGTAAATAGGATTTATTATTGTTTGCACAAGGCTCTATGGACAAGATAAACCTTTACTTACAATTAAGACTAAGTGTGTTTTTATAAATTATTAAACTCTGTGGTCCTTTGTCCGAGAGGGTTCTAAGGGACAGGAAAACTTGGAAAAGGCCTGCAAAGGGATTAACTTGCAGTTTGGGAAGCTATTTTGAAATGCGGGCCAGAGTAAAGGGTGCCTTTGAAAGACCTGTCAGCTCTAACTGCCTCAAGGTCCTGCAGCGGGAGAGAGAAGTGTGTGCCCTGCGCTCCGCAGTGCTGAGTGAGAGCTTGTTTCCTGGTGGGGCCTGATGATTGTGGGAGCCTGATGATTAGGAGAGGTAATTTTCATCCTCCATCTTATCCTTTACACATAGGGTTAGGTGACTCCTCTGTTTGAAGGAGAACAGTTTTCTGTCCTCATACCTTGTGGCATTTCATTAAAATACATTAATAAAACACAGCCTTTCACTTTTTAGCCCTGAATGCCCCAAATGTTAGTCTTTTCTTAAGAATAAGTGTTTATAACCTGTCAGGTCAATGAGACGTTGCAGTTGCAATTATAAGAAAACCCCCTGTTCCCTTCGAGTGGTGTTTTACATTATTTACTTAGAGTAAAATTTAACTCCTTTTTGAGTACATTACATTTAGAAAAGGAACTGCATTTTTTGAGAAATTAGTTTCTGAATGAAATGTTGTTGGATGCTTTAAAATCTATTTCTTAGCATATTAAATGGAATATATATATATATTTTTTTTTTCATTGGGGATAAAATGACATTGAGGTACATTTGCTGATGAAAAGGAAGCATTCTTTCCCCTCACGGGGGGTTTAAATGTAATACTCAGTGCTTACTCAGGAGTGAAAACATCAAATTAAACTGCTTATGCTGACAAAGGACAAATCTGGATTTCAGCAACCCATGCAAGATTGTCTGATTGCTTGCCCTGCCTCTCCTCGAAGCTTTTGGCCAAGACTTATAATGAAATGTATGCATACATTTAAACCGTTTCAAGTCAGTGTCTGAGTCTTCCCAAGCTCTGAGAGGAGTTCCACTGCTCTCTAGTGGCTGAATGTGGTCCCCCGGCACCAACATTGTTTTATTTTCATGAATCAGCTCTTCACACATTGGCAGTGTTGGCCTCCAGAGCAGACACCAACACCAGGAGACCAGACCTTGTAGACAGAAACAGAGTGAAAAATGATCCCCATCCATGGGTCTGTGGAGAGCACCAAATTTTGTCCAGGATGAGTGGCCAGTTGACTAACAATGAGCAAGTGTGAGTAAGCACTCTGTCAGGGAGAGCTGACACTGATGGATGAGAAGTTCTCTGTGTTACTCTTTTATCGCTGCATACATCTTACACCTTGGCAGGCCACGGTGGCAAACAGGTCCTTGGGTGCTTAAAATGGACCACTTCTTAGCAGAAGGAGCAGCTCTTTTCCTGAAAAGATCTGGTTGAATTGATTTGGGGGAAAAGCAGTTAGAAATCCATTTCCTGCTGCCTCTCAGAACTTCACGACTTTGAGAGAAGAAATTTTAAAGACCTCCATTTCTGTTAAAGTTGCCGACCTTGAGAGTTGTTGAGAATGATTGTATAAAAGAGCCCCTGGAGGACGGGGACCTTGTGTTAGAGTATTTGTAACAGCTAACTTTTACTGAGCTTTTACTATGTGCCAGGCATTCTGTTTTACATGCGCCATCTCATTCAGGTCTCAGCCGACCTATGAGGAAGACGCATTCTATCATCTTCCCCTTTGTGCGGGGAGGCAGCCAGGGCAGTAGGGCTGCTGTTCTGTAGTTTCTGGGGCACCATTTACCTTGTGCTTGCTGTGGTGGTGCCACCGGGAGCAGCTTGGCAGTCGTGCAGGGCTGGGAGGGCCTCAATGGTGTGCTGTGGGAAAACAGGCAGGAAGCTCAGAGCTGTGCCACATCTTTGCATCTGTGTTCCAGAGCCTGCTGCCCAGTGGGCACCTGGGATGGTTGGTTCGAAAGAATGAGTGGAGAGTTGCCCTTCTGAAAGGTGCATGGGCTAAAGAGCCACAAGACCTAGATTTGAATCGTGGCTCGCCTTATTGCCTTTAAATCAGCTGAGCCTCAGTTTCCGTGTCTGTAAAATGAGGAAATACCTGCACCACATGAGTTAGGGTCTGGGACCGATAAGGTCTTAAGGGTAAATATTTTCCCTTCCTCAGTGTGAGAATTTGTGAGCTTAGACCTTATTAGAAAAAGCAGATTTCTACCTGCTGGCTTTCAGATCCTTTCTAGAGCTTGACTTAGAGCAGCAGGTTTTAGAAAATTATTTGTCTTTTATAGTTTCTTCAGCATGTCTGATAAAATAAGTTCTAGAATTGCCAAGTTTGATTTCATACTTGAGTGAACCCTGACATGTATAAAAATAACACGTTTCATGTTTTAAAAAAAATCCCACTATCCTTAAGCCATATTAATGGAGGTATTTTTTTAAATATATAGAGCAAGTAAAAACAATATCTTAGTAAAATTTTCTTGACACATTTCAAATTTTGTCCTGAGTTGGATTGTTCTCTCAGAAAAAGTTAGGATTCAAATTGAACTACTAATACTAATGCTGATAAACTAAAATCAGAAACACTCTCAGAGGGTTTAGAAAATGGAGACTAATTTCACTGTTTTGTTTTATTTTTTTTTGAATGGGGCTATTTAAAAATAAATGCTTAGATACTTGAGTGGCATTGCTAAATAGTGAATGGCATCTGTTTAATCATTTAAAACATTTAACTGAAATCCCAGTCTCATTTGAATTTCCAAGCAAAACAACACAAATTAACTGTATCCAGATGTGTGGAAATCATTCTGCTGTAATCTGAGCAAAAAGTAAGTTAGAAAGCATGCTTTTGGGGGTGGAGAGTTAAGAAAATAGAGCTGCTTCCATGCTTACTTGCTAATCTTAATTTCAAGCATTTGGCTTTGTAATTTAAGAGGCAGCACATGGAACAGAAGCAGTGTTGGACACTTTAAATTTAGGACGATCGGGGCTCACATTCCCAGATTTGCTAATCACTAGCTGTGTGATCTGGGCGAGTTCCTTATCTCCAAGATTCAGTCTTCCCTTCTGTGAAATGGGACTGCACTTACCTGCCATGTCTGAGGAGCAGACAAAACTCACGTGACTGTGCTTTGAAATTTCATAAAACACCACGTGGACTGTGTCTGTTGTGGTCTGTTTAGTAATTTGTTTGCCACATAGTATACTTCTGGATAAGTGAGATCTGGCTTGGCGCTGATATGCTCAAAGGAATTCATTGTTAAGATGATTTTATCTCTTTTTTAAAAATTTTGGTGCCTGTCCTAAGGAAGCCCTCCTAAGGACTGTGGTAGAGAGACGTGGTGTATTTATTTGTGATGATTGACTGCTGTTGTTCCTTGGGACTGTTGACGCATGCGTGGGTTGACCTTCAGGCCCCTGTGTACAGATTTCAGGACTAAGCTGCCTGCTGCTGCTGTTACACAGCAAGACTGTGACAGCTGGCAAGGTCTTGGTCTTTAGGGTTTTTTTTTTTTAATCCCTTAACAAAGTTGAATTCTTATTTTCTCCAAGTGTATATCTTAAAAAATTGTAAGTAATGCATTGTCTTTGAAAAGAAAATAAAACACAAGTAAACAAAAGAATATAGCACCACCCAGAAATAAGCATAATTTAAAAAAATTTTCTTCCAGATGTGTATAATATATATTATATAAACATATCTGTTAATTTTGCTTGGGAACATGTTTTTCCCTCAGTAAATATTGTATCATGGACATTGCCAAAAAATATTATGTTTAATCACCATGTATATAGTATTTGTTTATTTTCCCTGTCTCCTGATTGTTGGTGTTGGACCTTTACATTTATCTCCAGTTTTTGTTACTGTTGCTGTTGTTATTTTTGCTTTTTTCTAATCTAACCAGCGATCATAATGTCATTTGGGTACTTATCCATTTATTTCTTTAGAATATGTCTCTAGCAGAATTGCGGGTTTGGTGGGTATGTATAGCTTTATGCTTTCTGATTGATGTTTCTAAATTGTGTGTTAGAAAAGTTCTATCCATTTGTGCTTCTACAAGAATGTTAGATTGCCCTTTTTACTACATCTTTGTCAGCCCTGGGTATTATTCTTTTAAATTTTTGCTAATCTAAAAGCCAAAAGATGGCTATTTAGTTTCAATTTGTATTTCTCTGATTACTAGTGAACTTGAACAGTGTCTCTAAATGTGTATAGGCCTCTACTTTTTTTCTCTTCTGTAAACTGCTGTGTCCTTTTCTCTGTTGGTGTATTGATGTTATTTATCTGTGAGCTCTTTTTACTTATTAATGCCCTGTGTGTTGCACATATTTCTCTGAGTTTCAGGGCTTATATTTTACATTGTTTACAGGTGTTAGTCTTTTCTTTTTTTATAAGCCGGTCGCCTATTATTAATAAGACAGATACTTCATTTTAAAAGTGTGGCTGGAGATGTGACCCGTGTGGCGTTTATGCCTGAGCCCTCTTCTCCTGGAGGTCTGCAGTGTGGGCACCCCGTGGAGTCATCTTGAAGGTCTGCGGGTGAGTCAGGCCCTGGCAGTCAGAGATGGGGAGCAAGACCGTGCTTTCTGGGACTCACAGGGGCGTCTCTTGAATTCTTCTAATAAGCATCAAACCTGGACAGCCAGGGTAAGGCGGTGCCTACCCAGGTGGCTGCAGTGGATCAGGGGGTGCAGAGCAGTTTCTGTCCCCCGTGGATGAAAGAGGGCTGAGTTGTGTACCCTTCCCCCTGTCCCTGTCTCTCCCCACAGCCTGCGTGCTGGGTGGTTTGGGAGTTGGTTGTTGAGCAGGTGGGTGTGTGTGGATGGCGTGGGCGAGCTTGGGGAAGGACAGTGGATGCAGAGGTAAGTCAGTGGGTAACTAGGTAGCCGTCGCAGTGTCATGCACACCGTCTCTCTAAATGCTGGTCACTGAATTGTACCTCGTATTTCTGTTTTAAAGAGCTTTGTTCTGGAAGCAACGCTGGCTTCCAGTAACTGTGGGTGGGCTGAAAAAAGCAGACTTGGTGGAGGTTGCTAAGGAGCAGCTACCTGGAAACTACTGATGAGACAGAGCTTTGGTAGAAAAATGCAGAAATCCAAGGAGGGCGTTTCATTCCTGTGATATCATAGAGTTCAGACCAGACTAGGACGTATAATAGGACATGGTTTTGTGGGTTTAAAGCTTTCTTTTCTTTTGAAAATTGACTTGCTTTACATTTCAGTTTGTCTTATATTCATCCTGGTGTGGTAAACTAGGTAATAAATGGTCTTTTACACTTTATCAAGGTATTTATTGCTGTCATCACTCCTTCGGGCCAGCTCCGTTTCCCCAACTCCTCCATTTGAACAGTTGTACTGAAATCAGCCCAGCCTAATGTAGCAAATTCTATTTAGTGCTCACTGTGTGCCAGAGACTGCTAGGTATGGCGGATGCAGCTGTGAAGGGATGGACAGTTGGCAGAGATAAACTCTCATGGGGGTGTGGTGGTCAAGGAAGGCTTCTGGGAGGAAGTCATCTCTTAGTTGGGGTTGGATGGGTGCCTCGGAGTTCTGTGGACTGTCAAGGGGGCAGAGGGAATAGCACGTGCCAAGGTGGGATAGGCTTGAAATGGTCTGGGCATTTAGGAAATTATTGTCAGTTTGGTGTTGGTAGAGTGTCAAGTATGTGTGTATATTGGGGAGGAGGAGGGGCTGAGCGAGCCAGAGACCTGGTCATGGAAGGTCATTCATGTCTGCTCTGAACTGTATTGTGGCCTGTAGAACTTTGTTTGAGAGAGTGACATAGGGTCACACCTGAGACAGGAATCCTGCCCTGTGCTTGTTAGTCCTGTAATCCTAGACAAGAAGCTTTATCGCTTCACTGGGTTGCTGTGAGGATGACCAAATGACAACATATGATGTGTGGCCCACGGTGGGTGCTCAAACAGAACGCTCTTGTTCTTCCCTCTTGGCTTCCTCTTCTCTACTCTAAGAGAAATTGAGGGCAGGTCTCATACTCCTTGCTCTTAGAGCTCATCCTGCATTTGTGGAAAGCATATTCCCTATGACATCCATTTCCTTCATCTGACACGCCCACTGTCTAAAGCAGAGGCCCCTATACCCGGTACACTGTCCCCTGGCTTTTCTGTTTGTTTATTCCTTAATGGGAAACCAGGCCGTTCTGACTGATTGTCTGAGGTGGCCTTGTTTTTGGGATAAAAAATCAGGGTAAATCCTTCAGAGGATTTTTGCCTTGGTTTTGGGTATGAGAGTGCCAGGTTAATAGGTTGATGCTGAAATCATGGAATGTCTGTGGACATTATTATGGTTTATGGGGAAAATGGGATATAATATTTAAACATTTTGTGAGTCAAATGGCTGCTGTATTACTATGGAATTTGATGATTTATTACATATAGTTTTAAGTGGCATTGAAATAAAATCTGGGAAACTTGAATTGAAATTATTTAAAAAGACCCGTCTCATTGAGTTTATCATCTTTTTTCTTTTTAATGGCAAACTCCTTGTTCCTTCCCCTGGTTGCATTGCCTTGAAATTATGTGAGGATTTGCATGTTGTTCTCTTGCCATTTTGGGCGTTTGCAGTCATATTTGAAGTTCTGTCTTTTTTCTAAGCAGCAGACACACATTCAGAGTTTCCTAGAAACCTGTTGACAAAGTCAATTGCACTCCATTTCCTAGCACTTCTGTGTACTTCTGAAAAGGGGGCGCCAGAGTCCTCCTTTCCTAAAAATGCTAGGAGCAGGAGCTAATTTGCAAGTGATTTAGAAATTGTTTTTAATGTTGAATTTCCCCTTCTTTTCAAGTTTATTTGGAGTCCGCTCATCTTTCATCTCAGGGGAAGCAGAATCAGGCAGTTTAGCAAGCTCCTGTTTTCCTGGAAACTTCTCAACTCTGTGCACGTGCATGTGTACACCTGCATGTACGTGTGTGTGTGTGTGTAAGTTGGTGTGTGTGTTTTGGGGGGGTGTGATGTAAATGGAGAAGCAGAAATACAGTGTAATAGGGATCCCTGTGTCCTTTCTATGTTTACCTCTCCTACACCTTCCACTCTAAAAAAAAAAAAATCACTGTGATGAGAAGCATCACTACATTGCTAGACACTTTTTGTTCTAAGAATTTAGATTTAGCACATACTTCCACTTACGGAAATTTTTTCTGTGGTGTTGTTTCGCATGAAAAAAAGCTTTCGATAAAGGAAGAATTATTATATTAGGAGGGAAATATTTTTCATTTCTTAAAGTATTAGGTGAAGCTAAGTAGAAGGAAATATATGTGCCCGGGAAAAATTAGAGTAAAATTAATTTACTGTGAAACTGCCAAAGAAAGGATGGCCCAGGAGAAAATACAGGCTAGTAGTCTTTAGGGAAAGATGTCTTTAAGGTAAGTTGTGTTTCCCCTTTTACAGTAATTGATTACAGTTTTCCACAAAATTGTTAGCTCTTAGGTAAATAATCGTCCTTCCCCTGTCCTTTCCTAATGTGTATTTCTGGCCTCTGGTGCGTTTACCCTTGGGCTCTTTGCAGAGATATTCTTGGACCAGGTTGGAAAAGAAGTATTTTTTTTCCTGAGGTTTCCTTATTTGCAATTTTCTTGTTTCTTCGTGACAGTTGTCCTTTGTTTTCCATACAAAACCAGCTCGTTTTTTACTATGAAGTCTGAGACTGGTTCTCACCAATGCCTTAAAACAGGTTACTTTCCCCCCTTGATCCCTGAAACTCAGAGTAAATGTGTGAGTCACAAAACATTGGTGAACTTTGACTCTTTTTCCAGATTTTCCAGGATGCATAAACTATGAAATTCCAAGGTTTGATTTTGGTGAATTTGTGTATATATATCTAGTTTTATTTGGGTGCACTAGTTTTATATCTGTTTAATTTCTGTTTCCTTTGTAAAGGGCTTTTAATATCTCTTTAGGTTCCTTTTTTTTTTTTTTTTTTTTGTGGAGAAAAAATTGTGAGAGGGGAAAATGGGGTTGCCTTTTGCTCCCAAAGCTTAAATGAATAGTCATTGCCCGTAATGCCGTCTACGCTCGTAGCTTCCCACTGCTTTAGATGTGATGTATCCGGTGCTGTGAAGGTAATGATCCTCAACCACAGCAATATTCCCTAACAGGAGTATCTGTCATATTCATTGGGATTACCATGTTCATTGATTTGTGTCTGTAAATCTGCTGTTTCTACCCTTTAAATTTGATCTATAATTGGACCTCCTTAAATGGTTCAGATAAGGTAGTCTGTATTTTCTCAATGCAGCGATGCTGTCAGCTTCTCCTTTTTCATTATACATTCAGCAGACTTGATAAAATCAGCAGGACACCTCATTTGAAACTGTTTAATCGCTGCCTTTTTCCTTTGCTAAACCATTGAGGTGGTCAAGCGATGTACACAAATCATTTTAAATAGAAAATATGGTTTTCTCTGTGACCCAGCTAAATAGATAGTGTTATGCAAAACAAGTTAAAAAGTAATAAATGCCAAAAAAATCTTCTAATTGGAGTAAAAAATTGTGGGCAACTCTATCCTCTCTCCAAAAGTAGAGTATCCTAAAATATTGCCAGGACCCTGTAAAGACAAGATGATGGTTTTCTAAAGATTCTCTGGTTTCTGAACAAAGCAAGTTTAAATTTTCATAGTGCTGAGCTGCTTTTTATATCCATTCAAAGGGAGCCCATACTTATTTGTAATGCCTTTATATCCTACTTTTGTAGGGAGAAATTTGCTGTCTGTTAATATCTATGCAGCATAACCTTTCAGCCATTTGCTATTGTGATAATAAATTTTTGTTTCTTTGTCTGTCATTTTGTCTACTCAGCTGTTACTCCTCAAAGTACGAACTAAAAATAATAGCTCCAAATAAATGCCACATAATAAAGTGTTTTACAGTTGTAGCTGGAATAACCTGGTGGCCGTAGCTCACAGTCCTATTACCATTGCTGGTGCTGTAGTTTCTTCCCCGTGTGTCAAGGTGACTCTACCAGGGCCAGCTCATTAAAACAATCTATTCTTTCTAACTGGCTTGGTATTTAGTGTTATACCCAGCAGCCTGCCAAGGCACAGCTTTGGAGCACAAGAGTCACAGCACAGGATATATGAAATTATGTGGCATTCACTTTTCGAACAAATACAAATTATCCATAACCTCATTTTCATGCTTCAGGATTTTATTGTGAATAATTTACAGTTACTCCTGTCAATAGTAGAAGTAGGGCCAGTTGCAGGTTTACCTGAGATAGTGGTAAGTGTGACTCCAGGCTTTTGAGGAGCAGTGTTTACCTGGTTTTTGTGGCCCTATAGTATTAATATTTACACTGTACTTGAATGTGACATTGGGTGTGTTTTGCCATTTTTGCTGCCCCGAGGTGAACTTGAGATGGAGAAGCTGGGAGTTGGTAAATATGCTAAAAATGCATCTTTTTTCCTACAGGTTCTGGCTCCTTAGCAGCAATGGCCGTGTTTGAAGATAAATTTAGGCCAGATATGGAGGTATGTTAAGTTCCTACAGTTTTATTCTCTTTCACATTATCTTTCTAGTTGTATGTTGGACATTTACAAATTGATTGCTGATTCCTCCAAAGTTTGAACAGCACTGCTGTTAGTTGGAATGCTCTTTGGCACAGGTACTGTGTTTGCTGAGAAGACTGGTTACTTGGGAAAGCTTCATTTTGGAGTGGCCTTGCTACGCCCTCCCTCAGGCTTGAGGAGCTTGCACTGTTCGGCTTTCTGCTCTGGCCTTTGGGCTGTCTGGGAATCTTCTCGGCTGTAAATGCTGCTGCAATGTAGCATGTTTTCTTATGCGTTATCACAATATCTCAGAATGACAGGTTTTTTGTTTTTCCACTAAGAATAGAGAAACTATGTATGTCTTTGCATGTCACACAGACCTGGCCTGAAAATGCGGGCAGTTTGAAAAATCCCTATGGGTTGTTCTGCATTTGGCAGAAGATGGGGACAATACCATGTGTGTAGTGACCTATTATCAGAGCATGATGTATCTGGTGTCTCATATATTTATAAGAGATTCTTTTATTATATTTTCTTTGGTAGTGGGGAGGGTGGTATCTTCTGAATGACATTCCACCTGTGTCTGCTTTAATGATAGATGTACCTCGATTAAGCAACCCCCTAGACCCCAAAATCTCCAAGAACAAGCCCCAGGTCTTTCATTGTCGCTTTGGAAGGAGTGTTCAGTATGCTTGGATACTTTATGGTACCATGTTATTCCTCCACTGTGCTTTATCCTCGCTGCTGAACCAGCTTGTAGGCACATTACGTCCTGAAGGCAGCCCTTATCATCTGCCCTTGTTTTTTTTGACAGATGTTAATTTTTTCATGGGTAGTATCAACTTGTTTTCAACAGTTATTAGGCTGTTTATGAGTGGTTTACCCTATTCCTTAATACGTAGGTTTCTGCTCTTCCTGCTTTTGCAGTAGTGTTTTGTGTAGATACCGGCGGCTGTTTCTGGGAATTACTTTTTGACAATGCTTTATGCCTAATCATCTTTGGAAAAGATTGCATGTTTAAAAATTTTTTTTCTTCTCTAGCTCATCGTCGTCAGAGCATCAAGTGTCACTGGAGCTCTTAAGCTCTCTGATCTTCAGGTTTGGGCCAAGTGCCAGGAGAGCAGAGAGCGTGGGGTCGTGGATGCTGCTCAGCCAGGACAGGGGGCTCCTGCCGGGAGCCACTACACCCTTGGCATTTGAGGATAGCACAGTAAGGGACTCGGTCACTGGTGGCTAGTTTTCTCCCCTTTCTTGAATTATCTGCAGGAATTAAAACGTGTGACTAAAGATAGAATTTAGCTAGGTGTTTTGTACTAGAAACAATAGTCTTGCTCCAATTAAGAGTAGTAAACAGGTCCAAGTATCAACTGTAAATGAGATTAGAATTCTGTTCTCATTTCTCAATGTGAACATTTATTCCCATATCAGCATTATTTTCTGTTTGGGGTTCTTAAGTACAGAGGAAAAATAAGATATACTAGGTCACTTAAAAAGAAAAATTAGAAACCATCTCCCAGTTTTCAGACTAAAGGAGAGGAATTCCTAACGCTCCGCAAATCCATTAGAACTAATGCAGGTATAGAGAGGAAGACTCTGATGATTTCCATTTAGAAAATCACCTGAGTAATGTTAGGCCCTCCTTTAAACCACATTAATCTTTTCAAATTTTCTTGAAAGCTGTGTCTGTTTCCAGTTGATTGGGACTTCCATATGTTAAAGAAAAATGAGAATTGCATAAAAAGTTGAAAGCATGAGGTATATTAAAAGTGATTTTAACACTCTGCTAAAGTAATTTTATATTATTTATTTAGAGTTTGGATTTGAAATGATTCAAAGGCCATGAATTTAATATTGCTGATTTAGGGAAGCAAAGGGAAATGTGAATCATCCCTTCAATAAAATTTCTGATATTATCAGTTTGAAGAGTTGTGTTCCTTAGATGAATTTTATCTATAATTCAGACCACTTATTGTTTTGTATTAGCTGTGAGACCTTGAAACAGGTTGACTAAATTCCCATTTCAGATTGTTAATTAAATTTACAATTTCAGGTGAGTGGTTTTTATTCACTGAAGTTATTGACACTTGACACAGACTGACAATCAACAAAAGTCACTTTATTAAGGAGAAGGTAGTACTTGCTTCTCCAGTGAAGTGAGTTTAAAAGTAAATAGAAGGCAAAGGTAATACTTTTAAAAATCTAAAGGGATATTAATAGATACTAAAATTATTGTGAAGACCAAGCAGCTAACTGCTGGCCACCCTGCTTTCTTCTGGTGAAGATTAAGTGATGTGGTTTCAGTGGAAGGCCGAGACTGCTTAGGAGAGTTGAGAGAACCCTGTTTTAGTGACTTTGCTGTGAAAGAGAATTCGGCCAGGGTGTCATTTCTGGCTCTGCATTTGCATAGAACTCATGGAAACGTTTGGTTTCAAATTTCCAAACTTTTTATTTTTCTTCTTTCCAGGGAGGCTTTCTGTCTTTCTGTGGCAAGAAGCCCTCCATAACTTTTCTTTCTTGCCTATTTTGAGACTGAAGGGTTGGATGACTAAGTCTGCTTATTTCCCTTCAGTAGGGGAAAGGATTCTGGACGTGTCTCAGACAAACCCAGGAGAGCATTTCTGCCTCTCAGGTCTTGCATGGATTGCCAGGGCAGTAACTGCTGCTCACTTCACAGAGAATTGCACTGGGAGGGGAAGTTTCAGGCTATCATAATTACAAATTGTTTGCCAAACAGTGATTTTTAGGCCAGACTCATGAAACAAACTCTTGGCTTTATTGTTAAAACAAATAAATTAGGAAAAGCCCATAGTCTTTTTTTTTTTTTTAAACTACAAACCTGTGCCTTGGACAGTGCTGGGCCTAGACTGTAGTATTTATGGAATGAAAGTCCCTGCCTCCTTAAAAACCTTTAATATTTTCTCATGGTCTTCGGCTGCATAGTCTGGTATGGTAGCCACCAACCACATGTAGCTATTGAGCACTTGAGTGTAGCTAGTCTGAATTGAGAGGTGCTGCAAGTAGAAAACACATCCCAGATTTCAGAGACTGGGTACAAAAAATTTACAAACATATCTCATTAGTAATATGGTTACATGTTGAAACAATACTATTTTAAGTATATTGGGTTAAATAAAAATATTATTAAATTTTTTTCACCTATTTTTACTTTTTTATATGTGGCTACTAGAGAATTTAAAACTACATATGTGGTTCACATATTTCTATTGGACAGGGCTAGTCTTGAACTTGTCATTTGCACACTACATTTAAGGATTCTGCCATGTCTGGATGCCACCTCTACTGTTATTTTTCTTGAAAATTTTCTTTTACATCAGCTCACTGTTTTATAAATTGAGTTATCATTTACATAAAATAAAATGCACAGATCTGAAGTGTGTAGTGCGATAGATTTTGGCATTTGTAATTACCCACCGTCAATCAGATCAAGACAGAACATTTCCTTCACTGCAGAAGTTCTCCTTTCCAGTCAGTTCCCTTTCCTCTCTTCCCTACAGCCACTCTAGTTCACCTATTTAATTTAAATTTATTTTTAAAATACAGTTTGTATCTATGAAATCCTGGGTTTGATGTGCTGGTTATTTTTCCCCCCAAGACATGAAAATGAGTGCATACTATTAATATAAATAAAAAATGTATTCATGTATCACCATCACGTAAGCCCAGGGGTATGAATATTAAACTTCAGGAAACATAGGTCTGCATTCCTGTTCCACTTCAGCCCTTCTCACCTGCTTGCTGTTCTTTGAATACAGTGTGTACTTGCTTGCTGTCGAATCCCGCTCACTGCCGGTGCCTGCCAGCAATGCTCTCACCTGCCTCCTCATCTGTTTGTGTTCCTCTACTGCATTGTACACACCTGTCCCATTGTTTTATGGCTGTTTTCAGGGGCATCTCCGCTACTTGCCGAGAGAGGGGAGACCCTTGAGGGCAGGGACCATGAAATCATCTCTCTTCTTCAGCTCCTGATGTTCAGTACATGTTTGTAGAGTTGAGACAGGATAACCCGGAGCTAAAGCAAAATCTGAGTCATCAAAAACCACCTGGGAAATGGAGGGGACTTTCTCTTCTTCCCATCTGGAAAGTGCTGAACTTTTTTTTTTTTTTTTTTTTTTTTTTGAGATAACAGAAGAAGATTAACTAGTACATTTCTCAAATAATACACAGTATGGGGCCAGAGTCAACAAAGCAAACACCCCGTTGAGTACACGGCCGAAATGAAGATGGGCCAAAGGGCAGATGCTCATTGGGAAATTACAGGCCAAAAAGCAGAACAGTGAAACCTAGCTGGGATTCATAAATGCCTAAGATGGGCTTCTGCCTTTTGAAGTAATCTGAACCAGTGATTTGCTTCAGGTAAAAGCTCTGACTCCAGGTTTCAGAGAAACTGCCAGCTAACTGTGTGAGTTTAAGGCCCATTAAAAATCTTTTAAAATTCTCATCCAGTTGTGGCCGTAACACTGCCTGTCCTAGTCTTGGGATGCTCATTTTCTTGTTTTTCTCCTTGCTGTTAGCCTGGAAGTTCTCTGAGGGCAGGAACTGTGCTTATTCGTTTCTATTTCCTCACACCTAAAATGGTGCATAGTAGGTAGTCAGCCAGTATTTGTTGAATGAGTGGATAAAAAGGTGTCAGAAGCAACCTTTCTTAGTTTGTCCCAGATTTACCTTCCTTTGAAACAGTTTGATAACTTCACCTTTAGTGTTCATAGTACTCAGATTGATAAAAATGAAGGCATTAAAAAATTGTATTACTGCTGATAAATCTCATGCTTTGTTTTTATCAGCAAAGGTGCTTATTTGGACACTGTACCTGTGTATTAGCAGAATAGTGGATTTTGAAATGTGTGAGTTGACCTAGTGACAAGGGGTCGGTTGTATTAGAGGGTTTTGGGTGATGATCAATTGTGTGGAGCCATTCCCCTAGCATTTTTTTTTTTCCTGTTGTTAAGGCTGCCGTAAGAACTAAGCCCCAATCCTGGTTATTATCCACAGGCTAGCTGGACAGGAATCAGTGATAAACACACTGTGGCCTTCTGAGTCCATTTTCCAGTTAAGTATGAGGAATTTGACCATTGTACCTGGAAATATGGTGTTAGCTTCGTGCGAGTATGTATCTTGAAAATTGCTGAAATAAAAACTTTTATTTTAGGGTGGGGAGGGTTAAGGAAATGAATCTGATAGCTTAGGTTAGTTTTCCTTCCATCCTGTTTCTTTGTAAGAAGGAATGTTTCCATTTGGCCCAGTGAGAAATTTAAACTCTTGAAGATTATAATTCATAAAAATGGGTAGAAGATTAATATTTAGTCTGTCAAGATCAGTACTGTCCCCTCTTTGCACTAATTGTCAGAAAGCGCGCGAGGGCTGCTGAAGGGTAGCGGTGTGCGGCAGGACCCTCACATCACAGGGAGATGATTCAAAGGCAAACTGTCCTGCACCCTCTGGTATCGACTTGCAAATTAGCATCTGGAATCTAATTAAACAAGCTTAATGAAAGTAGCAGCTGAATACTGCTGGAAAAGACAATCAGCTTTTTTCCCCTCTCTGATACATATTCTGTACTATTGAAGTTGGTCACCAAACACATCATGTGAGCACAGTTAAAAAAAATTAGCATTTATTTGAAGAATAGAAACTGTTTTTCATTCTGTTACGCATTTGGCATGCTTTGGCGTCCCATGAGAGCCATGCCACAGCAGATAGTGCACAATATTTATAAATCCATGACAGGCAATAATAGCAACTTGAAAAATTCTTTTGCTAGAATCTCAAGTTGAGAGCTGCCAAAAGCTGAGAGGATCAGATCTGCAGTGGCAGCTGCTGTGCCCTACAGTTAGAATTCTAGACTTTGAAGATGCTCAACTTAAAGAAATGAAGACTGCAGGCTTAGCCAATTTTTGCAGGTTTCTAGAGCTCTGGCTCTCTGCCTTTTGAAGATGAGTTGCTGAAGCTTCTACCACTGCCTGAGGCGTGCTAACACCAGCAGGATCTTTTTTTCCCCCAGTCTTAGTGTGTCTTCAGTTTTAAGTAGCACATGCTTAGTCAGTGCCAACTGTGATGGTCCTTTTTCTGGTCACAATACCGAGGGATGAGCTCTTCCCCTATACCCTTTAGAGAGAAGCTGCAAAGATAGATGGTGACGTATACAAGTGCCACTTCAGCCGTCTGATTTATGGAGTCATATTTCATCACTTGGCAAGTGCTGGCCTCTAGAGAAGCCCTTATTGCTAAAGATGTGAGCAGCTATCGCCCTAAAGGCTTGTGGTTACCTCACAAACGTGATGCCAAACACGTAGCTACGGAGGAAACAGAATTAATCTGTCATTGCAGGCAGCTATAGATCCACTTTAAATAATGAAAGAGTTGATACCAATATGGTGTTCTATAGCAAATTTTAGAAATGACTGTAGTTTTTTGTTTGTTTAAGTCTAATAGTAGAAAGACACTGAAGTTTCAGATTTATTTGTGCCATGCAGATGGACAGTAGTGTAAGAGATCTGCATTATTTTGATTTAAAAAAAAGAATCTATTCAGTTTGGCACATAGACTGGTCCCAAGGGGAAGCATAGAGCATGAGTTCAATGTGGTCAGATGGAAAAGGGCACAGGAGCTTAGGAGCTAGAGGATTGGGCTGTGAGTGTGTTTCCACTGTACGCACGGCACGACTGTGGGCAAGCCACGGCCTGGCGCTGTTCATCCAGAAGACGGGGATCCAGAGACCTGCCTGTGGGTTGCTGTCAGGATTAGGTGTGGTCTGTAAAGCACTTCATATGATGGCTCACACAAAATTGGCTCTAAAATATGGCAGCTGCTTCTATTTTTTAGTAATTCAGTAGTAGGATACAAACATCACATAGCAACGATTAACATGATTATTTGTACTTGTGTCAGGCTTGATGATATAGATAGATATGATTCTTTTTTAAATTTTATATTTTATTTATTTATTTTTGGCTGCGTTGGGTCTTCGTTGCTGCACGCGGGCTTTCTCTAGTTGCGGCGAGCAGGGGCTACTCTTCGTTGCGGTGTGCGGGCTTCTCACTGTGGTGGCTTCTGTTGCGGAGCACGGGCTCTAGGTTCGTGGGCTCAGTAGTTGTGGCTCGCGGGCTCTAGAGCGCAGGCTCAGTAGTTGTGGCGCACAGGCTTAGTTGCTCCGTGGCATGTGGGATCTTCCTGGACCAGGGCTCGAACCCATGTCCCCTGCATTGGCAGGAGGATTCTTAACCATTGCGCCACCAGGGAAGTCCTAGGTATGATTCTTCTTTCTTATATGAAAGCTTAAAATCGGAGACAGGCCTAGCTAGTGGTCATGATAGTAGAAGAAGCCTGTTTAACACATAGCACAGGCTATGGAAATATTTGCCTTTTTGCTATGGGGAGAAGGTATTGAAAACACAGCAGTCATAATAGCTGATGCTTTTTGAGTGCTTATGCTGTGCCAAGCTCTTTTCTAACAGCTTTGTCTGCATCATCTTATTTACTTTTCAACAATCGTGCGGGGTCTGTACTTTGTTATCCCTGTTTTGTTGAGAAGAAAAATAGGGTGTAGGGAGGTCACATACCTTACCCGAGGTCACACAGCCGGGCAGTGATGGAATCATGGTTTGAACCCTGGTCAGTCTGGCCCTCCGATGTGATCGATCACCCTGCTCTTCTGCCTCTTTGCTAGGCCTGTAGTTCTTTGACAGCAGAGTGGGGAAGACATCTTATTCCAGGTGAGCAGAGATGTGGGCTGCTTGGGCTATTCCTTTTCTCTGATGAGGTCTTGTGAAGATGGCACGAAGCCAGACGAATGTCAGAGGAGGTGTATAAACCTCTTTGGTGAGCTCAGTGACTGGAAGGAACCCAGGGATGGAAAGATGCAAAGTTAGAAATACAGAGATATTGGGAAATATAAGTAAGTCATTTGGCTACGGAAGGTTTTTTTTTTCCTTCTCTTTGAATTCATCAGAATTTATTTTCATCTTTTAATTGTCCTCCCCCGCAAATATCCTGAGGTTGTTTTTTCCCTCAGAATTTCCAAATATTTACAGGGGAGCTGTTTTTCTCTATATAGCTAACGTTCAGATGGCATAGCCTTCTTCAAATTTAGTAATGAGACCAATAAGCCTTTAAATATTGGTGAATGGCATTTGTCCATTTGAGGCAAATCATGAATAACTTGAACCAAAAATAAATAAATAAGCAAGACTATCATATTTGAATAATGAGGTGTTCTTTTTACCCCAACTGCCAAAACTTTTTAATCTTCGTCAACAATTGTTCTGTCCTCCGTCTTATTTAGGTTGCATCTGTGCGACTCAGCTCAGGAGCCCTGACAAGCGGCATATGAATTCTGTATTCATTAGTGATCTTGATCCAAATGCCTCTGTCCCTGCCACGGGGGCTCAGGTGTGGAAGCTGCTGGCTAATCCCACCAGCTGACATTCAGAGGTTTAATGACTCCATAGGAAGGTGACCACTCGCTGGGAGGTTTGCTGGCGGAACCCACACAGCAGACAATGGAGATCAAGGAAGATGATCAGTGTTTAGCCGAGCACCTTCCTGTGTGACTTGAACCCTGCTAGCATCAAACAGAGTTTTAAGTAAATGCAAAATTAAAAACAAAACAAAACAAAACAAAAAACTTGCCCTCGATAGCTATCATAAACAATGATTTTCCTGTCTGTGTTGATATTGATGGTGTTTAAGACTGTTTTTCTTGTAGCAGTTTAATAGGTGTCAGCTTGATAAGCTGAACTTGACTCACTTTTCCAGATTTTTAGATTTTAAGGTTATGTTTGTCTGGTACTACATCTGTTTAGGTATCTTGTATATCTGGGAAAATATATATATACTTAAAGCCAAAATTAATCCTTATGAAATGTTTCTAAGAATCTATGCTGACATTTTTGTTTCTTGTGATCTCTAGCTTTAAAAAAATTACTATCAGAATGTGAATTCTTTGATTGATGGGTGACTTTTCACTAGATGTTTTGACTTTTTTTTAGGTCCTCTGTTCTAAAAATGTTGGATGCCTTATTATTTTAATAACAGCTTCATTGAGATATAGTTTACATGCATACAGCTCACTTACTTTAAGTGTACAATTCTGTGGTTTTTAGTATATTCACAGAGCTGTGCGGCTATCACCATAATCCATTTTAGACCATTTTCATCCCCCTCAAAAGAAATGCCATATCCATTAGCAGTCGCTCCCCATTTCCCCTCAGCCCTCCCAGCCCGAGGTAACAGCTCATCTACTTTCTGTCTCTACAGATATGCATGTTCTGGACATTTCATACAATAGGAATCATACAATATGTCTGTTGTGACTGGCTTCTTTAACTTACGTATTTTCGTAATATTTCGTCCTTGTAGCATGTATTGATACTTCATTATTTTATGGTTGAGTAGTATTCCATTGTATGAATATATCACATTTTATTTACCCATTCATTAGTTAATGGACATTTGGATTGTTTTCACTTTTTGACCATTATGAATAGTGCTGCTGTGAACATTTGTGTACAGGTTTTTGTGTGGACATATATTGTCATTTCTCTTGGGTATATATATACCTAGGAGTAGAATTGCTGAGTCATGTGGTAACTCTCTATGTTTAACTTTTTGAGGAACTGCCAGACCGGTTTACAAAGTGGCTGTGTCACTAGTAGTGTATAAAGATTTTAGTTTCTGCACACCCTTGCCAACATTTATCATTTGGCTTTTTGATTATAGCCATCCTGGTGGGTGTGAGTTGGTGTCTCATTGTCTTAACTGATGGATTCCTTATTGGTTAAGAACTAATGCAACTACAGAAATGTTTAAATGTAACTATGGAAACATTTGACACACTTCTTTATGCACTGGATTTGGGCAGTAATTGGGATGGTTGTGTGTTTAACTATTGGAAGGTCCCTTTTAGAGGCTCTCCCTGAGGCTGTTTCTGTCATTTGCTTTTGGTCCTAATTCCTGCTTATTGGTTTTCCTTAAGACCTGAAACATTAGACATAGTAAAGTGTGTCTTTTTTGTTAGATCAAAAATGTATTAATTTTTCCCCAGTAATTTTCTCTCATTGTATTTAACGTTAAAAAAAAGTTTTTAGAGGTTTCAGAACCCAAAGATATAATCCCTGGGGCCCTGTATAGAATTATTCCTGGTAGTGATTTCCAGTGGAGTTAAAGACTTAATTTTAGAAATGAACAGATACTAAAGTTGGCCTTATGGTTCAGTGAGTGATTTGGAGAATTACCATTCAACCTTTAGAATAGATGATAAGACACTGTTGATGGTTTAAAGCTTCTCACCAGCATCAGATGTTTTGAGTTGTCCCCTTTTGAAAGAGTGAGTTTGTTCTCCTGAATTTGAACCCACTGGTGGGCCAGCTTTGGAGAGGCAGAAAAGGACTTCTTGAGTTAAGGTTACTCCCTTGGATCTTCTTGCTCACATTTTCATCCTGTGGTGTTTTGTAAGGCAGATGGAAGTTCTCTCTGCTGTTTCACTTGATGATTCAAGAGCAGGACTTTGCTCCCTGCCATACAGAGTTTGGAATGTCACAGGTACATAATTGCTTCTCTCCCTTTGGATTCCTTCATCTTCCTTGACTTAGAAATGGCCACTTGGGGCCAGGCCTCTGGAATTCAAGAATCAACAAATCTAAGGGAACTGACCCTCTGTAAAATTTGAAGTTCTCCATTTCGAATTCTTTGAAGAGTAATGAGAACACTGCAAATGGTATACTGCCATAGTTATTGACTTTGAAAACTCGTTGTTGATTTTTCCACCAGAAATATTTCTGTGCAAAAATTTTTCCAGGTCTTCTACCCTGCTGTGTATACACTGAATTTCATTTTCTTATATAATCAATAATATGTAATCAATCAGCAGGTGCTAATTGGGTACCAGCTGAATGCATACACTTGGTGCTGTAATTCAGAGATAGTATTGAAAGAGACCATTCTGTATGACGGTGGAAATTCCTTAAACGGCTATGGGCAAAGTAGCTTGAAAACAAGGGATTATTTTACTCGGTAGTAGATAGGTAATTATTTATGATGCATTTCTTTGGAGCAGGTGTTCCATTTGAGATGTTTTTGCTTTACATATTTACTATAACTGTGAAAGGTAGGGGAAAATATACTATATAGGAGAAATATTTCACAAAGTATGTTGCTTGCTGCACCTGTGGCAAGGATCCAGCAGACAGAATGTAACTTCTTTGTGACCAGAGACTCTTGAATCGGAGAGAGGTAAGAGCTGGGGATAATGCTGGATAGAAATAAATGTTTGGTGACTTTCAACTATACAGGTGGAATTAAAAGGAAGATGTTATTGCTAATATATTTGGCATCATGTTATCAAAGAGAAAAATAGACTTCTTTATCTCTTATCAAATTGAATTGCCTTTGCTAACTTGGGTCTCAGGGACATAATTTAAGGTACTAAAAAAATGCTTCCTTTATGTAGGTTGTCTTTTTTGTTACTCAATCCAAGCCAAGATTTGGAATGTCATAGCTCCTTGGGAAAATAAATAAAAGAAGCTCTTTTATTACTTACTGATTTCATTCCATTCTAGAAATCTTATTTTGTAAAAATTTTGAATCATAAAAACATTGAACGGTGGCTTTCAGGAGAAGATGGGAACCCACACCCTCCACCCCGGCTGCTTGAATTTCACTGTCAGAAGTGAGGCTCTGTGTCTCAAATCCAGGAGGTCATCTGTGGGTAGAGGCTTGCAAGCTCTTGAACAATGGATTTCTACTTTTCTTGTGTATAAGTTAGAGAAATATAAGAAATGAAATATAGGACTGAGTGTTACTGGATGGTAGCTTAGAATCTTATAAGTTTTGCCTTGGCAGGTAATTTGGCATAAATTGTTAATGTAAATCTGGGTTAGTGGTGAAGACGTTATTTTAGTAAAAAAGATAAACTGCTGATTAATTCAGCATAGAACTCAATTACAAATTTAAAGTGTCTCTGCGGGACTCCCGGACCCTAAAGACAGCAGATGTTGAATTGATACTCCAGCATATTTCACAGTGGTATGAAATATTAACATGGTTTATTATACTTGTGTGGTGTGCGGTATTAGAAAGGGGGAGGTAGTGGGCATGTGGGTGTACAAAGCAGCCACACATTATACATTTGCTAATGTACACTGAAGTGTGATTAAGGATTTTGGGGAAGTTTTGTCTTCTTATTTTTAAAAAATCAAATAGCTCTGTGGAAAAATTAAGTTTAAAATAACATTTGGGGCTAAATATTTAAATGTGGTACCTATGTATGTTTACATTGTACATGTAAATGAACATAAAAATGGTAAACTTACTGACACAGGATATTTAAATGTTAAATGGGACCACTGCCTATAAGAGTAGGGGAACTTGAGGGCTTGAACTGTATTTTAATGAGTTAATTGTAAGCTTTCATGGGCTGGAATGTTTTCATGGGCTGCTGTACTGTTTTTACCTTCTGATCTAAAACATATGGTAATTTTAAAATGCCCCGATAATTTTCACAGGCAGAGAAGTTTCATTTCTAGCCAAAAAAAAAAAAAAGCTTTTATAAGGTTTTCATATATCTGCATCAACTCAAGGGGAAAAGTCAGCAAATTTTATGTATCGGAAGACCTGAATAAATGGAACTGCCAATATTTGAAGGGATTGGCAATTCTTAAGAGGTATGAGAAAGTTGGCTTAGATGAGATGTTTCAAAGCCATTACTACTATTATGACAGTTATTTTTTTTGCATCTCAGCCTGTATCAAGTCTAGGTTTTGCTAACCGAAGTAAAAACAGTTCCAGAAATAGCCAAATGATTACAGTAAGAACAAATGTACCTTGGATACCTCTGCTGTTTTGAAGGCTTTTTTAAAAAGGTGCTTTCTCAAAGACTTCTGAGACACATAAAAGTTGGCAAAGGCAAAAGAGCAGTGGGCAAAGAAACCAGAAGTGGTACCTACATCACCGGAAGAACATCTTCTTTATCCCCATTAGAGTCGCCACTAAGGCTTCTGTAAACTATTGAGAGATGGTGGTCATTCTGAGATGTGAAGGGCGGCCTTGAGATCCATTCACCTGAGTTCTGTTTATCTCCAGCCAGGTGCCAAGCTCTATGTCTGATTATGAGGCAGGGCCCTTTCTTAGTGACATTTACAGCCTAGTGGGGTGGTGGACAGGCCCACAAACAGTACTGAAAGAACGAGAATGGTGCACATAAGGGGGACGTAGTGGTCACGATCAGAGGAATTAGTGAAATCTGTCTGGGGAACTTCAAGGTGGCCTCAAAGAGTATGTGACTCCTCACTTGAAATTCTTTTTGTCTTGGGGTTTGAGGAAGGGGTGGGGTAGGGAGACTGAAGAGGAGAGGAAGCTATTCCAGAAGAGGGGCATCACCACATACAAAGGTGTGAGGACTCGTCCTCTAACTTTCTCTCAGTTGTGTAATCCTGGAAGTTTGGGCAGCTGAACATGTTTGGAAATAGGAAAACAAAACTCCAGACGGTGTCTAAAGTTGTCTGAGTGGTCATTTCCCGAGTCAGTGTGGGCTTTTAATTAGCATCCGCTCTTCAGTGTGGGATAAGGCCGCGCTTAGCTTCCCTGTCCCTGCGTGTGAATATTAGTTTAGAAAGCTGCCACGTTCCATTAGAGCTGGTTGTGTTTCGGCAGAGGGTGCAGGAGCTGTGTAGACTTTTCAAATGTCCTTTGAGATTTATGTTACAATGTAATTGGGAGATGCTGGTACTTAGTGTGTTGTGCATGGCAGAATGTGAGATCACCTGCTGTAATGAGACCCCAGCAGCATACCTCAGGAAGGTAGTTAAAGTTTTAACCTTAACAGATAATGTTACTTGCTGGTTTCTGTGAGGTAATTTATACCACTCCCCCCTAACCCTGAAATTGTGCAGAAGCCAAAATTTTTAAAAATATGAAGTTGTGCTAAATAGATATTTTAAAATTCCACCTAGTAGTACAGATTTTTGAAAATATTTGCAGTGAACATTGTACCTGTAGAACACAATCACACTCATAGTCGTTGTCACCCTCTCATAATGTTGGAATATGTTTTTTTCTAAAATCAGAACTGTGGTGATATTGGAATGCTGAAAAGACTTAAGGATTCATTAACTTTGATTCCTTGACAAACATATTAGTTTCTTTTAACTCAGGTAAATTGAATTGGGGTGGTAGAGGAATAAGAACAGGGCATGATGGAAAGTGTATGCATGGACTTTGAAGACGTTTAGGTTGAAGATTGATTTTTGCTTCTTCTGTAACACCTGTAGCCCCAGTTTGTAAAATATAAAACTCATTTGTAAAATGGGCTTAAAGTCAGTACCTGAAGGAACTGTTAGGAGGACCATATTTGTAAATTGCAGTCAGGCTTAACAAAAGTTTGCTCTCTTATCCTCTGACTACTTCTTGCCCCAAAATGTTAAAAGAAAATTAAAATGCCCTTTTCTTGGTCTGTTTCAGTTAAGATTTACAATCAACAAATGGCCTGATGGGAAAATTAAGTTAAATGGTATCTTTTTTATTGACATACAAGGTGGTTAAAAAACAATTTGACTCATTGTGTTTGCTGAGAGGTTTTATGCATGTATTTTAGGGAGATATAAACATTTGAATGTAGTACTGATACAGTGAATTTGATAGGCTTTTTGTTTTGGGATTTGATGAATGTACATTCTGTATTAGAAAAATTCATCAGGATGTTCTTAACAAGCCAGATGAATGATGGAATGATAGAGTAACATTATTTAAGCAATATGTTTGCAACTTTGAAGAATTTTAGAGGTACTTTAAAAAGATAAACCCATGAGTGATTAACCAGTTACATCTAAGGACTAGACAAGTATCATTACTGTTTTTGGACGCTAATTGTTTGGAGGTTCTGCTGTCTTGAGTGAAAAATCCATGGGCTCTGGAGTTAGACAAAACTATGTTGAATCTCAGGCCTTCTAGCTGTTGGCCATATGCCTTTGGGTTAGTCATTTTCCCTCTCTGAGCCTTGGTTTCCTGGATTTGTAAAATGGGCGTAAGGGGTAGTACCTACCTTAAAGGGTTATTTGGAAGAGTAAGTGGAAGAATGTACTTGGCACAGTGCCTGCAAACAGTAAATGTAATTTCTGTTTTCTCCTCCTTTTAGAATAGAATTTCTAGTGAAGTATAATAAGTGAAAATGTGCTACTTAGTACACTTCTTATTGACATGGCAGTGAAGTTTATGGAAGATGTGCATGTGAACAGTTTTATGGCGTCATTTTGAATTTCATTTGCAGTATAATTGCTTGTTTCATAATTGATTTGCTTTGAACTAGAGGTCGAAAAAACAAAGTACTGAGTTATTATCGGTTGCCCACTGCATTGGTAGTTCTGAAAGGGTTAAGCTTTTTTTTTTTTTTTTTAATTTAATTTATTTTTGGCTGTGTTGGGTCTCCGTTGCTGCGCGTGGACTTTTCTCTAGTTGCTGTTGTCTTCGTTGTGGTGCTCGGGCTTCCCATTGCGGTGGCCTCTCTTGTAGTGGAGCATGGGCTCTAGGCACGTGGGCTTCAGTAGTTGTGGCACACGGCCTTAGTTGCTCCACGGCATGTGGGATCTTCCCGGACCAGGGCTCGAACCCGTGTCCCCTGCATTGGCAGGCGGATTCTTAACCACTGCACCACCAGGGAAGCCCAAGGGTTAAGCTTTTTGATAACCGTTTGTGTAAGTTAGCAAGAGGGTAGAATCCAGTCAGTTTAGCATTCATCATGGGTTTCCTGCATACCAGCCACTGTGCTAGCAGTTTCTCCTGTGCAAAGAGTCTTTTAATCCTCATAACTGCCCTGGTGCTAGATGGTTTTAGGCCTTTTTTGCAGATGAGGAAATTGGGACTTAAAAATGTTGAGTGGCTTTACCACCCGGGTAACATAGCTGTAAGTAACAAGACTAGATTCATACCTGGATCTCCTGGATCTTAATTCTCTTGCCTCTGCCTCTTCCCTCCTCCTCCCCAGCCCCCATCACCATGATCAATATGGCAGATATATCCATCGACTCCAGAAGTTTCCTTATGCCCTTTTGGAAGGCTCCCTCTTCCCCCCAAGAACCTTAAGTAACAGTGTATCCGAAGGCCATGAGTGCCTGGGGTCCCAGGAAAAGGTGGTTGGCAGAGGCCTCATGGAACAGTATCTGAGTTGGTAGCACCTCATGATCAGGCTCTCCTGCCCCATCCTGTCTCTGCTTGTCTGCTTTACTTAGGCCTGTCTGCTTCTGCTTCCTCAGAACTGTACCTTGCACATGGCCAAACCCTCGTGACCATGAATCTCCCTTAGAGCTTCCTTCTTTACAGTCTTTTGGCTCTTGCCCCCGTAGGTAACTACTCCCTTATACTCTTTCTACCACACTCCAGAGGCCAGACAGGAGTATTTTGAGAGCCCTGCCACCAGTGAAGTGGCATTTACAGGTTGGTTCCAGCCCAGGTCATTTTTTCCAGAACAACCTCAGTATACTTTCATTGGCTCTGCCTTTATCTTGTGCCTTTTTGGCGACACTCTTTAGAGTTCCTGCTGCAGAATATATAATTAAGTTAATCATTGTCTCCCATCAACCCACCAGAAAAACAGCTGCCAAGAAGTTACAAAAGGCCTTTCTGTGAAGGCTGAGTTTGTTTAGAGTTTGGTCAGTGTCCGTGACTGATGCTGAAAGTCCAGGTGGCACTCTCTGCTTCTCCCTCTCCTGCACTCCCACCTGCCTGCTGCTTCCTCCTCTCCCACGTTCACCTCCCAGTCCTGCTGTTGGTCCTCCCCCGCCAGCCCAGGCCCACCATCACCACTGGCACTCGCTGGGAATACTGTCATCTCCTGCTTTCCTGTCGCCTGCCTTTGGCCTCTCCTCCCCCACTGCTTCCAGGCTGCAGTTTCAAAAAGCACACATCTAACTACATCATTTGCCAGCTTAAAATTTTCCACGTCTTCCCACTAGTGTGAAGGGTCAGCTCTCTGTATGGTCTGTGAGGCTCTCTGGGATTCAACCATGCTGAACTAGCCTACATGACCACACCCTTTCTCCTTCCCATTTTCATAGCTTTATTCCTGCCATCACTTCTACGCCTTGGCTTGGCTGCCATTTACTTGAGTGTCAAGACACAGCCCAGTCTTTATCACCCGAGCCCCGTGAGACCTCTGTACACTCGTAGTTCCATTGTCAGCCTTGCCTCTTAAGGACTCTTACCATATTGTACTTGTTTCCCTCTGGACTCTGCACTCTTTGTGGGCAGGATCTGCATCTGTTCAGGCCTTATTGCCAGTGTGTGGCATAGTGTCCATGAAGTGTATTAGTATCAGAGCAGAGCATTAGTAAATGTTTGCTGAACTAAGCTGACCTGTCCATTTGTTTCAGGGGTTTTGCATCATTTGAAATTCGCCTCATTTTTAGCCATCTTTAAATGTCCTAGAACAAGGGTGCTCTGTACTTCTTTGGATCTCCTTCCAGTCCTTCCTGATCCCTGTGGGGCTGCAGCAGCAGGATCATACAGTGTAACAGCCCCTGTAGCCTTCCCACGCACCCTACACTCGGCACAGGTTTCCTACCCTACAGGCTTTGGAGGTAGATAGGCTCGATGTGAATGTGGCTCTTTTTCACCTTTGCTGTGACCAATTTACTTCATTTCTCCCCCCCCCGCCTCTTTTCAGACGATAGCCCTTGCAACATCTCCAGGAGTTTATCGGCAGAGTTACCACTGACCACATTGTTTTATGGAGAGAGAGAAATATTATTAAGATCTTATTACTACCTGGGGTGGCTTGGTTTTCATTCGGAGGATTGTTGAACATATTTCTCACTCTTTCTTTAAACCCAGTCTTTCTTGTTTTTTGTTTTTTTCTCTGATTATATTTGATTCAGTGCAGCCTTGGAAATATATATTTGTATACACATATGCTGTGAATGCTGATTTCTTCTCCTTGTGGAAAGCAATATGTTCCCGTCTCTCTTGGTCCTTTTCCCTCTGGAAGCCTAGGTGTTTTTCCTTCCGTTCGCTGTCTCAGAATCCAGCAAAACCTCTTGCCCACCACCTTTTTTCCTGTGGTGGGATAGGAAGACATAGGCTTTGGTGGTGCCAGGCACTAACTTGGCACAGATCCCTGAGTCCCACTTACACACAGCCGTGTGCCTTGATTGTACCAGCCAACCATTCTTGCCCCTCAGTTTCCTCTGTGGTACAGGTGGAGATAATGAGGATCAAATAAGTACCATAAGTGTTTGGCTCAGACGCAGGGATGTGGTGGGTGTCCATGTTAGTTCTCTCACACCCTTACCTCTTTCCTTCTACTCTTGAACTTGCTGCCAATTCTCTTTGTAAAGTCTGTGTGTCAGGGGCATTCCCTTCCCTTTATTCCTCCCAACAGCCCTTGGACAGAGGCATTATCCCCATTCTGATGGCCCCCTATGGCTCAGAGAGAGTTAAGCACTGTGTTCATTAGTGACCCAGTTCTTCCAGGCTTCTCTTGTTCTGGGATGGCCTTTTCTGGCCCCTTGTGGTTGTGCAGCCTTTCACATCTCTCCTAGCCTGGGTTGTGCTCAGGCTTTTGCATCATTCAGTGATCTGGGACAGGCCAAGTTGGCAGGGACTTGGTTGGCAGTTCCTTGAATATGAATTCCCTTTCCCGTCCCGGCTGAAAACCTCTTAAATCACTCCTGCACCCTCAGCCGGCTTGTCCTTCATTATTTGCGTCATCCAGATCTTGGATGCCACAAAAGCTTCTGAGGGAAGAAATGGCGGCACCATCTAGACCTTAAAGACACAGTCACTAACTCACTCCCCACTCTGGACACACTTAGTGCCAGCTGCAGCTCAGTTACACCTGACAATTCAGGTGTTTACACAGGCAGACCGTGTTAACCCAAACAGCTCAAGCCAAAACCAAAACTCAGACACCTTTGTTTTTGTCACACGGTCCACTCTGAAAAAAAAATTAACTTTTTCCACTGTAAAATATGTGGCTATACAGGGGATACATCAGGTCTGTTGCATGGTACAGGAAGCACACTGCTTTTGGGGAGACTGTTTTTAAACACTTTTTTGAGCTGTTTAAATTTTATTCAACCATCAGCCATGAATGACTCCTTCAGGCCACATCAGTGACATAGTCAGAACCTCAGCTTGTCAACAGGCCACTGCAGAACATTGTGTTTAAACCTCTTCCTTTCTTTCGTGTGTGTAACTGTCTTTGAATGCTCTTGCTCCCTCGTCCCCAGTTGGGACTGGTGCAGTTAGGGAATTAGCCCATTTTGGTATCGATCTGTTTCATAATTAATTTCATGCTTTAGTTTGGCAAAGCCGTGAATGCATTTGAAGTTGATGTTTCATTTTTTTCATTTGTCGACGTTCATGCCAAGCACTGTGCTAGCTGCCTGGGATGGAAATGGCATGATTTTGGTCCTCTTTTTAGAGTCCAGACTCTTGTCACACACAGACTTTAATCTGTTCTGCTGCAGATCATCAGAGCAATAGCTTTTTTTTGCTGTTTCAAATCAAAGTGACAAAAGATTATGCAGATTTTTTCCAAGACGAATTTGGACTGCTTCAGTTCTTATTGAGTAAGATCGTTAGTTTTTAGTAAAGGAGCAAACTGTTGTGAACTAAATGGTCCTTGTAGATTTAACTGCAAATAGGAAAATTGGTGAAAATTGTGGGAGAGTTCAGCTATGATGCCACCCACATCCTTATTCCCCTCGAGCAAAGGTAGGAGAGCCACTGTCCCCTGACTCTTGCCTTGACGGTGGGACAGAAAGCAAAGGGGTGCCTCTGAAATGCCCTGAAAAACAGTAGAGCCAGGGGAGCTCCCTTCGTTATGAAGAAGGCTGAATATTTCTTTCTTTTTCAACCACCTTAACGTTAGCGCCTCAGCCACATAAATGGAATGTATTTTCCAGCAAATAACCAATTTTATTTTAACTTCTTTAAGAAATTTTAGTTACAAATCTATTGTTTCAGATGACTTGCCATATATGTGTATTTTCAGATTCCAAAGCTGTATTTAAAATGGTATGTTAGGTTTTTAGTCAAATGCATATTTAATATTTTGCCTGCCCCCAATGTAAGTAAAGCACTGTTCAGAAAGCAGAACTGAACAGTAGAATGTCGAGGGTTTATTTAAAGAGTGTTAATTTGATGCTGAACTGTCCAGGGTGCCCATTGGCTGGAGCACCTACATTTTACTCTGGTGACATTCCCAATCTAAAAATCACTTAAGTGAGAAGAGAAATTTGATTGTAGCTGTAGACAAGAATAATGTGGAAAAGTTTCTTTGCAGCACTATTTTGGACCTGCACCATAGCGGATGCTGAGGTAATCTGTCAGTTTGTGAGTGTCTACAAAATGCAACTCTCTAGATAACAGGTTTAAAGTAAAGATTTAATACAGTCTCCATCTCCTGTGATGTTGCAGTGACAGTTTAAAACTCATTCTCTAAATCTCAGCAGACTTTATAGCTAGCAGTGGGCCAATATAAAGTTTAATAGCATTACAACACATAAATCATCTTTTAAAGATGCTACTAGTAGCTGCAATATTAAATGCAGACAATCGCCTGTGTTATAAATAATTTATCAAACACCGTTTCAGATTAGCCTTCCATGCTGAGTTATTTATTTTAGCCTTTTCTGTACGATTCCTAAGGCACTTTTTGAAAGATCCATTACTGGTCAGTTTAATGAACTTGGGGGTCTGTTTTGTCCCCTCAAGCACTTGGGTACAGCTGTGGTGACCATTACATGGCCGACATGGACCTCTTTTTGCCTTTTACAAGTGCTGCCCATTTGTCATGTAGCGGTAAATGGAGCTGCACATTGGAGTCCAGGGACACATTGTGCGATGCAGTGATGGAGACAAACAGATAGCTCTATAAAGTGCTGCTTGTCACAGCTGACTTGTAGTACAGTAGTACATCACTCTTATTGTAATCTCATTTAAGAAGCAGGGGTGGCCCGGGGGACTGATATTCCCAGTTAGTTTGGTCTTCGTAGCCATAAAGCAGGAAGTGCTCCTTTTATATTCTCTGAACTTTTAGGGAGTGTGCTTTTTGCTTGGATTAATTATTATAGGAACTTCTCCACAGCACTGTGTGAAGATTTGTCAGCAGGTTTGTTTGGACCTCCTTCTCCTGGCCTGGGGTTTGGTACAGGCAGTCACTCCTTAGAGATAAATTGTGTTTCTGGGAGCCCTCTGGATTGCTGTATTAAATAAGTTACCATTTTTTAAGTAATAACTATATGCCAGACCCTATAGTAGGTGCTTTCTATACTGCATTTCTGTATTACAGAGGAAGAGAGTGAACTCAGAGAGGTGAAATGACTTGCCCAAGGTTGCACGGCAGTAAGTAAGTAGGAAACTGGAGATTCAAACCCAGTGTGTCTGCCTCCACATCTGCCAGATGACCTTGAACCTGGGTTGCCCAGCTAACTTTCGAGCACCAGGATCATGGTGATCTTTTGGCTGAGCAGCTCAAAGTAAAAGGAAGCTGCCATTGGCGTGGAGAGCCTTTTTTTTTTTTTTTTAATTAATTAATTTATTTATTTTAATAGCCTGGATGAGTCTGGCTGCTCTGTCTACACATTGAATCCAAGTTCCCTTGTGACTAGCAACATAAATCCATGAGCAGCTGGCCAGGGGAGGATGCTGGCCCGGCAGCGGGAGAGAGCCTTACAGCTGGGGTCACAGGCTCTGCAGGGCCCTCGTCAGAGCCCCTCTGTAGCAGCTGTCCCCAGGCGGATGCTGCTCAGAACTTATTAGGTCACTTTGCCTCTTCCAGAAAAGGGAGATGCAATTTCCTCATGAAGAATGAATCCTAAAGGAAGAAACAATGCTTCTGCATTTATTGTGAGCCAGAGACAGATAAAAATGTGGTGTTTTCCCCACCTCTTGCTTTTAGTTTGTGGTTTTTCTTAGTAGTTGTCCTAAATATTTGGTAGCACGTGTTAAAGACAAGACTTGTTTAATTGTGAAATTCACTATAAAGAAAACACAGTGTGAATATGCCCAGTAGCATATTTGCATATGTGTCTAGAATTCTGGGTATGGAAATACTGTGGTAAAAGACCATATTTGTCATATGATACAATTCCTGGCACATAGTAGGTGTCTGTAAATATTTGTTGAAGACATTAACCATGTAAGTAATGGGCAGACAAAAGAGCCTTGGCAATTTTCACTCTATTTGCCTTTTGAGGGTTTTTGGTGGAAGTGAGGAATATGTGAAATAAGACTTTGGATCTTAATATTGATCTCTGCCATATCACATTGTAGAAATGTTTAAGTGGTGGTCTGTGGGCAGTTTGGGAAACAGTGCTTCCCCCTGCCATGGAAATGACCATCAGAGGGACTGCTAGCTGGCTCAAAGAGAAGTTGGCAGCCACCATCTTTCTCTTAAACTTGCTCAGGTTCTGAAGATCCTTGCTGATGGGGGAATGACACCCTGAATCAAGGGACTGCTGTCCACTGTCCCCAACTTGCTCAGGAGCCCCCAGCTCAGAGCTGAGACAGATTACTTATGAGCTTGTGTGCTGTGGCATTCTGGCTCTGGAGCCCAGTGGGCCTGTTTTAACTATTTATTAGCTATGTGACCTTGGGCAAGTCATTGACACTCTCTCAGCCTTAGTTTCTGACAGTACCAACCTCAGAAGATGGTTAAGGGCAGGGGTAAAAATGATGATGATCATCAAAGTGCCTAACTCAGTACTTGGCACATTATAGTAGGTGCTTAATAAAATGTAAACTTCATTCCATTTCATAACATCTTCAGTCCTGTGTGTATGAGAGGTGGGTAGGACTGGGGAAGGAAAATCAGAGACTTGTGATATTTCCTTCCTTAATGAATTATCTTCCCTAGAATTGGGGGGGGGGGTGGTGGGAGGAATTTAAAAGGTATATTTCTCCAATTTTTAAAAGCATTACACTTTAATAGCACACATGATAATTTTATGAGTAACTCAGGCTATATGTAATATATTTTACACATTTTTAAGTTTTATAAGTTTATCTACTCACATTAAAGAATATTTGCAAAATAGAGGAAGACTCACCTGTAATCTCAGCACTGTCCGCATCCTGGTATCAGTGGATTGTAATGGATTGATGTCAGATATGCACGCCTAATATAATGTGTATATTTCAGTTTCTTGTAAGTCTTCCCCCATCCCCGTCCCCAAATATAAAATAATTTGGGAAATTTAAATCTGCAGTACTAAGTGCTGCCAGTGGCATTTGTGACATCCACTTGGTACTGTTGGCTGGCTCAAGGCATCAGCAGCAGTGATGAGAAAAGCAGTGATGACAAAGCAAAATAGTAAAACAGCAGAGAAGAGAAGAGGAGATGCAGGTCAGGAGCAGAGGTATAAGCAAGATGCTCTGATACACAGGACGCCCCCCCCGCCCCGCCCCACGGGTTATTTATTAACAGACGCAAGTTGGAATGGTTTTGCACTTGTTAAGTTAGTGGTTGGTTTTTGCCGTGTCTATGGTAGCAGCAGCAGCGGCGGCGGCGGCCATCTCCTGCTCTAGGATGCTTTATTTGCTACCACCTTCACTGGTTTCTGGTAAGGCTTTTGGCCTCCATAGGCTTGGGAATCCCAGGAGGGAACTTCTGATTAGAGGATCATGTTTGAATGAATTCTGTGGGGCTGTATGTGCACAAGAGAATAACTGGTTCCATTGACCCCACATAGGTGCCACTCAGGAAGTGGAAAAACCTGGTGGGATAAAGGTCAGAATAACCCCCGCAGCCCCTGCTGCTGGGTTGCTGAGGATCCCATTTCCAGCAGGGCCTTCTCTATCCTTCTCTGAGTCTGAAGAGGGCGCTCATGTCACTGGAATCCCACTTATTGGCTTAGGGCAGGCAGAGGAGCAGGAGCTCTGAGAGATCTCTCCGATCTTCTCAGGACTTGAAGACAGTGGACCTGCTCTTTGATCTCAGGCTGGAATTTTGGGCAGGGCATCCGTGTTTCTCCAAGGATGTTACTTGGATGAGCTCTTTACTTCAGCTTGCATGTTTATGGACTCTCATGCCCTGGTGTACCGGGAAGGTGGGCTACAGCTCAAGTTCAAGTCTGTTCTTTGGGAGATTGGTTCATTTTTTGTCCTTGTTACGTAGAGAGCTTGAACTTGGTGTTCCCCAGGTCCTGCCCTGCTGCCTCTGGCGCCTGCCTTCTGTGTCACTGCCCTGTTTTCTGAGTGCCTGGTGTGCAACCTGTCCTTCAGCCCTCCCTGAAGCTTTACGGACCCCAGCCAGTGTTCTCACAGCTCCTTCTCAGTTATCCGTTAGCCCTTATTACACTGCATTGTAGTTGACCTGAGTCTGATGTTTCTTGGTAAGAAATCAATTAATCTACTTTTCCACCAGTAATTGTTGGAGACTTAGACTTGCTCTTAAAGGAAAAGTAAGAGAGTGATTCAAAGAAAGGAATCACTTCAATGAACATGCAGACTCATTAGTGGGAGGGGATAGATTCTTTTGGGCAAGAGGTCCTACCCTTGGCTCTGCCAACATTTCCCCAGAGCTGTGTTTTGGTGTTAGTTTTTTCCCCATGATACTGACTTTCTTCATTATGTTACCAGGAAGCAGATTCCAACCATTTTTGGACATTTTTGATCAGGGGCCTGCAAACTACACCCCATGGGCCAAATCCAGCCCAGTGCCCATTTTTGTTTTATGAAGTTTTATTGGCACAAGCCACGCCCACTTGTTTGCATATTGTCTGTGGCTGTTTTGTGCTACCATGACTGAGTTCAGTAGTTATGATGGAGACTGTGTATCTACAAAGTCTAAAATATTTACTACCTGGCCCTTTGTAAAAAGTTTCCCAGGGCTTCCCTGGTGGCGCAGTGGTTGAGAGTCTGCCTGCCAATGCAGGAGACACGGGTTCGAGCCCTGGTCTGGGAAGATCCCACATGCCACGCAGCAACTGGGCCTGTGAGCCACAATTACTGAGCCTGCGCGTCCGGAGCCTGTGCTCCGCAAGAAGAGAGGCCGCGATAGTGAGAGGCCCGCGCACCGCGATGAAGAGTGGCCCCCGCTCGCCGCAACTGGAGAAAGACCTCGCACAGAAACGAAGACCCAACACAGCCATAAATAAATAAAATAAATTAAAAAAAAAAAAAAGTTTCCCAACCCGTTTTAGATGATAAATTGCCCTGTCAGCCCACAGTTCTCAGTTATGTGGTGAGCATCTGACGTGAAGCGGTTTGTTTAAGATTAAGAGGGAGTGTGTGCATAAAGGGCTTGAAAGGCCTGGGTCTCTCACTTACCAGCTGAGAAACCTTGGGCAGATATTGAGGTACTTTGAGACCTTTCCTTCATTTATAAAACAGGCACTGAAAACAATGCCTACCTCACAGGTTGGCTTTCTTTTTTTTTCCCTTTTCCTTTTCTCTTACTGCTTGTGAAGGCACTCTGTGGACATCAGAACAGACCCTCCATATGACTGGGGACACTATTGTTGATATTTTCTTTCTCAGGAGGAGGAAGCCAAGAAGCTGGTGAGTGAAGCCATAGCAGCTGGCATCTTCAATGACCTCGGGTCTGGAAGTAACATTGATCTCTGTGTCATCAGCAAGAGCAAGCTGGATTTTCTCCGCCCGTACTCAGTGCCTAATAAGAAGGGAACCAGGTAAGTGAAGGAGATTCTTCCTGTGGCCACCCTTTTTATATTCACGGCATCTGGACAGGGTTTTCTTGATTCTTACCCACGTTAAGTAAAGCCAGAGTCCCCAAGCCAGCTTTATTCAACAGACCTTTGAATCATTATTTGTTTTATGATTGTGGGCTGCTGTCAGGTGTAGAAAAGTGATACAGTTTGTAAAATGTTGATGGGAGAGGTTGAGTGGAAAGACTCCTAGACTGGGGATTGCGGGGAGAGCTTTGAATCACGTGCTGTCCTTTCTCTAGTCTCTTAAAGATGCCTCTGAATTCTGTATGAAATTCTGTGAGAGGTACATTCTCCAGGGCATCCAACCCATAGCTTTTCCTCAGAGTGGTTTCCATTTCCTAGATGGTTATCAGCCATTAGTTAAGAGTCTCTGAAAGTTAGCCTTGGGAGCTAACTGTTGCTTCCTGCTGTGGAGGGAGCCATGCCATTTAGCCCGTGGCACATGCCGAGCAGGCACTGCTCTCCGTGGTGCAGTCCAGCTCGGAGAGGGGGGCGAGCTTCTAGTTGATTTGCTGGCGGAACTGGAAGGTTTCCCGCCCTGGTGGCAGGTGAGCTGCTCATCAGCAGTCCTGTACGGCCGTCCAGCTGCCTGACCTCTTCCTGGAGGCTGAGCTGCTCAAAATGTGGCTTCTGAGCTCTGCCCCAGCTGTCTTCATCTGACAGCAGCGTACACAGCAGCGTTTATAAACTGAGCCCCAAGCTCCACTGGAGGAGAGCAAGCACATCACCTTCCACGATGCTGCTTTAACTCCCACCACATGTACTCAACTCCAAGTCGGGAGTAATTCACAAGGAACAAATAGAACATTGAGAACCAGTGGGTATTCACCGCAGTGTGCGCTCAGCATTGTGAAGACGTGTTCATGATGGGGTAGGGCAGCACAGCAGCAAAGAGCTCTGGCTCGGGGTGGGGACCTGTCATGGCCTGGTGTGGTGACTTTGGGCACCTGTCTTGGAAATGATGGAGCTAGACTAGGTGATCGCTAATGAGCCCATGGAATTCTCGGGCCCTAGGTGGGAAGGGAAGCAACCTTTCAGGCCTGGGGCTGTGTTGGACCTGGCCTTGCACATTCCCATTGGCTCCTCTGCAGCCCTGTTGTGCAGCCCACTGTTGCTTCAGGTAGAAGCCCTCCCCTCGTGCTGCTGAAACAGGTGCTGTAAGCCAGGATGGTGAGGAGGCTCTTGTTGTGTCCACACCTCCCACAGACGTTGTGGATCAGATGAGTCAGGCGCACAGAAGTCACATGGGCCTCTGGCTCCAAGGCCACAGGCTGCCATGGGTCCATCCAGTGTGGGGGAAGGAACAGCGTCTTCACACCAGCAGGGGAGGGGCGGAGCACATCTTAAAAAGGTGCTGCTGCTCGGATCCTTTAAGAGAACTTTGTGGGGACCGTGGGAAGTTTTCGCAGAAATAAAGGCCAGCTTTTCTTGGCTGTGCCTACTCCTGGTTTTGTACAGAGCTCTGTTGTGTCGCCCTCTTTTTTCTGCTTCCTGCCGTCTTCAAGCACAAGCTCCCATTTGAGAGGCTGGCTCTTTAGGGAGCACGTAGTCATGGCACAGCCAGCAGCCTCCTCTTAGTCCATGTCAGGTTGACAGAAATAGTGTCCCAGCTGGGGACAGATGAGAGGAACAGTTGGACTTGTGCTGCTGTTTGACAGTGTTGTAATTCCTGGCCCCACTGTAAAATCAGCCGTTCAGATTTTTATCTTCTAGACTGCCTTGTGCTCAGAGAAACCTCTGTCAGATTCACCTTGAGAAGGGTGGTGTTGGGTGTGTCCTTGTGCTGATCTACCATGTCCCTGTGGGGACAGTTAACTCTCCCTTCTTGAGTCTCGGGAGTGTGGTCAAAAGTGACAAGCCCAGAGTCTGGCTGCGGGTCATTTTTATACTGTTTATGCTTCCAAATATTTTTAAAGTGTTTAAGGTAACAGTTATGTCATTCTTGTTACTATTCAAGAGAATGGCCATGGCAGCTTAATGAAAGGATTCGCTTCCTGCTGGTTACTGAAAGGTACTTTAGGGAGGTTGAAGCTTGAAGGCAGAGGCCCAAATGCTTTCCAGCATCTTCTGGGGATGGTGAGGTGGGGAAGGAAATTTGAATGTCCACCTAGTGCCAGGTGCTCTATATTATCTCTTTTCATGTGCATCATGTCGACCAGGTATCCCCATTTTGTAGCACTTGAAAGCCGAGGAAAGTGAACCTTGGGGGAGCTGAATCCTCCCAAGGTCGCAGAACGGGGAGTCAGGAGAGCCAGGATACCAGTCCAGGCCTGCTCGCTGCCTGCATACTTGTCCCTCTCTCTAGCCCTCCATCAGGCCCCTTGGGGGGATCCTAACTCTCTGCGTTTGTTTTTCTCATTAGGTTTGGCCGGTACAGGTGTGAGAAAGGGACCACTGCAGTCCTCACTGAAAAAGTCACTACCCTGGAAATTGAGGTGCTGGAAGAAACAGTCCAAACAATGGACACTTCCTGAATGGTGTTGGTGGATGTCTGGTTATTGCTCTAGAAGACTGGGGGCAATGGAGGCTCCCCCTGTAAGACATTCGGCCAGTGTTTGCTGAATGAACCCAATAAAAAATGAAAACCAAGTTAAGTGGCTGAAGTCTCGGGGCTGTGTGGTTTTTTGGGCTGCTGAGGCCCATTGACCTGGCCTCCCCTTCAGGATGTTAATCCCTCCCTGAATACTACTCTGCGTTCAGGTGGGTGTAAGAGCAGTTTAATCCTTCTAAAAACAGACGAGGCCTCATTTGTTGCAGGAAGTCAGATTGGGTTGCTCTGATTCTTCAGTTGAACATTTATTACACGCAGCCCTTGTGCTAACTTACTTTCTCTTTGTTCAGGGTAGTCCCAGGTTTTTGTTTTTGTTTTTTTAGGATGAGTGCAGCACAGCCTTTTACCCCAACAGCCAAGTAGGAAAGAAATAGAGATGATCAGTTCTGAGTACCAAGAAAAAGCAGGTAGGTGGACAGTTTTGCTTTGCTATAGCTGCATGAACCTGGGTGAACTCCACTTTGGCCAGTTTCACTGAAGTCAAAAGAATGCTTTGGGCCTTACTATCTGTAATGATGAGGATATCATCGTTTCTCAAACACTCAAGCCTGGTGAATGGTTGAAATTGTATACCTCCAGAGGGTCCGAGTAGTAGGCAGAATTGTTCTCATGGTGTCGAAAGCGGATGGCATACAGAAAGCAAGTTCATCTGTGTCCAACGCTGATACTGCCAAGGGAGACAGACAGACACAGTAGGGATTCTGAGAGCCGTAAGCAGAGTATTTGCAAAAAATCTGTCTGGAATCAGAAAAACTTTCAGTGGTGAGTGCCAGACAGGACACAGGGTGTGACTGTCCCCCAGAGCAAGCATGGCTGGGGGGACAAGAGAAAGAGGCCTGGTGCCATGGTCTTCCAGAGTGAGCACACTCTTGGGCCAGCCTCCCTTGTTAAACTGCCAGGAGTGGGTGGGGAGAACAATGGAATTATTTAGGATAGCAACTTGGCTGACGATTTATCAAAATTATCTGGGGAGCTTAAAAAAATTCCCAGATTACTCAGAATGTCTGAGGCCTGAGAAATTGTGTTTTTAAAGGAGGCTCTAGAAATTGTGCTTTTAAAGGAGGCTCTAGAAATTGTGCTGCGGTGTGAAGCTGTTTTAAAATTACTCATGAATCGTACTCATTCACAGAAGGAACCCCTCTTACCCCATTTTATTTCAACCATGGAGAATGAGTACAAAGCAGAGGCTGCATCTGAAGAAAATTTCTCAAACCCGACAGTGTTACAGTAGAACAGAGTTCACACATGGAAACAGCGCAGTGGCCCAGCCCAAATCCTTTATCCCTAGGGAGGCCTGGTCAGAGCTCCTGACCAGGACACCAGTGGAGCGGACAGGCATGTACTCTTTCTAGAGGGCTGAACTGTCACTAAGTCGTGGATGACAACTTAGACCATTTGAGGATTAACTTGAGTGTAAAAACAAAATTCAAACTATTTCCTTCAGAGCTTGAGTTTTCCTTAAGTTCACATTTATAAATTAGTCTTCACAGTTAATCCTATTTGGGAACAAGAAATAAATGAACACATTTCTGGTTTCCTACAAAGAATACGGCTGTACATTAACTCTTGACTTACATGGTCCATGGACTTCAGCTTTGTGAAGGGGTGAGTGGCTACCATTTTTGGATCGTCTGCAATGTGCTAGGTAACTTACATATTTTATTTCAAATTCTGTCAGCAACCCTGAAGGTAGATGTTATTAGTCCCATTTTACAGATGAGGCAACAGGCTCAGAGAGGCTAAGAAACTTGCCCAGGGTCATGCTAGGAAGGTGCAGAACCAGAACTTGTACAGAGAACAGCCTGAGGGCAAAGCCCGCATATTTTCCATATCCTGTGCTTCCTTCTCACGGAAGAAAACACTTAACACTGATCATTAAATGAACAGCCAACATTCAAGCAGGTGAGGTGCCTAGTACTAGCAGGTGTTCAGGAGAGGACGGCTGAGCCGGGCTGCACAGAAAACACTCATGGCTTTCAAATACTATTTGCCTCTATACCAGATGCTGGGTTCGCCTCATCGTCATTCATCAAGTTATAAACGTAGATAAAAATATTAGGAAAATCTCCACTCTACTTAAAAAATTATTTCCACTTTCTCCCCTTACAACAGAGTAAATTAAGCACACAGCTTGATTGTTTGAAAAGATTCTAAAAGAGCTAAACCAAACTTACTACTAACCATTTTAAAAGGCTCACTACAAATCACACAGTCTCCTGGATTCTCCTGTTAGTTTAAACCTTGACAGGTCACTGAAGGAATTATCCGAAAGATTCACATTACAGTCCAGATATAAGAGGTGCCTCAGCGGCTCACTGAACCATCCACCCTTGTTAACAACCCAGCTGAGAGTGTTCACAACAGTTTAAAGAAAGGACTTTCAAATTTGACCACCAGTAACACGTGACCAGTGCCCCTCCCCCCAGCAGCCCTGTATTCAGCATCTGCTGTAAAGCCCGGCCCCTCTTTGGGGAACCTGCTGAACCCTCTTGTCTTAGTTGGTCTCGGCTACCAGGTGGCCACTTTGGAGAGAAGACTCAGGTAAGGCAGAGCGGTGTGGCTTCTGAGAAGGCGCGCTGCATCCACGCTCAGGTGCTCGAAGTCCACACGTGCATCTGTTTGGCAACCTGGTGCACGTAGCTGATGTCGGGTCTCTGGTTGGGGTCAGGGTGGATGCACATACTGACCAATTCTCGTAACTGCAAGGGAGAGGATGATACGTGTATTATTTGTAAGCAGCCTTGCTGAGGCTCTGCATTAACTCATGAACCCTCAGGGCAACTAGAATATGAGGAACGGTGCCCAAGACAGGTGAGTGGTGGGTGAGTAGTCACAGTCACCAGGGGAGAGCAGGACCAGCACCAGGCCTGTCTGGCCTCAAAGGCCATGAGAGTGGTACCTCCAAATAATGTTGAACTTTCAACTGCCTACACTACTGGCTAAATCTGTGTGTACAGTGTGTGTGTCTGCTGTCAGTCATGCAGATGCCCAAACCAGAGGACAAAACTCAAGGCAAGGGCTTATTGATCATAATAAATGTATTAACATGCAGCAGAGCTGCAGTCTGCCTACCCCCTGGCCTCTTTATTGTGCTCATGAAAGACGGAGCTTTTAATTATACAGACACTGAAGGCTGCTCCTGCCTCGGGGTCGGGGAGGGGCACCTTGATCCTCTGATCACCTCCATTCTTCTGATAGCCAGAGTGCCAATTATTTTAATGGTAATTAAAATAATGACCGTAAAAAGCCTACGTCTTAACTTGCATCACTGGGCTCACTGCAATTTTTTCATTTAAATACCTGCTGCTGGAGGGGCTGGCCAGGGCCGCAGCAGGGAGAGGGGAGATCCTAAGGGGGCTCATGGGGACTCTGCGGCCATGGTCAGCAAGTCTGGGGTGGGCACAAGGGTCATGCGGAGGCCCAGGCTACAGTGCACACTCCCTGTTTCACTCCTGAGGTGTTCTAGGCTGAGGGGCCTGGGGTTCCTCCCCCAGGAGACGCTCCAAACTGCCTGCTGCCTTTCTGGGATTTCACGGCTGTATAAACACTGGGAAGCCCCTGGCCAGATGCAGCTGAGCCTGCAGCCGGCTTGGACACTCCTGGAGTCTGAGGCTGCCCACGATGAGACCATACTCTTCAGAACCTTACAGTATTCAGGGGAAGGTAGCTGTGGTTGGCCTCTGACAGGTTAAAGTGCCCAAGAAAACCACATTAAGGTAAAGTCTCTGTGACCCGAATTGCTCATTTGTAAACCACACAACAATAAGTGCATGTTTGAAAATTTCAGAAGAGAAAGTGTCTTATTTCCATTTCTAAGAGGACAATATAACTTCAAAAGTGAGGTGTGCTGAGGAGCTCCAGTGCTAAGAATTAGCACCTCCAGAAGTTGCACATAACGGGTGAAAGCCAGGTGCTCTGGGGAGTAGGAGCTCTGGACACTGGAAGGACTGACTTGGGAGGGAAGGGGGCTGAGGGCTTTATGTGGGTTCGTTCATTTCAGCTTCATAACCACGAGGCAGGGGTTACGGTTCCCATTTATAGATGGGGAAACTGAGGCACAGAGAAGTTGTCATTTGCTCCAAGTGGCATGGCTCCAAGCTTCTCAACAAATTCCAACAACAAACAAAATTCCAAATTCAAACAAAAGATGGGGAAGAAAAACCAAATGCAACTATTAACTTGGTGAAGAGCACTAACTAGTTTTTCCTTTCCTGCCAACTTCCACTCCGGAGCACAAGTACTTCCTCCAAAGGTACTCGTAAGAACTCCGTAGGAATGTGCGCTCCTGCCCCTCACTCTGCTGGGAGTCTGCAGAGCCGCAGGCATGGCACTGGGAGCAGAGGGTGCCAGGAGAAGGGTGGCTGATGACCTTTCTAGCTGGCCTGCCTGGATCCAGGGTTAGCACGCACTGGGGCACCTGGTTGCTACAGCTTGGCCGGCCCGGACCCAGGGCCCTGGTGGGCAAGGGCTGCTCCTTCCAGAGCTTTCAGGATTGTGAAGTGAGCAGGATGCACGGCTCCTCACTCTGGCTGGACGACTGGCTATAGAAGAGGGGCGGGTGCCCTCAGGAAACAGGATAGCGCAGTGGCTAGGCGCAGGTCATCTGGGTCAAACCCTGCCTTCACCACAAGCAAGTTACGTGACTTGGGCAAGTTACTTAACCAGTCTGTGTCTCAGTTTCCTTCCTGGTAAAATGGCATTAGGAGTGGGGTAGGGGGGGATTCAACACAGTAAATCATAAATGTGAGCCGTTAATTATTGTGAGGCAGTGGCCTGTGGTCATGCAGGGTGGGCCCATGGAGGGCTCAGACTCCTGATCACACCCACTAGCATTGACCTTGAACAAAAATAACCCATATTGAGAATCTACTCTGAGCCAGGCCCTATGCTACAGCCAGATGATGATGGTTGTAAATGCATTGCCTTAATCCTTAATCCAATGAGGTGGATTCCAGGATTATCCCATTTTACAGATGAGGAAACTGAGACTCAGTTCAGTGACTTGCCCAAGAATAGTGAGGGGAGTATGTAAACCTGTGCCTCTGTTTACACTCTTAACCATGCTGTGCTGTAAGCCTGTCACCTCATCCTCACTTTTTATCCATGAAGGCAAAATATTAGGCCTGTTTTCAAGATGAGGGAACCGAGGCAGATGATGCTCTCCCACAGCCTCACCTGTCACAGCCTGATGGCCAGACCTGTCAGGCTGTCCTGCGCTCGGTGTAAAATGTTGAAAATAAAAGGCCAAGGGGTCTGACCTAGGTTTGTGGCGGCAAGACCAGGCTGCTTGCTTTGGTTCCCTGTCATGGCAGCAGAGTGGCCGCCAGCAGTGGTGTGGGGCCGGCCAGGCCCTGCCACCCACTGCGTCTGGCTCCTGTTGCTGGACGCCGGGAGCCCGTCTCCGGGCCCCGCAGCAGCGAGCCTCCCACTCGAGCACTGGGTTGGGAGCCAAACGGGCAGGAGGGTGCTGACGGGCCAGCTCCTGCTGGTTCCTGCCAGTGGGTGGCCTGCAGCCTTGCTGTCGGGGGGCCCACACTGGGGTCCCTGAGACCTCCGGTAAAATCAGTCTGCTTGTTTCCCCTTCTGAGTCACTTCCCCAGAAATCTTCCTTCTCGGCTCTGTTAAGTGAACCCAAGCTCAGCCCCACAGCCCTGGGATCTTGGAGCTGCCCCTCCTCGAGCCCTGCGGGTCGCCTGGAGCTCACCAGGCCCAGCCCCGGCGGCAGCAAACTCACCTTCTCAGAGTAATGTTCTCCGGGGAGAGGTGGGTAGTCACACTGCTCGATCTTCTGGCAGAGGGAGAAGAGGTTCATTTTATCTCCATAGAAGGGGCTCTGAAGAGCTGCCATCTGCAAGGAGAGGGGGATGAGAGATGAGTTTTCAGCCTTGAGGTCCAGGGCAAAAGGGGCCGCTCCAGATGGCGGTGTGGTGCTTCCGGGTCCTCACCGCAGCGGCTGTCCAGCAAGACTCCCCCATGTCCTGAGGAAGCTAGGGTTCAACAGAAAGTGGCAGTTTTAACACGATCCTTGTTATATAAGCAAATTAAATGGGACAAAGGTTTCAGTGACAAAACTGTAAAGGCAGTAAAGAAGGGGCAGCTGAGTCCTAAGGGCCAGCCGTGAGCAGGCGCACGCCTGGCCTCTGGTTTCCTCATCGAAAATGGACGCAGCTCCACCTGCAGGGCTGTGGTGAGGCAGGGCTGTGGTGAGGCTTGGCTGGCACAGGAGGCATCACAACCTGAGCGGACATCATCTAGCTCCATCCCGAAACCAGGCCCTCTGCTGGGGGACCGTGGAGGCCCCAACGGGTTCTCACCCAGTCAGGGAACTACCCGGACTCCCCACCCCACCACTCAGAGCACGACGGGGGGGGGGTGTCTTCAACGGGGGCACACAGGAGCCGTGGGCTGCCCGTGAGGCAGCCCAGCACGGCGCCCGCCAGCCCCATCTGCTGATTACTCCGTAATGGGATTCAAGTGCTGCTTGCCACTCCCGCTCACTGTTGCCTGCCTCCAAATGACGGCCCGACACCTCCTGCTAATGAAGTGCCGTCGGGTAATTGTGCCCGCCTGTCCGTTTGGCCCTGGTTCCCTTCAAGGAGCCGGGCTGCCAGGGCCACTCGGCATAGACTCCACAGCCGGGGCCTGTGGGACACCTGAGGAATCCTCACTCCCCTTCAGGCTCCGGAAGGTGGGTGGGCGAACCCTGTCTCCGGGCTGGAGGAACCCGTGGTAGCCCATCAGCTTTAGTTTCCTGGTGTGCCCCATGCTCTGTTCACCCCTGTGAACAGGTCAGGTGATCCCAACAGCAAGCAGGGCTTGCCTCCTTCAGAAGCGCACAGGGGTCTTCAGAGCCCAGGCAGTGCCCTTGGGCTTCCAGATGGCCTTGGGAGAGGCAGTGTGGCCTGGAGACTTGGGGGTTTCCTCTGACCCAGGTCAGGAGTCTGCCCCGGGCAGCACCTGTGGGCCAGGTGCCTGGGCCCTGACTGACTGCTTTCACATGGGTGTCTACTCCCCCTGACCAGGGGCTTGGGCCCCTCTGAGGAGGGCTGGGAACCCGCCTGGACCATGAAACCCACCCCTGCGGGACGGCTGCAGGGAGTGGCCCTGGCACTTGGCGGGGCAGGATAAGTATGCAGAGGCCCTGCCCCCTGTGGGCTCAGGCAGCCTGACTGAACTGGCTTTACCATCTAGCATGCAAAATGGCATCACTTGGGTGATGTATTTCCAATAATTAATATGAGAACCTCGGGTGCAAAGGGTTAATTGGGCAGTTTCAAAAGGACATCTGTTGCTACAGTAGAGAGCAGCTGAGGCTCCAGGGCAGTCATTCGGGGTGATGTGGTGCCCTTCAAGTCACGGCAGGAGGATTAAGATGGATTTTCCTGGAAAGCGTGTCTGTTCAGAGTAGAAAGGATGTCGGCCCCACTAACACGGGCTCTGGTTTTTCACGTGTCTGACCTGGGAGAGGGACTGGGTGATCCTTTCAACAAGCCAGCCTGATCTGATTTGCACAAAACTTGCTGTGTGGGACTCCAAAAGGGCCCCAGAATGGCGACGCATGAGCCCCGTATCTGCTGTTCCCTTCAGAGAATCTCTCCATCCTTCCTGGCACCTTCCCCACACTGTTTCAGAAAAGCTTTCTGAACAGGGTCAGCAGCGAGCTATGCCAGAGGAGTCCTCTCTGCCTCCCTGGCTCACAGTGGCTTCTGCATCCATAAATGCAGATTCTAGCGGAAGCAGCGTCCCGCCTGCTCCCCTCCAGCTGCCGGTCACGGGCCTTCCACCCAGATCAGAGCACTGGGCTGTGAAGGAACCTCTGGGGCTGCTTGAGACACTGGGATTAGAACGATTACCCCGGATGGCGAGATCTCCTCGTACCGGCGACCACCCACCTCTGACTGGTTGAAGCAGAGGAGGAATTGCTGTTTGGGGCCTCGTTAGAACTGCCAAAGCCACGGCTCTCAGCGCTGCTCCTCAAATGCAGAACTTTTCCTGCCTGGCGTTATTGGGGTGACACATAGCCGGGGAAATGGGAGAGTGTGGCCACTTGCCCCCGCTGGGAGGGCTCAGGGAAACTGGTGTGTGATTTAAGATGTCAGAAGGAGAAGGGGATTCTGACTCAGAGTGCACAGCGACTGCCTTTGACTCTGGCCCTGTCAGGGCCTCGGACATCCATCTCATCACCAGGATCTCCCGAGCTCGTCCGGGAGTGAAGGTTGAACCCAGAGGCTAGTTGGCCAAGCAGTCTGCAGCCCTGCTTCCCCACGAGGTAGGGGGCATCCAGACCATTCTCTGGCTCAAGCCAGAATTCCAAAGCAGGATTCCATACAAGGTACGGCTGAACCTGTCCCCTGGCCCACTTTCTTGCTGGTCTCAGCCTCCTCAGGCTGAGGCTGCCGTAAGAAGGCCCCCCCACTGAGGATCCTGATTCCTTCAGCTCTGTGCTCAAAGCTGAGCTCCCATGTAAATAAATAAATCCTGCAGAGCCCAGGCAGCCTGCTGAGTGCCTCCATGGGATGTGCCGGGTAATGAAAATAAAGCGCCAGGTCTTCCAACAGGCCAAGCTTGGGCATCCCTGCTGGGAGCTCCTGGAGGGGCCACTGAAGTTGCTGGGGGATCCTCACAACCGGGCCTTCCCCTCAAAGGGGCCCTGAGCAGAGGCCCTGCATCTCTTTCTCCACCAGTCATGCCTTCCCTGGTGGCTGGAGAGAAGGGGAGAGGCCCTGGCTCCACAAGGACCACTGGTCCCTTCCTGGCTCCTGTTCAGAGGAGGGCAGGCATCGACAGTGTCAGTGCCCATCTAGGTCACTGCCTTGCTGTGTGACCCTGGGAGGTCTCTCCACCTCTCTGAGCCCGCTTTCTCCCTTACAGCAAAGCTGGGACTGGCCTGGTGTGATTCCTGTGATTCACTACAATGTCCAGGGCAGTGCTGCTCCCGGCGGCTGAGCTGTTTGGCCCGTTTCTCCTATGCTGACCTCTTCAAGACAGATCCCACTTGGCACCCCCCCTGAGGAGCTCAGGCCAGGTATAGTGCTTTGTGGCGGCTCCTCACTAGCCACGGGTCAACATCAGCACCTTAAGGTGGCCTCGGGAGGTCCTCAGTGACATCGGGATGCCCAGGTGGAAGGGGGTGTGGTGGGCTGAATAAAAGCCCCCAAAGATGTTCATGTCCTAATCCTTGGAGCCTGCGAATGTGTTGCCTTATATGGCAAAATAAATTCGGCAGATGTGATGAAATTAAGGATCCCCAGATGGGGGGAGTGTCCCAGGTGATCCAGGTGGGCCCTAAGTGTAATCACAGTATCTTTATAAGAAGGAGCAGAGGGAGATTTTTGAGTACAGAAGAGGAGAAGGAGGTGTGCTGACTTAAGTGATACGAGGAGGAGGTCACAAGCCAAGGAATGTGGGTGGCCTTTTCATTTTCCTTGCCTTTAGTCCACTGAAATCGATTTTGGGCTTCTGGCTTCCAGAACGATAAGAGAATAATTTTAAGTTGTATGAAGTCAATCGGTAATCTGTTACAGCAGCCGTAGGAACCTAACCCAGGGGGCTCCTGAGACTTCCAGCCCGCTCCGGGGCTTGTGGGAAAGGGCAGGCCTGTCCCCACTGTGGGCAGGTTTTCTCTGGCTCTGTGCCGTCACCTGCCGCCCTGGCCCAGGTGTGTTTCCCTGCATCTGCCCAGAATCCTCGGATGTGATCTGGGTGTGCGGGTGAGATGGGGAGCCTGTCGCAGATCTATAGCTGGTGCCCTCAGGACGCACCGCAGGCTGTGCAGCGGGGGCTCCAGTCGTGTCTGGGGGGCGTTTCCTTCCAATTACCACGGCCCTATCTGTCTGCTGGGAAAACATCTGGTTCTGTCTTCCCACAGGGCTCGGGGGTGGCAGCCTGGGGAAGGGCCCCCACCGCCTTTGCCCTTACAGGGGCCGTCACGCCAGCCCTCTTCTGCGGGAGGCCCGGGGCCACTGGGTTCAGGTCAGCTGTCCCCGCGGACGCAGGACTTGACTGATTTCATTGACTTCCTACTGCTGATACGCCCCTCCCTGGCTGCGAGCCTCAATAATGAAATAAACCGGCACCTCCAGGCTGGGGCGCTAACGAACGCTGCCTCTTTAGAAGTGCGTTTAGGCGCCCAAGGCAGAGACTCAGGACTGCGGTCTGCCTCTAGGGAGCTGGTGGCACCAGCACGGGAGCCCTGAGGACAGGAGCAGGGCCCAGTCACACCCTCGTCTCCTGTTTGTTTACGTTTGGAGACCCACACGATTCACAGAGGCAGGAAGTGGCTTACAGAAATCCTGAACGCAGAATGGAAGAGTAAAGAACCCTGGACTAGCGACAGTATCCACGAGGGCAGGAGGACAAAGCCGAGTCTCCGAGGGGACAGACGACGGCTGGACTTTGGCTCCCCGCTGGCCGAAGCGAAAAGGGAAACGTGGCCAGCGGCTCGCCGGCACCAGCTCAGGGGGCTCTTGGGCAGCGAGGTGGGCAGTAACCGCTTCAAAGACCTGCCCCGCACTGCCGGAGGGCCTTCTGAGCCAGGTGCCGTCCACACCTCATGAGGCAGGTGTGACTCCCATTACACTTGGGCAACTGAAGCTCCTGGAGCTCCAGGGCCTTCAGGGGGTGAGCGGGAGCTGAGCTCTGACCTCGGGTTGGTCCTTCTGACCGAGGTCTGGGCCCACACCAGGCCCCGCCTCTCTCCCACCCAAACTACCACAGCTATGGGAGCTGCGTGCTCCCCACGAGGGAAGGTTCACAGCTTTGCCCTCCTCATCCCCAGGGGCCAGAAGCCACTCTGCACCCTCAGCCACTGCAGCCCCACTGGGGGCACCGCCTGGACGCAGCTGCTCCCGTTTGATGCTCATTAAAAGAAGTCCTCCTACAACAGACACCCCTGTGAGTCCCGGAAAGCACGGTCTGCTCCCCACCTCTGACTGCCAGGGCCTGACTCACCATAAACCTTCAAGATGACGCCGTGGAGCGCCCATACTACGGACCTCCAGAAGAAGGGGGCTCAGGTACAAACGCCACAAGGGCCACATCTCCAACTGGCTTCATCTTTACCCACAAGGCCACTCTTTTAAAATGAAATGTCTGCTATTAATAGGAGGCCACTGGCTTAAAAAGAAAGATGCTGTGAAGTGTAAACCTTGCAGAGGGATCAGAGTTTTGATTTCATGGTCTCCGTCTGTAATGCAGGGAGCGGGGAATCCCAGTGCCAAGAGACCCTGACTGCATAGCTGCCCCGGTCCCTGTGCATCAGCAGTGGGCAGCTGAGTCCCGAAGTTTATACCCACAGGCCATAAGTTCAATTCCCAGCATCGATACTCCCAAGGAAGCAAAGAAGTCAGTCTCTGCAACTCCAAGACACTCCTAGTGGTCCCGCAACATTATCCTGTGCATCGCTGCCCTAGGAGACTCTTCAGCTTATCAGTTCCAAGCCAGATTCCAGGGATGCTCAAGTCCACCCCAGGGAGAGCAGAAAACTAATCAAGGTTCCAACTTTAAACCCAAACCACGCTTGGCGTCTCATAGCCCTAGAGGGTCTTCAAAGTCTTTCATATCTGTTATTTCATTCATCTGGCCTATGACAATGCAGGACAGCTACTATTCCCATTTTACAGATGAGGAGACCAATGGAATCCCGCCCAGCACGGGATGGTCCAGGGCCAGGGCGGTGGGAGGGTGTGGCCGCCAACTTGGAGATACTAGAGGGCTCAGGCTTCCCCGCCTCTCACCGGCAGCTGCAACAGCTTCATGGCCAAGCGTGGCTTGTGCTCCCTAGACCCCCAGTTATCCAGGGTCCCCGGTGGCTGGCCAAAACGGATGGGGGCTTTACGAGTTCATGTTGTCTCATGTCTGAGCCTACCAAGACTCAGAAATATTCCTGTCCCTCCGTCCAGGGTGGCCACCAGATCTGGAAACGGCCATCTGGTGGCTCCATCTCACAGCCCAGGGGAGACGGCGGTGGTCTCTAGTGAGACCCACGTTGCTGAGCTTGGAAGAACGTGACCGCCCCTCAGTGGGGAGCGTTTCAGAGGCATGGGGCCTGATCCATGGATAAATGACAAATAGTGAACAGAATCACCCTGATTACCAGGGAAACCGGGGCAACCAGATCCCCCTGCCTGTGCTCCTTCCATCAACAAGCAGACACTGGACTCTCCGTCTGGTTCAAGTCTATCTCCCTTCCCAGATCTGAGCATCCCAAGGGTGAGTGGCACCTAGCCTGCAAGTGACCACCCCCTCTAACCTCTTCCAGCCTGACACTGCTAATCAGGCAGATGTTAGACCAAGTGGGGTGAAGGACAGGACCCAGATGGTACCAGGCCTGCCCCAGCTGGGTGCCCACCATGCACGCCCCACCAAATGCCACTGAGCTGCAGGCCAGACACTCACCTCGTACAGCAAACAGCCCAGAGACCAGATGTCAGACTTGAAGTTGTAGCCGTTCTCATGGATCCTCTCCGGTGACATGTAGTATGGTGTCCCCACTGAAACACAGCAAAAGGATGGGTGCTTCTCCTCTGTGCAGGGGCAGCACCGGAGGGAGAGGTGGGGAGGGTGAGGGCTGGGGAGAGGCCTGGCCTCAGCCTCACCAGGATCCTGGGCAGCCCCCTCGCCCTCTCTTCCTGTCCCCTCCTCTGTCAAATGAGAGGGCTGGGCCAGACTGGAGGTTTCCACGCTGGGAGGGCCCTAAAAGCCCCTGGAGATAGGGACCCACCCAGACCTGACAATCAATCTGGGGGCTGAGCGGCTGAAGACTTGTGTTTCTGCCAACTGCCCGGGGGGAGTGGGACACAGTGGCCAGGCTCTGGGAAGCAACGGACCAAAATATCCTCTAAGGTGACTGTTTGAATCCCAGAAGAGTCCAGATAAGGCTCTCAACAGTGAAAACAACCACCGTGAATGTGGACCAACCATGGCACGTGTCTTAGCCCATTTTACAGATGGGGAAACTGAGGCTCCGAAAAGTGGCAGGACTGAGGTTCAAACATAGATCTTCAGGCTCCAGAAACTGAACTCTTAGCCACCACCCTTGGCTACTAGCACCAATCAGCATGTCCAGACTTGGGGTTGGCTGAGATTTCTTAGCCAGAATAGAAAAGATACTAACCACTAAAGAAAAGATTGATTAACTGGACTTCATTAAAATTAGGAACTTCAGTTCACCAAAAACCATTCAGAGAGTTAAAAGGCAAGCCACAGAGTGGGAGAAAATCGTCTCAAAACATATACCCAACAATGGCCTCATATACAGAATATATTTTAAAACTTCTATAAATCAATATACAAAAGACAAACATCCCCCTCCCTCAAATTAGCAAAAGACTTGAAGGGGTATTTCACAAAGGAGAATATCCAAATGGCCAATAAGCACATGAAACGATACTGTGTTTCTCATTACTCACCAGGGCAATGCAAATTAATAGCACAATGAGGTACTACCTACCACCTACCCACCTGAATAGTTAAAGTTAAAAAGACTGAGATAAATCAAGGTGGTGATGTGTGGAGCAACTGGAACCCTCATGCATTGCTGACGGGGCCGTAAAATGGCACGATCACTCTGGAAAACCATTTGGCAGTATCTACTACAGCTGAACACTGCCTACACTATAACCCAGCAATTCCACTCCTAGGTATACGCCCAAGAGAAATGAGTGCTCTGTCCATCAAGAGACATGATCAAGAATGTGCAGAGTGGCTTTATTCGTAATAGCCAGAAACTGGAAACAAATGGTAATCACCAGTAGAAGAGATAAACTGATAATGTGGTCTGTTCACACGATGGAATACTAAACAGCAACGAACAAGAGCAAATCTCAGGTACGTGCCACAAAATGGCTCAACTGCCCAGACGCAATGTTGAGGGAAAGTAGCCAGGCACAAAAGAGGACCCACTATTTGATTCCATTTTTATCAAAAACAGGAAAAATTACTCTATGGGGGAAGTGATCAGGAAAGGGCTTGAGAGAGCTTTACTGTATGCATATCGTGTCTCAATTAAAAAGCAGAGGAGTCACACTTGAATATCTGGATGGAGCTGGGCAAAGATGGGAGGATTTCCTGACAGGTGGTGAGCTCCCCATCACCAGAGGCGTGCAAGCTGCAGCAGAGGGGCTGAATTGGCAGGGCCGAGGAGGGGCCCAGGAATCTGGATTTGTAACCACAGATTTGTAACCTGAGATTCTGATATCAGTCCATTTGGAAGATGACTGTTCTGGAGGCTTTAGGACCAGATTTTAAAGGTTGCTACACAGAGGACATTTTCACTGGCCTGGAGTCACCATGTGAATGTGACAGTGGCTGCTGCTGTTTTGGCCAGAGTCTGTGAAGGGAGCTGGAGTCCAGCGTGGCGGAGGCCGAGCCTGAGATGTGGACTGATGACCCCAGGAAGGAGGGATGTCCAGCACCACATGTGGGAACACAGAGGACCCTGGGAGGGGAAGAGGCCTGTTGATGAGCTGGGCTAGGAAAGTGACGGGTGCCCCAAAGCAGGGGCCCAGACTTCAGGCTGTCATGGGCCAAAGATGTTTCCGAGCAACTTATGTTTGCCAAGTAAAGGTGTTTAAATAAAACACAAAATCCCAACTACCATTTCGTGTCACTACTATTCAGTTTAACACTAGAACAAGTATTTGGGCTGGCCAAAAAATTTATTTGGGTTTTTCCATAAGATCTTACAGAAAACCCAAACGAACTTTTTGGCCAACCCAAATAGAGACTCAATCTCAAGATCAAGGACAGTACTTCACATTGAAAAAGTTTAGCTGTTCGAAAACTTTATCATCTTCTTGCTTTTCTCATCTCATTGGAGGTGGGTGAGAAATTCTGTCATGCCTGACTTGTAGAGGCTGTGAACAGTGTTGGAAACCCACGCTCCTGGCATGAGCACGCTGGGGGCAGGACCTTGTTACCAAAATGTCCCAGTGCCCTGCCCAGGACTGGGCCATAGCAGGCACCTTCTAAGCATCTACTCACTGAATCAATGAAGCCATCTGCATGTTATCAGATAGTATGTATCACGGTTAACACTTTTTTCTTGTAGCCTAACACACTATTTACTTAACTGATGTCTGCCCAAGAGGGACTTCCTGATTAGTGCTTTATCAGGGTACCAAGCATCCTTTGATGGCAATAATCCCAGGAGAGCAGACATCACTTAAATACATGTTTTGCGAACTGTGTCATCCTATATGCATACGTTATGGCTGAAATCAGGGGGCTAATTGCTATTCAGCAGAAAGAGCTGTCAGTCAACACATGAACCCATGTGGGATTCTATAAGCAAACTGCGACTTCCAGTAGCAACCCCTTGTATATTTCAGCCACAAGGGAGCAAAATGAAAATGAACGGGCAAGTGTGAAATGGATGACTTTGTCATAGCCAAACCACAGGATGAAATCCAAACAGTTCTCACTTAACAGCGGGAACCTCAGACCAAACTATAAGTGATTCTAGCACTCAGGGTGCTGTGGGTGGACGTGCCTGCGAGGTGAGAACAGTCTCCTGCAGAGAACAACCACAGGGGGCTGATGGGGTGCAGGGACAGCAGGGGAGGGGCAGAGGTCAGAGGCCCTGTCCTCAGTGAGGGACAGCAGTGCCCACTGTCTGGCTGTACCACATCCTTCAGACCCTTGGCCAACCCCTGCCCCCGACCTGGCCAGGCTGGGCGTGTGGGCTGGCCCTGACACCTCTCACCACCCTCAGTCTTATCCTCTGCTCATTCTAGATGAGTGGCCAGGCTTTGGTCTGGGGCTGCCTTGGCCAGGCCCATCCGAAAATGAAGTCTCTGAGCAGCTGTCCCCCCGGCTCCAACACCGGCCTGCCCTCCAGTTCACCTCTGTGCCTCTGCCTCCTGGTGAGTTCAAGGTCAAGTTAAACTGCCCCCTCCCCTGGCCACAGAGAGCTAGCTGCTTGCTGAGGTCTGGACATTTGGTTTGTCCCCCTGTCCCTCTGCTGGGGCTCCAGATCCCTGCCTCAGCCCTGCTTGGGGTAAAAGCCTGGGGGCACCAGGGAGAGAAAGGTCAGGGGCTTCACCACCCCTTCCCTCCACTCTCCACCCCAGCCTTCTACCTCTTCATTGCTCCTTCTGCTTGTACCCCAGTTTCCTCTGGTGTTAAGGGGGAAAAGGCAAACGCCCAAATGTGATTTGTACTTTCTTCTAAGATGCCAGTGCTGCATACGCCATCCATCCATCCATCCATCCATCTGTCCATCCATCCATCCATCCATCCATCCATCCGTCTGTCCATCCATCCATCCATCCATCCATCCATCCGTCCGTCCGTCCGTCCGTCTGTCCGTCCATCCATCCATCCATCCGTCTGTCCGTCCATCCATCCATCCATCCATCCATCCATCCATCCATCCATCCATCCATCCATCAGTCTGTCCATCCATCCATCCACCCGCCCATCTGTATTCAATGTTAACTGAGCCTTGACGCTGTGCTGGGCCCTCCCAGGAGTGGGTCCATCAGGAGGTGGTGAGTCGCCTGTCCCAGCAAGTGTCCAGAAGGAGCCAGTTGAGCAAGGAAAGACTGGACTGATGAGTGGGCGTAGCCAAATCACCTGGAAGAAGTTGTTAAAAATCTGAACCCCCAGCCCAATCCCAGGCCTGTGGAACCAGAACCTCCAGGGCTGGAACTTGGACACCTGCATCTCCCACAAGCTCCCAGAGTGTCTGATACGTGTTACAACCTGAGAGGGGCTGTGCAAAGCCTCCCCGACCTGCCCTCCTTTCAGATGCGCAGAAACGTCCGTGGAACAAATGAATTCATGAAGCATTAACTGAGGGACGTTTGGCCGGCCCCTGGGTCCTCATGCTCCTGCCTCTGGGCAGCTTCTCTTGTCCCCTGACCCAGGGCAGCGGCTGCTGCCCCTTGGTCTGTGCTCCGCCTCTCAGAGGGGTTCTCAACTTGTGCTAGAGGTGTACAAAGCTGCAGGGGCGAACACAGCACCTCTTCCTGTTTTGCCAGCTTTCCCCGGGAATAAGCCTGTAAAACCCGATTTTTATACCAACAGGAAGTGCTCAAACATTATAAAGGATAATGCACAACCTGCCTGAGTTTTAAAGATAAAAATGGGAGACTTCAAAGAAGTTCCAAGCTTGCAGCGGGCCCTGGAGGATGTGACCCTGAACCCCGGGGGAGCGGTGATTCTGGGGAAGAGGGGGAGAAGCTGGCACGGGGAGGAGCCTCCACAGACAGTGGCCCTGCAGGCCCGGCTCCCTGCCCTGCCCGGGGGTGGAGAGGGGGTGCCCCTGTGGGCCCTTCCGGCCGGCAAAGCAGCAGCACAGTCTCACGGAGACACTCAGACGCAGAGCGAACACAGCCAGGGTCTCAAATCCCCTTCCAGCATCCCCCCGTCAGACCTGCAGGCGCCCAGCCCCACCCCCAGCCTCCCCTCCGGGGATGGAGCTCTGCATATGAAAGAGGAGCCTCACAAACCCTGACCTTCCCCGCGTCTTCACCTAGAACTCCCAGATTTCAAACCGGGCAGATATCAGAGGAGAACGCGGGACCTCAAAGCAGAGGCTGATTAAAGGGCCCCGCTTCCCAAGATGCGCCACTCCTGTCAAAACAAACTCTGCCGTGTTTTGAAATGCTCACGGTGTTTGAAACATGTTCATTAGATATGAAAAAGGCAAAGATTTCACATGAAGGGGAGGCTGCATCTGTGGGCTGCACTTCTTCCCGGAATGGTGGTTTTGAAAATGGCTGGGAAACCGGGTGTGCGTGCTGACATGCATCACCCGGGCGGGCCGGGAGGCCTGGGCGCCATCCTGACGGCAAAGGAGCTGCGCCCCAGCCAGGTCTGAACCCACTGCAACCACTGGTGAGCAGAGAACTGGACCGCTGTCTCAGCCTCGTCTCCCCATCGGCGGAACACGGGGTGAACTCATGGTCCTCGGGGTCCTCTCTGCCACACTGTGGAGCCTCGGTCTCCCTCTCTGGAAAATGGGGATAGTTCAACCTCCTGGCACACAGACATGCAGGCAGAAGGGCTCTGGGAAGGCTCTGCTGCTACCACAGACCCCGCGGGGTGGAGGGGGGGTGAGGGGAGTGGACTGAGGAAAGGAGGGCTGGGGGTGGCCAAGAGGGCAGAACAAAGGAGCAGGTGAGGACCAGATTCCTCCTCTGTGCTGCACGAGACCCCGGCCTGTGAAACTCCCTCCCCGCTGCCCCCAACATCAATCAGGCCTCACATCCTGAGGGGGCTCCCCTCCCATCTGGCCCTCTGGCCGCTGCCCTAGCAGCTCCGCCTCACCTGGACGACTGGCGGCTTAGCCCCCCGCTGTCCTGCCCATTCCCACCCGTCCTACACCCCAAGGCAGGGGCGACGTCCCTGCCCCTAAGGCCGACTGGCTCCTCATCCCTCAAGAGAGAAAAGCCGGGTCCTCAGCCTGGCATTCGACGCCTCTCCGAACTCTCCCCGCTCCCCCCAACGCTGGATCTCTGGGCAGCAACACACATGCACACGCACACGCACACGCACACCCCTACAGGCTCACCTGTGCCGCCACTTGTTATCAAGTTCTCCTTAAATTAATTACCAGCTGACCCCATGCCAGGCTACACTTGGCCCTCTGGAGAAGCACCAGTGTTGAAAAAAACATTGCACTTTTATCAGCGTTGACTTGATTCCAGATTGTTATATCTGCCTATTTTTAGTTCCCACATGGAACATCTCTAACAGATGTGAGAGTCAGGTAGCACGATTCTGTGATTCTACGCAGGACCCTGTGTTTTCCAGGTATCAGGGGCTCATCCAAGGTGGTTCAGGGAGCCTCGGAGGAAACCCTGGCGTGGCCATGCCTCGCCCGCCACGTGGCTCTGGCTGAAGCACCACCCACCTGGCATCACAAAGGTGCTCGCCTCACTGCACCTGGGATTCCTCCCCTGTTAACCGGCTGTGATGATTCCCACCCCCAGGGCGGCTGGAGCACTAAACAAGGTACCACCCGGGACATGATTATTAGAACAGTGCTTCGTTCCTGGTGAAGATGCTAAATGGATTCCCCCCCAGGCTGTAAGCTCCAGAGGGCAGGGGCCTTCCGGGTGAGCGGCCCAAACCTTTGAGTGAGTGAATGAACAAGCTGTGGTTTGCATCCTAGGCCCGGGTCGATTCCTCATTGGCCGTCCCCTTGAGCCCTTCCCTTCCCTCCCTGCCACCAGCTCATCTTGTTCTAATGGTTTGTGTCCCTGAAAATGCCAGGGATGCGGCAGACAAGCCAGGAGCCACTCACCAGCCACAGGTGATTTCCCCCCGCCAGGTGTCAGCGCTTATAACCTGGGCTCCACCTACTGAAGCAGGTTTTCTGGGCCAGTTGTTCCCAGGTGTCCTGGGCTGCCAGGACGAAGCAGGAGGTCGCCAGGGACACATCTGCATGATGCTCTGAGCCCACACTGATGGGGCCCCCGGGGCGCCTGGCCGTGGGCACACTCACGGGGGCGCTGTCGTGACAGGAGAGGCTCAATCCTCCTTCCCTGTGGCCCAGGACACGCCCCAGGTCCCACACGGCCCACAGCTATGAGGTTGGGTGGGCTTCCCCCCAGGGCGCTGTCAGTGTTCCCCACCCAGAGAGCTCACTGGGCCCCAAGCCCACTTCCCGGCAGGTGCTGTGGAGAGCTGCTGACCCCCCAAGGGCTCCAGTCCCTGCCTGCCCAGGGACCACAGGGATGTGGCAGCGCCTCTCTGAGCCTCAGTTCCATCATCTGTCAAATGAAGATATAAGCCTTATGGGGATAACGCTTTAAGAATCAACATGTTTTTCAAACATCCTTTAAGCCTTGTCTTCTTTGTTAACCCACCTCCTTGGCGAGTTCAGTGACTATAGAAAACGGAAGTAAAGGGCAGCCCTGGGATGGGGTGAGGCAGCTCCAGGCCCCCAGTGGCCTCCGGGCTCCTCATGCACAGCTGAGTCACGGAGCCCAGCACTGTGCCTGCACACAGTGGGCCCGCAGGAGACGGTTCCACCTGCCCTCACCCAGCACCACCCTGGGACTGTCGGTCTCCCCACCAGTCTGGGGGCCCCCCGAGAGCAGGGAAGGCTGTATCCTCTCATGTCCCCATAACCTCACATCTCAGGCCCAGCCCAGGGCCAGGGCGTTCGGCTCGGGGAAGGGAGAAGGAGGGATTTATGCCCCATGGCCAGGCCAGGGCTCAGCGGCCTGGGAAAGCCAGCATGCCCTGACTGCAGGTACGTGACAGGGTTGCCCCCAACCGGACCTGTTCCCCCATCCCCCCGAGAGGCAGTGTGGAGCCCTGCACGGGCCTGGGTGTGAGCCTGCCTTACCTCCCACCCCAGATCCCAGCCCGAGCTGCCCTGTCTCCTCTGCGGCGCGGGAAGGGCCTTGCTCTCCCAGCCCCACAATTTGTCTTGCAGCTGCTGCCGTTGCTTGGAGCGAGACACTTGCTTGTAGCTTGTGAGCTGTGTGTAGGCAAATCTTTCATTTTTCTTTCATTATGCCGGCGTGTACTGTCACTTAATTTTTATGTATGCAATCCTTCCTGACAAATATGATCTGCTGCCTGGTAATTCGTCTGACGCTCATTCTGTTCCGCGCTCTAATTACGGCTCCTATTCCTGACACCGAAGCAGCCGCTCTGCCACCGCTGGGTACCGCACCTGTCAGCCCGGCCATGGCATGACTAATGCCCTTTCATGCCAGCCTCGTGTTAGCAAATACAGAGGCAGGGAGGGGGCTGGGGGAGGAGGAGGCAGGAGGAGATGGGATGTGCATGAGCCCTGATGTGGGTCAGCAGCCTCCGGAGACAAGGTGGCTGCCGGGGCAACGTGTCTGCCACCAGGGCATCCCCACACAGTAGGTGCGCAGAGATGCAACGGACACATAACTCCTACCCACGCACAGGGTATGGAGGAGCCTCTGCCCCCCAAATCCTTCCCGCATCACGACGCAACTGCAATTAGTTCAATCTCCTGCGCCACCAAACATGTGTGCAAGACTTAGCTGTGTGCCGAACCTCGCTATGGAAAGGGGGTCTTTCTCCTGTGTCTTGGAGACCTCAGGCCCTGGGCTTTGGCTCTGCACTGTTGCTGTCATGGGGCCTGACCCTCGGTTCTCGGTTCTGGCAGCAGGGCCTTGCCGAGCCCGTGCGGGCCTCTCAGCTCGGTGGGCAAACGGCCCCAGGAGGGCTCCTTCCACCCACCAGGCGGCCCGACAGCCACTCAGAGGCCTCGGGAAGAGCCAGGCTTACCCGGGCGGCCTTTTCCCAAGTTCCAATTCCTTCTCATTAATATAATAAGTGCACCAGTCCAAGTCAATAAACTCACGCTGTCGGACGAGCCCGAATTTCTGCCCGTTCCTAATGATGTGATCTTAACCAGCTCTGACGAGTGCCGCAGTCTTTTCCCCAGCGGGACGGAGGAGGGCTGGGGCCTGACTGACAGGGGACAGGAGGCAGTGGCTTTAACTCTGCTCTTTTGACGGTTTCCCTTGAATTTCCGGCCTTTTTGAAGCTCTTAAACCAGAGGGGTAAATGGTCCCAAACTGACAAGACACACTGATTTTCCCAAAGAGAAGGGTCTGAGGGGAGCAGGAAAGACACAGTTTCCTCCCAGGAACGGGGAGTTGGTGGCTGAGTTCCCGAGGGAGGTCCTTCCAGGACCCTTGACCCTGGTCTCCTGGAAGAAGCATGGGCCCTGCACCGGGAGGCCTGCATTTGGGTCCTGGCTCTGCTACCACATGACTCAGAAGAATCACTCAAGTTCCTTGGGTTTTAGATTCCTCATCAGCACAAAAGAAGGATTCCACAGACCCTCACATCTGTTTGAGGCATGAATGAAGTGTCACGAACTCATGGGTTGGCGGGTCCTTGAACATCCTTTCATTCTGACCTAACGGAAGAGCCATGACACACCAGCTGCTAAGGAGGACGGGCCAGGGGTCCTCCGGGGTCAGATGGGGACAAGGGTTTCAAAACAACCACACACACACACACACACACACACACACGTTCCCAGCTGGGAGCTGCTGATCTGAGTTAGCATGTTTCTCCAGATTGTGTGCTACACCCTGAGAGCCTCCAGCCATCAGGACCTGTATGAACAGTGACAGTTTCCACCAGGAAAGTGTGTCTTCCAGAAAGCACCTCCGCCGTCACCAGAAGACGCTGTGTGTCTCCCGGCATGCCGCAGGCTCTTGGGGACGGGGAGACACGAGACGCACTGGCTGGGCCGTGGACTGCAGGGCAGATGAGTGGAGAACAGAGTGGTTTTCAAGGGGCCAGGCCTGTGGACGCGGCAGCGCACGGAGAGGGAAGCCTCAGGCACCATCCTCTCAAACGCCACCCCAAAGAGCCAGGAATCGCTCAGGGAAAGGGGAGATGCCCCTACACCCCTCCCCATCATGAAACGTTCCCCCATGGCCCTGGTCATAGCACACAGGGGACCCTACTTCTGTGTTCCACTGGGGACTTTGCTGGTTTCTAATTAAATGTCATTCTAATTAAATGTAAAATTCTCCATGCGTCCAAGTTTTGTATTCACTCACGTATCCGGATTCCAAAGCTGGGCAGTGCTTAACGTGACCCAAAACACACATGTGATCTCCAAGTCTCCTCCGGCATCCGGCCCTCAGCGCTCCCGCACTCCTGGGATGGTGCCTGCCCACTGAGCTTAGCATTCAAGGCCCCGCCCGCCTTCCTTGCCACCCAAGGTCCCTCAGCCCTGATACCTCATCCCTTCCCCCATGCCCCGCCAGCTCCTGTTCACTCCCCACAGCTCAGCTAGAAAGTCACCTCTACCGGGTGAGCACCTGGCCCCCACAGCTTTGAAACTGCCTATTTAAAAGCCAAAAACTGGAACAGCCCAAACGTCCGCCAGCAGGAGGAACAGCCCGCGTGGGTGAATTAAGTGTTGAGAACTCATGGGTTGGCGGGTCCTTGAACATCCTTTCATTCTGACCTAACGGAAGAACCACGACGCACCAGCTGCTAAGGAGGCCGGGCCAGGGGTCCTCTGGGGTCAGATGGGGACGAGGGTTTCAAAACAACCACACACACACACTCACACACGATGGGATACCACGCAGCAACGAGAAAGACGGAATGGCTGCCGGTGCGACCACAGAGCCACATCTCCCCACCCCCTAAAGCGTGAGTGCGTGAGGATGCAGGGGAGCCCCACCCTGGGCTCCTCGGGGCCTTGTTTACTCCCCTCTGGTCACTGTTCTGAAGAAGAATGTCTGGGGTTCAATAAGGCATTTTGCTGCACTAACTAACCAAAGGCACCATGGGGACAGGGTCCGCACCTCCCCATGTCATCCAGGACCCTGCGGGTGGTTGGGTGTGGATGGGCCCCTTACCTAGGGAGTGGGCTGCGGTGGTCTCAGAGCTGAAGAAGCGGCCCAGGCCAAGGTCACCGAGCTTCACGATGCCCGTGGCTGTGATGAACACGTTGGCAGGCTTGATGTCTGCAGGGGAAGGACAGGGGTTGGTGTGGGATCAGAGGTGGGGATGGCTGGGGAGGGGCAGGACAGTGGAGGAGGCCTGGGGGTGGGTGGAGGGGAGGGCCCTTCAGGTGATGGGGGCTCAGCCGCCAGTCCCACTCCCTCAGGGCGAGGCCCCAGCCCTGCCTCTGCCCAGCTGTGGACCTTGAGAAACGTAGCCTCAATTTCCTCATCTGTGAAATGGGTCTAACTTCACTACGTCACAGGGCTGCTGTGAGGTCTAGGAGGGGAGGGATTTTTGCGTTCTTGTTTCCTCTTTTACAGCTAGAGCAGGCACTCAGAAAATTTGTGTAACAGATGAAGGAGGCGCTCAGGGAGGTAACCTGTGCTGTTCCCCAGTGACTAGGGCAGTGCCTCGCATACAGCAGACACTGATAAATGCAGGTGGAATGAATGTATGGAGGAATCAGTGAAGTCATCTACGTGACTCCTTCCAGCAGGCTCCTTCCTCACAGTTCAGGATGATGTCAACTTTCAGAAACACTTACCTCCTCTGCCCAGCCAACTCCTACTAAGACTTCAAAGCCCATATTAAAGTTCCCTTTTCCAGGATGCTTTCCTTGCCCTCCCAGGCAGAGCTGGTGGCAATACTGGAACTGGCCATGACTGAGTCACCTCCCTCCCAGTCTCTCCACCCAACCCTTGCTGCGGCCCCCTCTGTGCTGGCTCCGGGCTGGTGTTGGGGGCTGGAGATTATGTGCCGAGCATGGTCCCTGTCCTTGGGGTCCATGTAACTACACGGTATTTGGTTGTCCCACCATGGGGGGCCCCTGACACGGGCAAGAGCCACGAGGCACGGGTGTACATTCGAGTCTGGGGCCTCACACGCCCATTCTCTGACCCCATAAGGACAGGCGAGATGCTGGACACCCACTGGATGGGGAATACAAAGTGGTCCAACTTCCACATGGCTGTCCCTTGAGGAGCCCGGAGCCGAGGGGAAAACTGCGTCCTGGGGTCCAGCCTCCCGGCTGGCTCTGGGCCCCGAGGCCCCGGCGGGCCGGCACGTACCTCGGTGCATCACCCGGCGGGAGTGCATGTGTTCCACGGCGCTGCACAGCTGCACAAAGTACTTCCACACTGTCCTCTCGGGAATGAGCCGCTTCTGCTTCTTGAAATACTGCGGTGGGGGAGACAGACACATGGACAGGCCTGGGTGATGGGCCGAGAGGGAGGGCAGCTGTAGGGTACTGGCCCCGTCCTATCCCCAGCGGTCATCTGTCCGCCGCCAGCACCAGCATCGGGCTCCCTGAGGGCAGGGCAGACCTTGCCCAAAGCGGATGTCCTAGACGGCTTTGCTGAAGGAATGCCTGGACCACATTTTTTTTTTTTTTTTAATATTTATTTATTTAGGCTGTGCCGGGTCTTAGTTGTGGCACACAGGATCTTCGTTGCGGCATGCGTGTGGGATCTAGTTTCCCGACCAAGGATTGAACCTGGGCCCCCTGCATTGGGAGCGCGGAGTCTTACCCACTGGACCACCAGGGAAGTCCCCCCGGACCACATTTTAAAGGCTACTCTCGATCACCCTTTCCCTGGAATCTCCTGGACACGCATCCATCTCCTCCCACTGCCTGACAGGGAGTTCCCTGCAGGAGTGACTGGTGTGGACTCTCTGCCCTGGCCCTGGTCTGGCCCAGGATGGGGGCACCCAAGACATGCTTGGTGGTTAAATCACAGCTCCCCTCCTTGGAGCCAGCAAACCTCAGCATACATAACCATTAACAAGCATGCCAAGAACCTCAAGGAAGTGGGCTTGACATTCTCAAATGGACCCCCTCAGTTTCAAAAGGCAAAACCTACTTTGTTGCCTGGAAAATCATACTTAATGCTCCAGAAAAAAACAAACCAAAATACCAAAAGCCACCCAGGCTGCACTGAGGGAGCTGTAAGTAACCAAAGGTCCTGGAAGAAGTAAACTGGGAACATGCCCTCGTCCACTGTTCAGATCAGCATCCCTCTGGGGGATCTCCTGTGAGCCAGGACTGTGTGGGTTGGGGGGCACGGCTCACACACCGGTAACTTGAAACCAGGTTTTTGTTCACTTCAGAGCAACCTTCTTTTTCCAAAGCAGCCATGGGGGAAGCCTTGGCCCCTTTGTCAGGGCAGCCAAGCTGGCACAGGGAAGACGGGGACCCAGGACACACTCCCAGCCTGGGATGGGGCATGGGGTAGAAGGCGTGACCCGAGCTAACCTCTGCTAGGCACATGCCACATTCAGTGTCTGTGCTGGGCCCCACACAGGGATGACTGCACCCATCTCACAGATGAGGAAACTGAGGGCCACATGGGAGCCAGTAAGGGGCAGAGTCACAACAGCTCAACCCCAGGCCTCCCACTGAGGAAACCCAAGTTCTTAACCCACTTCTAAAGACACCAGTAACCACCTGATGAAGGATCAAGGTCAGAGAGGTTCAAGAACTTGCCAAGGGTCACCCAGCAGGGGCGGCAGAGCTGGGATTGGATGTGGGCACCTCCAACATTGGGACAGTCACAGCGGGAAGCCCCTGGCCTGGCACTACAACCCCAAGAGGCTCTTCAAGGCTCCATTCTGGGAGGAGGCCTCGTGTGTGATCTGCCCCAGGCTCCTGGCACGGACCCCCCAGCACAGGACCCCCATCCCTCCTGGGCCATCCCAGACCGCTGCGGTGGGCCGGGCTGGGGTGTTATTTATGCCATGATGTTAGCTAATCCTCATTAGAGCATTTAAGTGGGGACGTGCACGGCTGTGAGCGGTGACTTTCTAAATGTCACGTCCTATTGGTGTGTGTGACATTTAGCAGGAAGGCGCAGAGTCTCTGGTGGGTTCTGGGGTGGCAGCAGCTCCCGGCTTCACCATCCATCGTAAATAATGCCGGCACCATGGCCCTGGTAGTGTTGCTTGGCCCCTGAGGCTGGGGGCCCTAGGGACTCAGGGTCTGCTGGCCAGTGGCCTCCCAGGCCAGACCTTGGTATGGCCCCAGACTGAGCCCTGGCAAGGCCCCTGTTCCCCTCAAAACCCAGAGGCGGCTAGAGAGTGGGAAAGGCCAGATAAACTGAGCTGCTACCAGGCCCCAGGCACTGTGCTGGGTGCATTACAGAGAAACTGAGGCACCGGGACCCATCCAAGGTCATCCAGCAGGTGTATCTGACTCTGGGCCCAGGGTCTTTCTACTGCCTTGCCCTGCCTGTCCCGCCTGCTGGGGACAGCACCCAGCCAGGCTCTGCAGGTGAAGGGCCACAGCAGGGGGAACAGGCTCAGGGAGGGGCAGGGAAGGGTGAGGGGTCCCGTGACTGAGAGAGGGGAGGTGCCAGGCCAGGTGAGGAGGAGGGTTCCCGGGCCAGGAGGGCCTGAGGCGCCCGGAAGCAGGGCCACTGCCCCAGAAACCCAGGGGGTGAGTGACTGACTTGAACCCTGAGCCAGGGTTGGCCCCAGGGAAGCCAGGGAAGGGGCACGTGGTGAAGGGAAGGCACCACCCCAGGCCAGGCACAAAAGGCGCTGGACACCCATGTGCCTCCCTGCTGTCTCTCCCGGCTGGAAGGAGCTTGCATCCGGGTCCTGCAGTTCCCACACGGCCGTCCCCTGTGAGGCCCCCGGGACAGGGGTGGAAACTGAGGTTCAGGGAGGGGAGGGATTTGTAATTTGCCCGGCACCCCCTACCCCACTGTCTGACTCCAGCCCCACTCCATGGACTGAGAGGCTGTGAGGGGGTCTGGGGTCCACTGGGGCTGACAGGGTGCAGCACCCTCACCACAGGCCATATTCCAGGGTCTTTCCTCCCGCTGTTCTCCCCCCAGCCCCGCCCCTCCCTCCACTGGGCATCCAGTCATTCTTCCAGAACACAAAGCTGATCACGTTTACTCTGCACCATGAGTCTCAGGAAGCTTCTTGCTGACCTCGGGGCAAGGTTCCAAATCCTAAGCCTGCACATGAGGCCCTGGTTGGTCCGACCACCCTCTGCCTCACGCTCTCCACTCCTCCCCTTGCCCAGTGCTCTCCTGGAGCAAAGTACTTTGTGGACCCCTGGGTTTCCATCCTTTGGGGCTCTGGCACAAGCTGTTCTGCCTCTGGGCTGCGGGTATCCTCTCATGGGTCTCTGCTCATGTGTCACCTCCTCCAGGAAGCCTTCCCTGGCTCCCACAGACCCTGAACTTGGCTTGTTCATGGCAGCTCGTGACTGCTCGTTCACAGCCCTGCCCTCCCATTAGAAGGTGAGCTCCCTGAGGGCACTGCCCCGCCAGCAGCACCCCTAGGTCTCAGCATGGGGGCGGGCACACGGTGGGTGCTGGATGCATGCGTGTTCTGTGAGAGAATGACACAGGAAGGAGAAACAAAGTGGGGAGGGGGTGGGGGGGGAGAGGAAGAAGTAAGACGTGATATAGCACATCTGTTTCCACCAGGGATCTGTGTGGAGATTAACATCCCTGCAAATGCATTAATATGTCAACGAAAATATAAAAACAGGTGATAACAGCTCAAGTAATGCCGCTTCCCAGAGACGCCCGTATTCCTAGGAGCCAAATTTCAGAAGAGCAGGCGCCGAGCAATTAACTGCTCAATCCCCAGTGCCTGGTGGGAAAGGCAGAGAATCCATGTCTGGCCCCGTTTGCAAGTGTGGCTGAGAGCAGGGCTGGGGCTTGAGCGTGGCCCAGCCTGGCTCACGGACAGGGAGGCGACGCAACCCCAGGACAGCGGCCTGTGGATGAGGGTCAAGCCAGCCGGGGAGTGAGAACCTTGAGCAAGGAGCAATGAGTGAAGCTGAGAGCTCAGGCCCGGGGGTCCCATTTAGAGGCTGTGCTGCCTCAAGCAGGTTACTAAACCTCTCTGAGCTTTGCTATCTAAGGACAGTGTGGACTTGGTGAGTGATGCATGTGCTCAGCACGGCTGTGGCCCACAGTAGTGCCCCCCATCAGTGGAGCCGTGATGGTCCCCGAGTCCAGACTCAGGCAGACCTGGTCCTGGGCCCAAGGAGGTGGGGCAAGGGGGGCGGGGCAGTTTGGGGACTGCTTGTGGGACTTGGCAAGTTGCCCAACCTCCCCGAGACCCCCAGCCTCAGCCATTATATGGGAAGGAAGATGCCTCTCCAGGGCTGGAGGGGCCTCAGGAAGGTCACCTGCGGGATGACGTCCACTGGAGGGCCCTAGGCCAGGAAGTAGAGACTTGGGCCAGAGGTACCGGTCTGTCCCCACGTGCGGGATCCTCAGGCAAGTCTTTCAGCCTCTCTGGGCTGTTTTCCCTTCTATAAAATGAGCCAGTTGGACCCACAAGACACTTTCCCAGATTCCATGAGCTGGGGTCCGACCTACATGGGGTTCTGTCCCCAACCCTCTGCAAGGCAGAAGTGGCCCACGAGCCACTGCCCATAGCTGGCCTTCTCCCAGCAAGTGGGGATGGGGCCCGAGGGGGGCCGCCGCTGAGGCCTGTGAGCATTGGCAAGCGGGGCTGAGTGTCCCCGAGTGGCCACCTCTGCCTGAGGCCAGGGCAGTGAGGAACTCGGCCCGAGGAGGGGCCAGCTGACCCGGGCAGCCCCCAGACCCGGCCCTCCCACCAGGCACCCTCACCTTGATCATCTGCGAGAGGTCGCCCGCGTCTGCCAGCTCCAGCACAATGTTCAGCTCGTTGTCCTCAATGAACGAGTCCAAATACTTGATGATGTTTGGATGGTTCAGTTGCTGTCCGAAGAGAGAAAAAGAGGGAGCAGGGAGCCACTGAGAGACGGTACAGCTGGAGAGGTGGGGTATCTGGGGGGAAAGGCCTGCGCTTGGGAGTCAGGCAGACCTGGGTGACACTGGGAAAGCCATGTTGCATCCCGGGCCTCAGTTTCCTCCTCTGTAGAATGAACATAATGTTTTGGAGAGAAGTTGTGAAGATCACAGGGGCTGATACCCTTGAAATGTCTAACATGGTGACTGCACAGAGCTAAGACTCACTAGACACTTGTGGAAATGACCCTCCTCTTCCTCCTTTCCCTCCTCCTCCTCATCACCACCCAGGCCCCTCTAGGGTAGGGCCAGGCCCCCACTGCTCCGTCGCTGCACTCCGTAGAGCACTTAGAAGTGTCCGTCTCCTTCCTTCTTCCTTCCCACTTCCTCAATTTCTGACCCACTCTTTGTGAAATCTTGAAAAAAAAATCATTCCTGGTGTGAGAGCTGCCCTGAGTGCGGTGCTCGGTGCCAGAGCCCTGACTCTGGTCTGACCACCATCGCCCGTGTGTTCTCCAGACAGGACAGCACCCCACTGACTGCAAGTCAGCCCCTGCCTGGCTATCAGGAGACCCTGGCAACTGCTTATAACTGAAACTGTTTACACCAAAATGATTCCAGGATCTGGGGAAGGCAGAGGGGACTCAAATATTCTGCTACGGTATGGTCGCCTGTCCACAGGGGCTCCCGTACAGAGGCCACTTGAAAGCACATTTTCCCAAAGGCCCAGAAGGTTGCTGGGCGAGGGACGTGCATCTATGCTGCATGCCGCCCTGCACCCAGTCTTGGATTCTGAAATGAGGGGAACGTCGGCAGACATCACACAGCCACACATCCGCCTCTTGTTCTCTCCCTAAGCCAGCCCTGGAGGCTCCTACAGGGCTCGCCTTCCTGCCCCGTGCCTGGCAGCCTCTCACTGGTCCTGGCATGAACAGTATGAACGATGTCGCCCGGTGGCCCCTCCGAGAACCGTGTTTCCCTCTGTTTTGTAGGAAACACCTCGTGCCCTGGCACATCCTGTTGACTTCCACGGGCAGGCCGGGGAGGTGGGTCAAGTTCCGGAAAGGGGCTGGCCTTGGGGCAGAGGTTATAACCATGGCAACGAGGGCTGCCTCTGACCAGACGCTACACTGAGTCCTTCCAACGCATCTTCTCACTAATTCCACCAACACCTCTGAAGACACAGCACTGCTGTCACCACCCCCTTTGACAAATGAGGAAACTGAGGCCCCAAGCGGTCAGCAGCCTGCCCACAGCCCCACAGCTAGTGAGCAAGGGGTGGGTCTGCCTCCGAAGCCCACGGCCGACCGCACTTGGCGGCACTGCAGCCTGGGGGAGGGTCAGAACGCCCTCCCCCAGGCAGGCCGGGTTCACACCACCGGGGGCGGCCTCACCAAAGGGGCTGTGGTCACACACTTCTGCGCCCAGGAACCGAACAGGCTGGCTCAGTGTGCACACGCGTACAGTTCCTCACTCGTGTGAGTAGTACACATGTTCTTGGCCGTAAGTGGGGAGACAGGGGTGGGTGATCATGACAGCCGTTCCGCAGGGCTGGGTAATCAGTTCCCAGCATCACAACCAGGTCCCAAAGCTGACCATTTCGTAAAACTTTAAAAATGTTATTTGAAGGGTATTTTTGGACCTGTGATAGCTACAGGCCTCCCGCCTCCAGCCTTGCCCCCGGGACCCATCGTGGCCAGGGGCCACCCCAGCGAGCGCTCACAACTCCCATCTGGTCACGGCCCCTTGCTCGCAGCCACTACACGGCCCCCCTCTTGTTCCCATGTTCAAGTCTCACATCCTGAGTGTGGCATTCAAGGCCACTACATTCTGCCCCCCGCTTCCACACTGAATCCTAAGCCTGGGGATTAGGGCGGGATCCCCAGGAGAGAGCAGCCCTTAGACCAGGCTTGGTCTAGTCCAGAAAGTTCTGTTATCTCTGACTCTCAGGAGGCCAGTGGGGAAGCCAGCGGGGAGGGGGAAAGGAACGACTACAGACACCACACACCACCATCCCTCGCCTTAGATGGGCCCCTGCACATCTGTCCTTCACACGACCCTGTCCTGTCAGCCCAGCTCTGGTTGAACCAAGGACTTCCGCCCACAGAGGAGCGGGCACACCAGCTACCCCCTGGGGAGACCCATCCCCAGCTGTGCCTCCTCCTTGTGGGAGACCTGGCAAGAGCCCAACAGGCTGACAACTCTGGGGCCCTGGGCCCCTCCAGCAGCCAGAACCCAGGGCCATGTGCTTGGCTGTTAATTCTACCCAGTGCCCCAGGCTGGCTTTGCTGAGTCTCCCCAACAGAGAGCATCTCCTGGTGGGAGCAAGAGGATGGGAGGGAAGAAAAGAGAACACACTGTGGCTGAACATTCAAACGTGCGTGTCACCACGTGGAAATACAAGAATACGAGGCTGAGAGGAAAGACAGGATGAGACAGAGAGGGAGACAGAGACAGACAAACTGAAGTTCAACCCAACGCCCACCCTCGCTCCTTCCCCAGTAGCCTGGTCCACGGGCCGCCACATCCAGGATCCACGTGGGACAAGGACAGCCAGTCTGGGGGCAGCATGAGGACTGGGCAGAGGTGAGGCGGGGTCCCGGCCAGGCCACAAGAAAACAAACAAGCTGCTGTCCCCCCACCAGGTATGTCGTTTCTGAATCTAACGGGCTGAGGGCTGTGGTGGACGTGATGCGGCCCAGACTGGCCCAAGGAAGTGAGGGACCCCGCTCGGCCCAGGGCTCTCACCTTCAGGAGGCCGATCTCCTTGACACAGTCCTGCCGGGCCTTGGCGTCCATCATCTCAAATATCTTGGGTGAGAGGAAACAGAGAAAGAGTGGTTAAAACCCAGCACCCCTGGAGGGGGCACGAGGCCCAAGACCCCAGTCCGGGTTCTCCCACCTCCTCGCCGAGGGAACCCTGTAAGGACAACTGTTCGGATTACTGGGTGCCCACCACGTGCCAGGTGCTGTGCTGACCAATTTCCACCAAATCATCACGGCAACTCCCATGAGGCAGGAGTTACTGTCGCCAACTTACAGAGGAGGAGACTGAGGTCCAGAGAAGTCCAGTGACTTGCTGAGGTCATGCACTGGTAAGTAGCAGGAAACATGCTTGGAGCCTCAGTCTTCACGTCTGTAAATGGGGCCAACAGCCTGACCTCACAGGACAGTCGTGTGGACCGAGTAAGAAGAGGGGGCACAGCATGCACCCCCTGACCCCCAGCCCCCCCAGTGTTCACTGTGTGGGTCCTCCCAGCATCTTCTAACTTACAGGAACAAACAGGAGGGCAACGCTGCAGCAGCCCCACCACAGAACCTATCCTGGCACTAAAAACCAACACTAAGAGAACCCAGGTAAGCCCTTCCTTGGCAGACAAAGAGCAGAACACAGGCCTTTTCTGAACTGAGGAGCCCGTCTCTCCTCCGGCCATCAGAGGCCTCACGTGCAGCTCACAGATCAACAAGGAGGCAATCACGCTGGCCGGCTCCAGGTGGGGGGTCTTCGTCTTGTCTCCCCACCTCGTGACTGTGTCTGAGCTACCTTCTCTCTCCTGGGCCTCCTCTGCCCAGGCTGTTAATCTCATTCTTTAAGGTAAATGAGCAAATAGAGGGACCCTGGAAGCTCTGCTGGAGGATTCGAGACTGTTTCCTGCAGCAATGCAGCGTTCAGACGGGCTCAGTGGCTCTCATGGAAAAGCTTCCTGCCTGGGCTTTGCTGCCTAAAGCCCATCTGTCCGACCCCACTCCTCTGTTCAGGAGGAGCTCAGAGGTTGGGCAGGGCACTCAAGCCCAGAGCTGACCACAGAGCGTCAGTGGCCGCAGATCTGAGTCTCAGCTCCCTCCGTCCCTGGTGAGTTATCCACATGTCTGCAGTTTTCCTCCTCTGGGAGGGTGATAATCCCTACCCACAGGGCTGCTGCCGAAGTTCTGTGAGCGCCAGCACGATCCAGTATACAGCAGGTGCTCAGCACATGCTCACTCTCCTTTTCCTTTACGGCTTACAGTGAGCTTCCGCAAAGACAAGTCGCCCTGATTCTCCCACAGCCCGTGAGTGAGGTGGGTACTAGTTTCCCTCGTTTACAGAGGAAGGGGGAGGGGGAGGGGGAGGGGAAGGGGAAGGGAAGGGGGAGGGGGAGGGGAAGGGGGAGGGGGAGGGGAAGGGGGAGGGGGAGGGGAGGGGGAGAGGGAGGGAGAGAGGGAGAGGGAGGGAGAGAGGGAAGGGAAGGGAAGAGACGGGACTAGACCAGAGCTACAATGTTCGGACACAAGCCACTCCTGTCATGTGGTCTTGACCCCATGGGGCTGTTGGCTCACCTGCACCTTCTTCAGAGCCACTGTCTTCCTGTCCAGCAGGCAGGTGGCCTTGTACACCTCGCTGAACTGCCCTCGGCCGATCTTCTTCTCGATCTGGAAGTCAGCCAGCGAGCAGCGAAAAGACAGGGCGTTCGGGTGCCTCTGGAGGGGGAGGGACAGAGGGCATCGGTGACCAGCCAGGCAGAGTGGAGGGCCAGGAGCCGTGGGGGTGCGGGAGGCTGCTGCCCCTTCCTGAGCCCCAGCAGTGCCCCTACAAGGTGAAGGAGGGACCCTGGTTGCCAACCCCACTATCAGAGCCCCCCTCGCCCCCAGCGCTCTCCACACCAGCTCCATTTGACGCCAAGGACCCCACTCTGCAGATGTGATCTCTTCCACAGCATTTATCACCATCCCTCAGTATGTGATCACTTTTTCCTTTGCTCATTTCTGTCTCCGCCCCCTGAAGGCTGGCTCTGTGGGCCAGCGCCTTGCCTGCCTTTGTCACTCCTGAATCCTTTCTGTCCCAGTGGAGCCGGCCGGCAGAGTAGGTGCAATAAATGTCTAAGGAAGCAACTCACCGAAGTCACACAACCACGGGGAGGCCCTGTGGGCCCTCCATGTGCAACCTCAACCCTAACCCTGCAAGTCATCCTAAAAGCGGCAACTTCCCTTCCTGTGGTAGCCAGTGCCATCACAGAGACGAGAACACGAAGGTTAAACTTGCAGCCTGACACTCGGAGCCCATTTTTTGGATACACTGCCTCCTTTATGGCAACGTGAAGAATCTGGAGACTCCGTGATGACTCTCGAGGGGCCAGCATTGAAAGCCATGATTAAGCTGTAGGACCTGCCCAGGGGTGGAGCCAACAGGTGAGGCAGCAGTGGCCAGGTACCTCCCCCCGCCGACACACACACAAACACACCAGCAAAGGTACTCTCAGGAAGAGGAGAGGAGGGGGCGCCAACGCTGGGCCTTGGGAGGGGGATGGGGGAGAGAATGCCCCATGTCAGCCTGGCGGGATGCGCCCTCCCTCCTGCTACTCTCAGGCGGGGGATCACTGACACTGGGGACCCTCCCCAGCTGGATGGTGGCATGAAGAAAGGGTCTCTGTTGTTGCCAGATGACTTCCATATAGTAGGTGTGCAGAAATGTGTGTAGGATTCAGTCTGGGGAGCAGGGGTGGGGCAAGGAACCCTGAAAGCCTCACTGCAGCAAGAATAAGCCGCTGAATTTTCTGAAGTGAAAAATGTCTCTTCCAGACTTGGGCCAGATCATCTGAGAGTGTGGAAGATCAAGTATTTCACTGGGCTGTGTTCTGGAATTCTCCCTACTAGGAATGCCAACAATAGACCAGGAGGCCCTGGAAGAGCCTTGGGAACCCTGACAGTGGAGCCAATCAGCCTGGGTCGCTGGCTGGTGACCTTGGCGGTTACACAAGCCACCCTGTGCCTCGGTTTCCCGTCTATGAGATCGCTGAGCCCTGCACACAGTAGATGCTTAGTGGTTGCAGCCATGTTACTGGCAGGCATGGGCAGGGCAGGAGTGAGGAAGCCGGGGGGGCCCCGAGCAGCTACCCACCACCTCTGCACCTGCCGAGGCCCAGCCGTGGACCAAGGAGACCCTAAGGGGCACCCTCTTGCCAGGAGTGAGAAATGGAACTCAGCCTCGCAGCCCGCAATCCCGCTGCCTCCTTCCCTCAGCAAGATGACAGCTGGGCCCACCCCGACTCTGAAGTCTCCAGGACTTCAGAGATTTGAAGATGCTCCATCCGGGGACCCGAGCGGGAGGGAGGGCTGGCGGAGGAAGAAGACGATGCTCTTACCCAGCACCTGCTGGTCTCTGTCAGGTAAGTTCTTTAGTCACAGCAACTGACCTACCTATACACTGCGTGTCCACCTAAGATGAGCAAGCATGCATTTACTGAGCACAGACTACGTGCCAGGCACCGTGCAGAATGCTTCCCAGGACCCTGTGAGCGGACATCATCGCAATCTCCATTTCAGGAAACCGAGCGCAGGCTCGGAGGGGAGGCTCCAGACCCCACCATGAGTAACGGCGGGGATTTGAACCCGGGGCTGGGTACCCCAGAGCCTTTACCCTTCACCTATACCCTTCACCCTGTGCTGTGTGGCCTCCCAACTCAGATGCCACTTCTGCATTTCCTCTGAGACCCTATGACTAGCCAGGCCTACACTTCCTGCTTCAGCCACCTGAGTCCCACCCATCCCCCCACCATGGGCCTCACCAAGTGGGCCCCTGTCTTAGTCCCCTTTCTGCCCCTTGAACTAAGGCTCTGACCCACTTGAAGCGAGTGCTCAGGGCATGTTTGTCAAATGACACAATGAAATGCACCCAAAACAGCCTGGTGCAGAAGGGACTCTGTGACCCAGCCACTGTCACTTCTATGGGTGCAGCTGAAATCACACACCCTAGAAAAAGGCAGCTTTCTTGGCACTTGGAGGGATCACACGTGGTCATGAAAATAACGACGACAAGCTTTCGTGTATTAGGCACCTACTATGCGTCCGTTGCTGTACTAGATGCTTAGACAGGTCTCAGGACTAAAGTCTCCTAACGGCCTTGTAAAACAAGACTTATTAATCCCACTTCATGAATAAGGACACTGAGGCACAGGCAGTGGGGAGCTGGGACTTGAACTCCCTGACGATAGAGACCCAGCTGCGCTGCCAGGTGACATGGGGCAGTGAAGAGTCTGGGGGATGTGCTCACTACAGATCCTGGCTCTGCCAACATGGGGCTGCTTCCCTCCATGGCGAGTGGTCACAGACCCCAGTGCTCTCCACCCACCCCAAGGATGTTCCCCAGAGGCCACGCGGCCCAGCTCCACAGCCACTGGAAGCTCCCAGAGGATGCGGGCGACTTCCCAGCCACCATCGCTAAGGCTCCCTCGCACATCTGCATACGCGATGACCCAGATTTGCATTTCCTGTCACAGCCCATTCGACCTAATTAGAGGAAAGCTCTGAGGAGGGGGCAGGTTTCCCCGGCAGCAGCACAGCGGTGAGGGGGCTCAGGGGCCTCCGCTGCCCTTACAGGGGTTAGGACCGGGCCCTGTCCCCAGAGGGGCCTCTGCTCAGGTGGGGGTCATCGCGGGACACAGGACTCCTGGGCGCAGCTGCCTGAGCCAGCCGAGTCCTGACCCCGATTTAACTCAGGGGCTCGGAGTAGAGAAAAGTTGAACTGAGCTCTTGCCCCCAAAGGCCAGGCCTCTCCCAGCTGCCACCCACCTCCTGGGGGGGCCCTGGCAAGTTCCACTCTTGCTCCTGCATCAGAGACAGGTCATCCATGATGGGGGATGTTAGAAACACCAGCCCAGGATTTCCTGGAGGATTCCAGGAGAAGAGGGTCTGGGGAGCTCTAAACTGCTGGGCAAACACGGGGCTGGCCCCGAACAACTCCCATGATGGCGGCTCCAACACATCCTCCTGACGGCCTTTCTGAAAATGGCTCATGTAATGCTTACTGTTCCCTGTTACGTCTGGGACCCCATGCTGCCTCCCGGGGAAAATAAACACAATCCCTGGGCCCAGGCTGGCAGAGATGTGACTGCCACTCTGGCTCTGTCAGTTGAGACACTAACGCTGGGGCCTGGAGGCCTGGGTTCAAGTCCTGGCTCTGCCACTTCCCGGTGAGCCCTCTGGGCTTCGGTTTCCTCATGTGTCCAACTGAGATAAACAGCGCCCCCTCCAGAGGGTTGTTGGGGGTTAAATAAGTTAAAGAGTGAACACTTAGAAGAGGGCCCAGCACTCAGGAAATGCTGCGTGTTTGTTGTTATTATCATGTTTATTGTTATTATTACTATTGGGTTGGCATTGTAGAATGTCTGGAGGATGGCAGCACCTATTTCCCAGGGGCTGGGGGTGAGCTGAGGCAGGGTGTGCCCGGCCTGGCGGGAGCCTGGCCCAGGGACCAAGCACAGGGAGTTGTCAGCTGTCATTATCATCACCCCCGTGCCCACCCCACCAAGGGTCTGCGCTGGGCATATTTCTAGCCCCAGGCTCTTTAGCTATAAAAACTAAAATGAATGTTTCTTCTTCTTCTTTTTTTTTTTGGCCGCGCCGCGTGGCCTGTGGGATCTTAGTTCCCTGACCAGGGATCGAACCCAGGCCACAGCAGTGAGAGCGTGGGGTCCCAGCCACTGGACCACCGGGGAATTCCCTGAAATGAATTTTAAAATACAAGAATAAGATCAACGACATCCCATTTCCTTAACACCCCTGATGCTGGGTACCATGCTGGATGTTTAAAGTACACCATCTCACTTAGGTCTCCCCAGCCCCATTTCACGTATGAGGAAACTGAGGCTCAGAGAGGTCATTTACCCAACATCCTCTGGCTACAGGAAAGTGGTGAGGTGGATGTACCTGCAGCTTCTGACTTCACCGACCTCGTGCCAGTCACCCAGGGCCTTTGCTAGACAACAGGCTCGCCTCCCTTTCTAGGCTGTGCTGTGGGCGCCAGAGGCCATTTCTGACCTACTCATCCCCCTTCCCCAGAGTGGGAGCCCCTTAGTTCTCCCGAAAAGGTAGAAGAGATGGGGTGGAGGGGCAGGGAGGAGGTGGCAGTAGGCCTGGGGAGGACTCACGATCTCAGAGAGGAGGAGCCTCTGGGAGCAACTCCCTGGGCAGCGGGAGGAATCTGGTGGGATCAGGAGTCGAGGACACGGCCGAGGTCCTGAGTCACCTCCAGCCCCAATCCCACCCTCCCAAGAAATGGGAGGACACGACCAGACATACAGCAGGGGAAGGGAGTGTCTTGGACCACCCCAGGACACCCTCACCCCAGAAAGCTCGGAGAGACCCAGCTCTCTTCCCCAAGTCAGATCAAATTAGGCCACAAATGCCCCCCACCCTGCGCTAATTTGAGTTTAAAATGTTTGAACCACAATAAGCCTCAGCCATCGACAAATCCTTTTTTTTTTCCCAAACAGGAGCATAAAATTACATGTTAAAAGAATAAAAATGCATTCGCCCAATTAATTTTCTGAAATCTCATTAAAAAATTTAGCCTGACTAAGTCAGACTTCTGACCTGAATTTTAATCATCTTTACACTGGATGGGTCTTTTTTCCCTGATACTTGCAATGCATCATTAATTTTAAGGCAACCGTTTCTATGATTTTAAAAAGCACGCTTCATCAGAATGACATTTCCTGTAAACGAGTTTCACCTTTAAAGACATCTGACATCGTGTGCAGGGAACTTCTCAGGGATGCGGTACATGTGTGTATAGCAATGCGCTTTAAATCTGTGCAGCACGAAAGAAGGGTGCGACTTACAAAGACTCCATATTGTCAGACTCTTTACGAGGCCAGCCCCACTCAGCTCTTCACAATCTGGCTAATTCTGTCCCCTAAGCCAGTCTCCCCTCCTGCAGCCCTCGTGGCAAGAAAATGCTCTGCGGGGCCACAGGGCCTGGATCTACCCCTGGCTCTGGGCTCTGCCCCTCAACAGCAAGAAGGACAAGTTACCACTCATCTTGGTTTCCTCCCCTGCAAAATGGAGTTCTGAATAAGGTCTCCTTCTCTTGAGTTGGTAAGAGGATGAAATGAGGTAACTGCCAGGCATCGTAATGTAGTGACTGTCTCAGCTTGGAAGTCTGTCTACACTCAGCTTTGCGCCATCGGTTCATGGGAGCGGTGAGCAAGACGCCCGAACATGGGAGACGCCTGATGACAAGACCTAAGGTCATCTCAGTTGTGGTGGCTCCCCCAGGACGAGCCTCACTAACCAAGCTCAGAGAAAGCTGAGTTTAAACACACGGATGAGAGAATCTGGAACCACCTCCAACGACTAACAAGCAAAGACTTGAAGGGAAACAAACCATAAAGAGCGTCGGCCCCCCTGCCAGCAGGCTGGCCACGTCCTCTACCTCCCTCTCCCGAATCCCTTCAGTTACCAAGGGCAGTTGGTTTTTCCCCTGGAAGTCTCTGGAGTCTTCCCTCCCTGTGTTGGGCCCATTTAAGGCCAAAGCATCATGTGACCTCCTATTTTCACCTAACTTGTGCCTCGGGCCCCAGCTACCAGTGACCTAAAACCCAAACCCCTTGTCAATTTAAACCCCAAATGGGCTCCCTATTTGCTACAGATTCAATTCCAAATGACAGTGTGGATTCCAGGCCTTTCATAAACACCAGCCATTACCTCTTCTAAGCACAGGTATTTAAATACTTATCCAACCTGACTGGTTGTGCACCTTCAGGTCTGGCTCCTTCCTCTTCCTGGAACATCCTCCTCTCCCTGTTTTGCCCCAAACTCCTGATCATTTGTCAGCCCACGTGTCATCTTCTTTCTAGAGAGAGCTTTCCTTGTCAACCCTGATGCCCCGGGCAGAACAAGCCACCCCATTCTCTGGGCTCCCCCTGCATCGGTCCATCCCTCCCTGGGAGCCTCACCTCTGCACCATCTTTATTTACTTATGTGTAGGGCTCACCGGCAGACCCAAGGCAGAAACGAGACAAGCACTTGCTGAATTTACAACACTTAAGCAAACACTTCTTGAATCTTAATGGCCGTTAATATTTGGTCATTAAATCTTATCTAACTATCATCATTGTTTTGGGAAGATTTTCATGAAGATTTTGGTGCAGTGCAGAACTAATGACAGCTGTCCCCATCCCCTGCAAAGTTATGCACATTCCTCTGTCTCTGAACAGTGCCGAATATAACTGAACTTGGCACGTCCCAAGCAGGTTTGCAAAGACTTTCCAGATGGAAGACACATTAGCCAGGGCTTTCTCAGACAAGAACACCTTTCTCCTTCTTGGAAATTCATGTGTTTCTTAGTGGGTCAGCTGAGCCCTGCGTTTCTTTCCTGATGAAAATGCTCTGAAGCAAATTGGTAAAATCATAAACCATGCGGGCATTTTAAGCTCTTTTTCTCAACTCCACTCATTCATTCATTCATTAGAAACCTCAATAAAAGCAAGCATGTTCAGCTTTCCCAAGTATATATGAATTTCACACATGATTCAACCCAGTTCAGCAAACATATTTTCATAGGCTGACAGCACCCAGAGCTAGAAAGTTCCTTGAAATGAACAAACCACTAGCCTTGGACACAGAGGTTAACAAAAGCCAGAGTTTGAGTGTGCGCTAAATTGTTCTTTCTACACTGGGGTTATTTCCAGCCCTGGGCTCTTTAGCTGTGAAAACCAAAATGATTTTTAAAATATAAGAATAAGATCAATGACATACCATTTCCTTAACACCCACAATGCTAGGTACCATGTTGGGTGTTTAAAATATACCATCTCACTTTCTTCATGGCCCCATTTTACAGGAGAGGAAACTGAGGCTCAGAGAGGTCATTTACCCAATGTCACCTGGCTGGTGAGGGATGGAATTGGGAACCAAACTCAGCCTGGTCCAGAGCACAGCATTTTGCCATCATGCAGCCTGGCTCTTTTCTCTCAGGGTGATTTCAGGGAAACAGCAGTGCCTCCTGCCATAAAGGAAAATGCCTGTGCCGTCACTTTGAGGTGTTTCTATGTCCTGAAAACAGGCAAGATTCCAGCCGTGATCTCTCCCCAGACAGTGTTTAAATACCAGCGCTCTATGAGACGAGGAGAGAGAAAGCGCCTGACTGTTTTCATTCCAGCCCCGACCTGCAGCAGCCCCAGCGTCAATGCGGCTGTGCCCCAGTTCTGCAGACCCAGCCAGATGCTGGCGAACCAGGGGCATCTTTCCCGCCAGCCGCTAGCCAACGCTGAGTAATCGTATCTAATTACACTTAACTATGTCATTACCCACTCCAACATGTGCAAGGAGACACCCGGAAGGTGCCACCGCCACGGCAGCCCACCACCTCCTCGCCTTGTTTGTGACATAATTATGGGACTCTCTGCTCTGCCAAATGAGGCTGTAATTAACCCTAATTGCTCAAAATGCAACTGGCTAATTCTGGGAGATTAATCAAGGGGGACTCAATTGTTAGTGAATGACTTAATATGACAAATTGCTACATTACCCGAGGAGGCCCCACTGCCCCCAGCCATCGGGGAGGTGTCCTGGTGGACCCTGGACCAGCAGTGTCTATGGGCTTCCCAGCTTTCTCCCCAAATTCCACCTAGGAAATGGGCCCCTGCATCCCAGCCAGTAACTGGAATGGGGAGGATGAAGAGCATAGATGCCTTTGGACCCCCTGTGCGTGTGTGCGCACATACACAGTTTCTCCTACTTAACATGTCACCTCTGTGTGAATCTATAGATGTGCCCCTCCCCTTGGGCTGATGCAGCGTCACACCAGGAAGCACAGTTTGATGAGAGCTCAGACGCGGGAGAAGGATTTCAGACTCACCTGCCTCCTTGGCCAGGCACCTTTGGGCAGTGTAGAACCTGTACAACTGTACATGGCAACCCTGCCCAAGCAGGTCAAACACCAGTCCACCTGAAGTCCTCCAACAGGACTAGGCAGTTAGAAGCTGTGACAATCCTTCCATGGCTCAGGAAGGTGGCTGACTCTGAGTCTCCTCCTGACTTAGGCCTCACAGGTCTGGGACACAAGCCAACCCTGGACAATTACTTTTCATCATTCCAGGCTGTCCACAGGATGCTACAGCACCTGGCCCTGTCCAATCTGCCCAGCCAAGCTCTCTGTCCCCTCCAGTTCTTTGCAAGCCACTTCCTCCAGGAGGCCTCTCTGGTCCCCTAGTTCAGACCACATTCCTTGTTGGAGTTCCACTGACCCCCAGTTTCTTCTGCTTTCTTTCTTGTCTTTCTGTCCTGTGAGGCTGTGTGCTCCCTAAGAGCAGACCTGGGTCTGTTCACACACGGCGGTGTCCTGGGTGGTGCACTCCATGAGTCTGCAGTTCATGAACTTGGCAGGCGAAGCCCCACCCCAGAGGCTTCTGTCTAGGAAGGGAGGCAGACCCAGGAGCCAGTGCCCCAGCGGATGCGATCACGGCCATGACCTAGTGCCTGTGCGCAGATGTGGAGACAGCACAGAGCAGGGAGTGCCGTGGAACAAGAAGGCTCCCCAGAAGCAGCGGCATTTGGACTGAGGCCTGGAGGTGTCAAGGAGGGCACCCCAGGCCCAGGGAATGGCATGTGCAAAGGCATGGGGTGTGCAAGCAGCTCACAACCCCAGAAGCCACTTTCCGAAAAGCTGCCAAAGGCTGCCTGGCTCTCTGAGAGGGTGGGGCCGGTGTAAGGAAACCAGCGTCCCCGAAGCTCTGCGGGTCCTAGACAAAGAGGCTAAAGAGGGCCAGAACGCAGCTGAGACCAGAAAGGAGGCAGACCAGCTCAGAGCCAGGAAGCACTTTCCGACCCCAAGCGCACCCCATCCACTCGCCTGCGCCCCTCACTCTCCTCGGGGCCTCCACGACTCCCTCTTTGTCAGTCCTTCTAACCAGTGCTGATCCCTCTGAGATAAAGCTGTTCCATTCACATGGAAACCCCAGGGACAGGACCAGGGCCTGGCATCCCAGCCCAGAGTGTGGAACAGAGAGGCATCTGTGAGGGCTGCTGACTGGGATGGAGGGCAGAATGGTTAGGGAGTGACTCTGCTCCCATTGCTGGAAGCATTCAAGGTGCCCGGGGGCTGCCAAGGGGCGTCCTTCCGTGGCCGGGACAAAGCAGCCTCAGGGATCTGTGTTCCTCCAAGACTCTCCAGTGCACTGCAGATGAAGGAGGAGGGCTTACCTGTGGGTCGGGAGGGTGCGCGGGCCCCGGGGTGTGGCAGAGGTTGTTCGGGCTCCCTCCATGGGGCAGGTGGCTAGGCTGTCCTGCCATCCTGCATGCCAGCCTCACGAGGACACGGGCTGCAACAGAAAAGAAGGGCTTTCTTACACACAGGCCTGTGCACTTTCTCTTCTCCATGGCCCTCGGATCGAGGAAGTAATTTCACTTGTCCCATTTTACAGATGTGCAGGCTGAGGTGCCAAGCTGTTAGGTAACTTGCCCTTGGTTATCCGGCTTGGAAGTGGCAGGACTAGGACTCGACGGCCCATGTGACACACCTCCCTCCATTATGCTGTCCCGACTAGGTTGCTAGGACTATCCCCGTTGGATAGAGGGGAACACAGATTCTGTGCAGGGAAAGGTCTAAAGGTGCCCCCACCATCCAGCAAGGAAGGCGCCAGATTCAATGCCACATGTGCCAGACTCCAAAGCCTGTTCTTGCCCCGTTACTATCCTCCGTGCCTCACCCCCATCCTCACCCCCATACAAACCCAGGTTGGCAGCCTAGTGGCCAGAAGAGAGAGACCTTGAGTCAGACTGCAAGTAGCAGCTGCAGGAAGGACCCACATGCCCATCCTTGCTGGGACCTGGTGCACCAGACACTGGGAAGGCCAAGGCCACAGGTCCTACTCAAGCCCTGCACAAACCTCCAGGCAGGGGCAGAGCCCTCTGCACAGGGAACAGCCCCCTCAACCTCCAGGGCTTGGGCTGCCACATCAGAGGCCCCCAGGAGAGTCAAGGATGCCACTCACCAGCTGCCATAGTAACCGCAGTAGCTGTCCTGATTAATTGCCCACCATGTGCCCAGGCCTGAGCTAAAGGCCATCTCAGTATCACTCCCAAGATCGCTTCCACTGCTGGTGTCACAGGCAGCCTCTGCTGGCCTCCCCAGCAGACAAGCACCTCCAGGGCGGGACCCAGGCTCAGGCACACAGAAGAAGCTGTGTGGCTCGTGGTGCTCCCGGACGCAAGAGGGAAAGCGCTCCTCCTCAGGAGGAAAGCCCTCCATTCACCCACAAGCATTTCTACAACACCTAAACCTCGGTGTCCAGGGCCAGGCCTGGGCTCCCCCAGGATGCCTGGAAGACACGGGGTGCAGGGCGGGCATGTGGCGAGGGCCCCCTAATCAGGCTGCTGTTCCTTCCACCAGACTCCGCCCTGGCATTCCTGTGGGCACCTCTCACTTGACCCTCCCGAAACAGAACCCCGAAGGGCTGGCCAGGCTATCAGAGCAGCTTCATCTATACCCTCTGGAGCGCTGGAGTCCCTAGGAATCAATGCCCCAAGGGGTGAGTGTGCAAGCCAGTTCCCCTGCCTCCGGTCAGGACGCTCTGGGGGTAAGTCACTCCAGAGACCCGAGCGGGGTAGTGATTTGGTCTGAGATCACACCCTGCTTGTCTGCCTCCCCCACTCCCTCATGGTTTCCCCCATATGGTCTCATCTCAGGGTCTGCTTCTGGAGAACCCAATCCAGGACATCGTCTTTCTCTCTAGACGGACTCTGCCTCTCGCCACCTGTAAGTCACCTGGTCATCTGCACCCCCAGCCGTCCCCACCAGCCAAAGCCCAAGCTGATAGGCGTCACCTGGTCCAGTGGGTTGGCAGGTCCTGCTGCGTGAACCGTGTGATCTGGGCAGCGGGAAAGGAACCCACACCAATGGGGCTGTTATGGTCAGTGCCCTGGAGATCTGGTCACAGATCACTCTTCCTTCCTCCCCACTGTAGTTCTTTCTGGTAGTTGATGGGCCAGCCCTCCCAGGCTTAGAGATGTCTACGACACCTGTCAAAGTTTGGCCACCAAGCCCCGAATCGCCTGCTGAGCTGGACCTTTGGCCTCCCCGCCTCTGCCCTTGAAGGCACCCCGAGCCTCTCTAGAATCTGCACATTGGCGTCCAGCACCCATCCTTCCTCTGTGTCCTCAGGGCAGGCCCAGCTCCTCCCTCACACCCCTTTCCTCAGCATTTTGGGGTAAAACTGCTCTCTAGCATACAAAGTAGATGGCAGAAAGCAAGGACACATGGAGCAGGGGCACGGTCTGCAGATGGCACCCGCCTCAGCCTAGCAGGGAGCCCTTGGTGGCTGACAGCACCCTGTCAAACCCAGCCCGGCCTGTGCTGTTTCCTGCCTGTGCAATTGCCAGTTTTCATCCTCACGCACGGCATCTTATGTGCTTCATCCTAATGTGTACATATAAAGAGGTAGATCTCTTGCTGTCGCCTCTTTGCTCTTATCTCAAAGGGGTGCCATGTGGAGGGTATTAAGGGGTGTGCCTGTAATTCTGAGGCCTCTCCCCAGCCCCATACTCCCACCTCTGCCCCAGCCCAGGCCTCGCCTCCGCCTGGACTCCTGGGTCTCCACCAGTGCCTGGTGCCCTTTCCGCCAAGCCCTCCTCCTCCAGATGGGCCACCAAGGTGGCTTCCTGCAATGCAGATGGGGCCACAGCACCTCCCCACCATCTGCGCCCGAGCTTCCGCACTGGAGTGCACACCCCCCAGGTGACACAGTGAGGACCTGGGTACGAAAAGCCCCAGGATAAACAGATAAACACGAGCAGCTTCCCAAGGCAGCGCTGTTACTCAGGAGGGAAATGTGTGCGGCAATAAACCGGATACAGAGGGAACAAAATGTAAAATGCGCATGAATTTTAAGATAAAACCGGAGACTCCTGCAGGCTCTGCAGCTGCTTCGGGCTGCAACCCCAGACCCCTCGGGGTGACATGTTCACCGTCCTCTGCCCTTAGGGAGACCTCCGGGGGAAGGCTGGAGGAGAACTGTCTTCAGCAAAAAGGTTCTGTCTTTATCTCAGAAGGCACCAGGCGTGGCCCAAAGGCCAGACCCACACGTGACTGGCTCACCTGCCCACCTGCTCACAGACCACGCGGGCTGGAAACCACGGTGCATTCATCTCTGGCTCCAACGTCCCACCTCACCCAGCCTCCTAGGGCCAGTGGGCCTGGGTTCGTATCTCGACCCTGTCACTCCCCAGCTGGGACCTTGGGCAAGTCACACTGGGCAGAGACCTAGGAGGTATTTGCGAATGTCATTCCCCACGTCCCCACGTGGCGATCCAGCATCTGCATCCCGAGGCGGTCTGCAGGCTCTCAGGAGCTCACCTTGTTCCTCACACAGGGCCCCAGGAGCAAAGTAAGGGGCCCTGGCCTCATCAGAAATAATAGTAATAATGATGATAAGCCAATAACTGTGTGTCCGTATTATGCCGGGCCCTTTCTTTATACATTTCACCTCTGTTAGCCCATCTCACCACCATCTCACTAACACCACCTCCACGAGACAGCTTCTGTTATTGTTCCACTTTACAGATGAGGAAACTGAGGCACAGGGAGGTTGAGAGATTTGCCCAGATCACACGGATCACAGGTGGTGAAGCCAGGACTCAAACCTGTGATGGTACCTTTGCCCATAACCCCTGCACTGCACCCCTCACAGGCTCCTACCAACAATACATCACTTCCTTTCCAGTGGCTCCCCATGGAACAAGCCCCCTCCACTCAAGAATGGGGCAGTGCTGAGTGGGTAGGGGTGATCCCAGGGCCAGTGGGCCACGAGGAGCCATTCCCCCCACAGGGGGCCCAGAGCCTTCTCCCTTCGGGATGGCACCGAGCAGATGTGGCACTATTGTCCACACGCCTGGTGTGCCAACCCCCTGGGGTAAACTGCTGTGCCTAAGAGCAGTTCTGCCCGGAACCTAATAGAACCGGCTATACCACATGTCCACGTGAGGAGGAAGGGCCTTTGCTCCAGGAAAGGAGTCTGCAAGTCACAGCCCACCCCCACACCCTGCCCACCAGTGCCAGAGAGGGCCAGACAAAGGGGAAGGAGGCAGAGGGGGAAGGAAGGGGGAGGAGAGAGGGAGGAGGAGGGAGGAAGGAAGTGAAGGTTCTCTGAGGCGCCCAATGGCCAGATCTCTTCCACTTAGCCTGGGCTGTTGACAGACCCATTTTACAGACGGGGAATCAGGCTCAGAGAGGGGAGACTCAAGGTCGTGTTGTGAGTAGGCTACAGAGGGCAGATCTGAACCCAGCTCTGATTCCAATGCGCCTCCCAGGTCCAAGACAGCCACTGCCTCTTGAGGCTCTCCAGGGTGTTGGATTTCAGAGGATTTGCATTCTGTTTGTCTATACCCCAACAGAAACCCAACCCCTTTACCCTGGACATTCCTGCCAGAAACTCCTTCTTAGGGGGTTCAGATGCAGAAAGACCAAGGTAAAGGGATCTGGAGGGATGAGACACAGAGAGCAGGGAAAAGCCCGGGAAAAGCCCCTCCGTGCACAGGGCACCTCCGGGAGCTGCCTGTCCCCTGCGGCTCCTGCCAAGTTGCAGAACAATGGGGCCCAGGCTGCCAAGCTCAAGTCAGGGGCCAAAAATCCGTGGAATGTGAGACCCGGAGCCCCAGGCCACAAGGAGCACCACCTCAAAGAGGGCCTTTCTTCTGCAGGGAGCAAGAGCCCTGCATTTCCAGGGCGCCGGGGTGGCAGAGTGTGCTTCCCAGCCTGGGTTCCACACATGTGCCTGTCTACCAGGCACCCGGGGACTGGATGAGAATGAGCCCCAGGGTAAGGCCGAGGGTCTGTTTGGGAGCTTGACTTGCCTGGGTTCAAATCCTGGCCTGGCTTCCTTTAACCACGCAGTGTCTCAGTTTCCTCATCTGGAAAATGGGGCTAACAGTAAGATCTACGTTTCAGGGTCATTAAGAATTAAATCTGTTAACAGATGTAAACTCCTCAGGACAGAGCCTGGCACATGTGAAGGGCCCTCTGAGGCTTTAGCTGCTACCAGCGTCATTACCACCGACCATCCCTGGGCAGTGAAGGAGAAATTGTCTCCATGTGACAGACACGGGAACTGGGGCTCAGAGAGGGGCACGGACTTGACCAGGGTCACACAGCTGGTAAAAGACCCCCAGATCATGCTCTATCTACTGCACTGCACGGCCTCTTTGGAATGGCTCTGGAGCAAATACCCTCCTCGTCACTTACGAGATCTGGGGCTGCCTTTGCAAAGCCCCCCGACATGCTCCTCCCGCCCTGGCCTTCGGCAAGCCTCTTACTAACGTGGGGTGTGTCCCAGGGAGATGTGGGGGCTTGGGTTTAATCCAGGCACTTCCTGGAAGCGATCGGCTCCCACACCGGGCTGGGCTCTGAGGCTTCCCAAGAGGCCTTTCTGACCACGACTGTCACCTGGGGCGCTTGCTTCCCAATTTCTAAAACTTTCTCTAGGGGAAAGTCACATCCCTTCTTTGTCTCCTGCCAAATACCACACTTCGTGGAGGCTGGTGGCTCATTGAGGCCTTACCCTCCCAGTAAAAGACGACCCAAGACACCAGAAGGCTCAGGCCAAAGACCCAGCTTGGGGCAGGTTTGGGGGCCTGAGTGGATAGGGTCGTGTGGGTGCAAGTATCTGTCTACACCTCACCTTGGCCCCCAACCCCGAGGTGGAAGCAGCGAGTGTCTGCCTGCCCTTTTCTGCATGTTGTATGTGCATGTATGCGTGTACGGTCAGGCCACAAGGCTTTGAGCCCAGCCATGCTCTCGGTCTGTCCACTGGGGTAGGGGCGTCACTGCCCCTGGTTTGGGTGGGGCTGGTAAAGGCCCACGTGGCTCCCAGGCTGACAGGGAGAATCACAAAGACAACCTTGGAGACTCAGCTTCGGCTGGACGCCAGACCCTGTGCCGTTTCTCTGGGGAAGGCCCCTTTTCAGTCCTTCCTGCTCAATGAACAGCTTCACACATCGTTTTCCCAAAGGAGGAAACCATCCTGGTGACTTCACACCCTCCTACACACACGGAATGAGTGACCCAATGCCAGTGCAGGCACCAGGGGCTATCTCTGCTTGTCCAGCAGGCTCCTGGCAACAGAAGCTTAGGATAGATGCCCACTGCTGGGGGCCTTCAGCCAGCCGGGAGCGGAGAAGTGCCACAGACCAGTACGGCCCAGCACACCCCTACACAGAGGGAGCTCTGAGGCCCAGCGGGAGACCAGGCAGCTCACAGGCTGGCCACTGGTGAGGTCAAGGCCGGACCAGCTTCAGCATCAGCCAACATCCACGGCAACACCGCCCCTGAGCTGAGTAATTTGCCATCTCCCAAGAAACCCAAGCGGTGCCATCACCCCCCTTTTGCAGATGAGGAAACCAAGGATCCAAGGGAAAACGTGACTTGCCAAAGTCAGTCCACACAGAGGAGAGAGCTACCATTTGAACCTGCTCCTCGGACCAGGGAGCCTGTGAGTAACGAGAGAAAGGGATGCCACTGACTTCGTGTCCCCACACGAGGCCCGGGCAGTAAGGAACGTCCCAGCCACGCAGACCGGCTGTAATGACAGCGCATCGCTAGCGGAGCCCGCCCTGTGGGTGCGCCAGGCACGCGCCAAGGGCCGTGCACGCCTCGTTCCACCTCACAGCCACCCTAGGCGGGGGCCGCTATAATCCACGTAGTGCAGAGGAGGAAATGAAAGTTCAGACAGGTTAAGCAACGGGCCCAAGGTCACACAGCAGGCAGTAGGCAGAACTGACACTTGAAACCACGTCTGCCTGACTCCCGTAGTCCATACCTCCTTGGACAGTGAGGGACTGAGTGAATGAATGAATGAATGAATGAATTCTGGCCCAGAGGTGTGGCTCTGGCTACTGTGTCTTTCCCCCACCCCGGCCCCCCTTCCCTTCTGGTCTTGGGATAAGCAGACGTTGCCCATTCATCACTTGACAGGAAGCAGCTCGATCTCAGGCCAGAGTCACGGGGGCCTGGGAGCTGTAGGGGATGAGCCACAGATGGTGTCTGGTTTCCTGACTGGGCCTGGGCGCCCTCACCCCCCGCTCCCCAAAGCCACACTTGCCACTCAGATTCCGCAGCTCCACGACCAGCAGGAGCCTGGCTCCTCTGAAACACGGGACCACGCGCAGCCCGGGAAGGGCGGTGCAGCCTGTGCAGAGAGGTCCCTGAGCCCCCTCCTCAGGGCAGTGGGGCCTCTCACCGGGTGGGTCTGCAGAACCCGGAGGCCAGCGGCTGAGGGGCAATGCAGCACCCACCCAGCTCACCTCCCCGGCACCCTACCCCGTCCTTTTCTTCCAGCTCCCCTCTCCTCACCCACCACCCACCCCCATCTCTCTCCAGCCTGGGGCCTCCCTCCAGAGCTCCAGACTCCAACCACCAAAAGTTCCAGGCACTGAAGACTCACCTGCCCTTCCCTGGGTCTTCATCTCAGCGACGGGGTCTCCTGTCTGCCCAGGAACGCGGCAGGAACCCAGGCTCATCCCCCGGACGCCTCGCCCCCCCTCACGGCCCACACCTGGTCTTCATCCAGGGCTGCTGATTCTTTCCCCAAACAAGTCTCCACTTACCCGGAGCCCCTGCCCTCTGCTGGCCTGGCCCCTTCTCTGTGGGGTCGCTGTAGCTGCCTCCTGCCTGATGCCCTGACCTCCAGCACACCAAAGGAGGGTCCCCCCACCAAGACACAAATCCTAAACCCGCTGCTCCCCACCCAAAACCTCGCAGAAAAAGGCCCACACGCCTGAGCGAGGCATCCCAAACTCTGTCCCAGCTGGCGCTGGTCTGCCCTCCTTAAAGCCTACCCCGCCCCAGGCCCCCGCACGTGAGGGCCTCTCCTTCCTAACTACACAGCACCCTGGACCTTCCAGGCCCTTCCACACACCAGCTTCTGCCTGGAACCTATGACCTCTCATGGGGCAAAGTCCCCCTCTTGCGTCAGGACCGGGTCCTGGGTCGTAATCAGGCTCAGCACTTCTCGTGGGATCCTGGGAAAGTCCCGCCCCCTACCTCATCCATAAAGAGGAAACAGCTGGACCCCGCAGGGTGGACACCCAGGGGCAGTCAGGTGGTACCAAGCACCCCGCAATCTCCCAGTCAGTGGAGGGGGGCTCCCCCACCCTCCTGATGCCCCAAGCAAGAAACAACTGCCTCCGCGCTCAGGATCCCCAAGGTCTCGGATCAGGCAGAGATCACCAGGCAATTCAAAACACATCACACCCACGCTGCAGGGCTTCCCTGAGCCTTTTTAAAATTGAGGAGGCTCCAGATCACCTTTCGCTTTCTCCTTCTCGGGTAATAAAACCCAATTCTGGAAGGAAAAAATGTAGGAGCTGTAAACACCTCTCAGTTCAAGGAGCAATGAGGCATTTGGTTTCTAGCCAGGAAGGCCTTTGGCTCCAGGACCTGGTGAAGGAAGGTCTGCTGAGCACTCGCTCTGCACCAGGGAGTGACACGCAGCACCTCAGCACACCCCTCCGAGAGGTCTGCGCTGCCCTCTTCCAGAGGAGGAAACGTAGGTGCCGAGGGGTTAAGTGACTTGCCAAGCCCTTGCCGCTGGTAAACGGCGTGCACCCGTGTTAGAACCCAGATCTGACTCTCTCCAAAGTCTGGGTTTTAATCTCATCTGCCTGGGGACATCCTTGGAGACCACTATGGAGCTGGGGGAATATGGGGGGTCTCACTCTGCGAGAAGCCTCAGACCCCTTAGGTAGGTCCACCATCCCAAGGACCCCTGCCCTCCAGGGAAATGAACTTGCTCTCTCCTCAAGGCCTTGGCAGGCTCTGCCTCCCTTGCCTGGAATGAACTGCCTCCTGGCAAACCTGGATCCTCCTTCTGGGCCCAACCCAGGGCACCCCCTCTAGGCAGCCTTCCTGGACTCCTCCAGTCAGTTACTCCCAGGTTCCACTGACCTGGTCTCTGTGCCATCACTGCCTGCACACGTTTTCTCCTCCCTCAAATGGAGATTTCCTCAAGGGCAGAGACCAAATCACTCTCCTTGTGGCCCCAGCAGGCGGCAGAGGGAGGGTGACCCAGTACGTAAACACCAGAAGCCAGGAGGGAGAAGCCTGGGGAGAGCAGAAATTCCTCTTCTCCCATATCCTGTCTCAGACCACGGCTCCTGCCCTGCCAACAGCCGAAGGGGGAAACCCAGCAGAGCAGCCCTCAGGCAGATGGAGGCTCAGGGTTTGTAAAAAGCTTGCCCCGGGCCCAGGAGGACATCCATAATCCCACCAGTGGCCTCTACACAGGGGAAGTTCTTCAACCCCTGGCCTCCCCTAATTTCCTCTCCTGCTCTCTTTTTAAGGTTTGAAAGGGTGGCTATTCCTGGCAAGAGAAACTTCTGTGGAGAACTCACTGCTCAGACATCAGGAAGGGGCCCAGGTAGCCAAAACCCACGCGAGAGACATAAGAATTCCTTTTTCTGCTTCCCTCGTAACCTCGGGAGTTCTAGCAAAGCCCGGGATCACCCAGCGTGAAACTGCCCCCCATTAACCTGGGCAGTGACAAAGGTCATGCCAGGCTGATGGCACTGGCCCAATGGAGCTCCCACCAGGTGGGTGGTCAAGGGGGCAGTGGTGGCAGAGGTGCAGCCAAGGTCAGGTGCTCTGTGAGCCCAGGCCCCGGAGGTCTCCAGGGCCTGCCTTCCTGTCACTTGCTAGGCATACCCTCAAGGGCAAAGGCAGTAGCCCCAGGTGGCAGGAAAGGGTGAGGGGCTCGCCACAGCAGAGGCAGGGCAAAGGCCGGTACCTTGCAAAGTGGCTCCTGAGAAGCTCCGGGGAAGCTCTCGGCTCAGGGTTGAAGTAGATGTGAGCACGGTATCGGGACCTCTGGGGATCTGGGTGGCCTCCCCATGCCAGGGCTGGTGAAGGAGGAGAGGCCAGCCCTGTCTCCGTATGGGACTTGCCCTGCCCAAGACTCCCGTCCCCGGCCACTGCCAAAAGGAAACTCCCCCACCATGAGCTGCTCCAAAAATAGCTCTGGCTGCCACCTCCGTGGTGAAAGGAACTTGTCACTGCCACCAGGGAGCCCACTGCCCACCAGGGACCGGAATCTGATGGCAGTGGCCGTGGGTCAGCCTTGGAGAGCGCGCGTGTGTGCCGGAGGCCAGGGGGCTTGGGATCGCCCAGTCCTGCTCCCCAATTTTACCTTCCAGGAAACTGCGGCAGGAGGGCAAGAGACTGGCCTAGGGCCATGGGCACAGCAGTGGCAGTGCCTGGCCAGGACCCGGCCTCCTAAACCCACCCCATACCCACATGGTCAGGCAAAGGAACTTGCCCTGCAGACTCTACCAACCCCTCACCCCCACCCCAGAACCCAGAACGCTGACAGCAGACGCCGAGGTCAAACCAGCCTGGGAGAGATGAGGGGGTCCTTCCCTCACCCACAGTGCTCCATTCCCACCCACCCCCATGGGGGCCAGCCAACGCTAAGAATCATAAATCTTCTTGCCGTCCCTTTAAAAGCTTAACCCTTTCTAATCTCTCTTTTGTGAGCTGAACCAAAAATATCTGTTGCCTAAGAGATGAGAGCCTTGGTAGGCAGCAGCCCTGGGTTCAAGTCCTGGCTCTGGCGCGCCCCAGCTATGTGGGCCCCAGGGTTCTCGCGGGTAAAACTGGGACACAAATAGTATGCATCGCCCCGGGCTGTGGAGGGCTCCATAACATCAGGGGCCTCAAAGATGCTTAGCCCCAGGCCTGACACATACTAGAGCCCCCATCACTGGAGTTACTGTTGATTATTAATCCTTATTCTGGCCCTGTGCTCTCCCACACCAGGCTGTGGATCCAGGATCTGAGTGTTCCCACCTTCCCTTCCTTCTACACATCCTTCCAGCTGCCGTCTCCGTTCAGGGCCTGTGCTGACCACTGGTGACCCCAAGATCACATGGATGGAAACCCCCTTGCTCTTACGGGGTCACAGGAGAGAACCCAGAAACACGGGGAAAGATAACCACAAGCCAGAAAAGAGCATGCAAAGTGTCCCCAAGAAAAGGACTGAGAGACCCTCACTTCGTGATCCAGGCAAGATCATGGACAGCTTCTTACAAGAGGTGGAGTCTGGGGTGGCCCGGAAGGATAAGCAGGTTTCGCACCAGAGGGGACAGGAATTCCAGCCGAGGACACAGTGGGATCAAAGGCACGGAGGCTGGCGGAGCTGCGGGCATGTGGGAGAAGGCAGGGACGCCTCCAGGCCAGCCCCAGCCCTCCATCCCCGAAAAGAGCTCCCGTAGTCGGAACATGCCTTCCTCTCCAGAACGAGAGCCAGCTCCACCCTGGGCAAACCACCCCCCGCGCCCCATCTGCAGCTCGACCGCTGGGACTGACGAGGGCATATGGCAGCTGAGGCCCCAGAGGACACACGGAGCCAGATCCTGGCACCGGGACTCGGCCACCTGCCAGCACACCTTCCCCGCCAGCCGGGCCCAACTGTCGGGCATATGCCAGGTGCCGGCCCCTGGGTGACTGCGGCTGGGCCCAGGCCAGCCGTCCACAGGCCTGGGTGGACTCCCCGCCTGGGCCCCGGTTCACGGGGCACCCCTGGAGGACCGTCCTCCACGACCCGGCGAGGTGGGCGGCATCAGCCTGCACACACAGCAGAGGCTCCAGACGGGCCGGTCAGGCCCCCAAATTGGACACTTTCTGCCTAACCATTGTTTTTCTTCTGCTTCCGGCCTCCTTTCTGCTGAGAGGAATTCCCTCCAGGGCTCCCATCTAGGACATGGTAGCACCCAGGGAAAACACAGATTCCTGGAGCCTTCCTCTTCCTCCGGGGCCAGGATGGCAAGAACCTTCCTGAAGTTTACCTTGGCTCCGATCAGCCTCCATGCCCGCGGGCACACACGCACTGCAGTCACTCCCCGCCTGTCCACCTGGGACACAGAAGAGAGGGTGGAGCTGTGCTGAGGGGCACAGACGGGCTCGCAGTCCCATCAGCCCCCAGACTCTCAGGGACTCCTGGGTCACCGCGAGCCTCCAGCACGACCTCCGTGCGGCTCAGCGTGGCTCGGTCTGTGGGGGACAGTGTCTCCTCCATCTAGTCCTGCCACCCCACGCAGAGTTACGGGCCAGCACGCTATCTCAGCCTCCAGGGCCGCACCACAGTGGCCCTGGGCCTTCCTGTGTCACATTCCCCACAGGAGCCTCGCGGACCCCGAGTCGGGCCTGGGAAATTATGAGGCCATTTTTAACCCCTCGAGGGTGAATCCCGCTCTGAGCCGCGGCGTGTGGCATGGTGGCTCAGGACTCACAGGGTCTGGGACTCTCAAAGGGCCGCATGGCCTTGGGAAAGTCATGGCCTGTCTCTGGGTCTTGGTTTCGCCACCTACAACATGGGTGGGTCGGGCTCTGCAGTCTTGGGAGGGCTCTTATTGTGCCGACACTTTTTATGAGGCTGATGGAGAATCTGCAACTCGCTGGCGTGCCCTGAAACTGAGCTCCAGGAGCCTGTATCTAATCCTGTGCTCATGTCTGGGAGGAAAACCAGACCTTCTGGGTCTGGAATTGCTAAGGGACACTCTCTCTGACCTTGGAAGATTTTGTGAGCCCCCCAGCCCCCTGCACACTGCCCTCCCCACTCGCAACAAGCCGCAGCCATGTGGGGGGATGGCTCAGAGGCCACCCGGCTCCCAGACACACAGCCATGGAAGTGGCGACGTGTACACAGTGGGGTCCACACACAGAGCATCCCTTAAGTGCCAGGTGCAGGGCCAGATCCTTGAGGGGTGTTGGCAGCTCACATGCTTACAAAACGACCCTGCAAGGCAGACAGTGCGTCCATTTGACAGATGAGGAAAGTGAGGCTAGTGAGGTCTCGTGACTCGCTGGAGGTGTCCCAGCTGGAGAGAGGCAGAGCCTGGATGGAAATGTAGGTCTGAGTCCTCGTGGGGGAACCAGACCCAAGTGCTTAACTGTGTTACAGAATCAAAGTAGGGGCCATTGATTCCACCTTGGGCCAATCAAGGGGGCTGCAGGGAGGTAGTGGCACTGGATCTGGGACCCAAGGGCCAGGAAGTGAGGTAAGGCAGCCCAGCACAGGCTCTGGAGTCTGACGTTCAAATCCTGCACTGCCTCTGTCCAGCCGCAGGAGCTCGGGTCAGGCCTGTAGCCATGTCTCTGCAGTTCCCTCCTCTGTAAACAGGGGGCTGTGTAGGACCGACCTCGTGGGGTTGTTATGAGGACCGCGTGGAGGACACGCCGGCAGAATGCCAGCAGCTCAGGACTATCAGGACTAGGTATACACAAGAGCTCAATCAATGTGGCTGTTGTTGCTATTATGATTACCGTTATCACCATTAAAAACCAGTGCTCATTCAACAGCGATATCCCTGCAACAAATATTTCTGGCAACCCACTCTGTGAACCAACTGTCACAATAAGGCCGGTCTTCATTCCCCAGGGGACCCCAGGGGACCCCAGTCTCGTGGCCAACCAGGCCCCTGGGCCTGTGAATGTGGCAGGAGGGGACCACGGCCTCTGGGGATCTCCCCCTTTTCGGGAGGATGGGAGAGGCCACACTGGCTCCTGCTGCATTTTCCCAGAAGCTGGAAGTGATGGCAAAGCATTTTACAAAGTTACCAAGACGATGAACCTGAGCCATCCCCCTCCCCCCACTGCCTCAATAAAATAAATCTTGGCCCGTGCTGGCTGGCGAGAGACCCTATATATTTACATGACGATCGTGCCTCATGATCACAGGGCTCGTGATTCCAGCAAGCAGCGTGTGGCAGGGATGACAGTGGTCCTAGGAGACTCACTATTTTCCGGCGACTTTTATTGTCCATTATATCCCGGCGTTTACAGGGCTCTGCTCCGGGCCTGGCAGGAATATCGCACACGGTGGGGCTGGCAGGCCTTAATATTCCAGTCTCGGTGTTGCGGATCAGTTTTCGCATCTCATCCACGCCACCCCCCGAGTCTTTGTGTGATACCGAGACCCCAGGCAGCTCCAGGGGCCCTGGAGGGAGAGGGTTGAGGGGTCTAGAAGCACAGGTAGGCCCACCCAAGCCATCTGCTTGGTTCCAGTCTGCTGTCCCAGGCCAGCGGACACTGCTAAGTCTGTGGCCTTCCTTGGGCACAGGAGGGGCTGTACAAAGCAGAGGCGTGCGCAGGTGCACTGGAGCCGCGACTAATGGCTTGCGGGGGCTGCTTGCTAAATTCTCAGGGACTTTGTGAGACAGTTATCATGTTGGTTGCTTGCAATCAGGCACGGTAGGAATACTTACACCCTGGAAACTGGCAAATGCTACAAATCAAGGCTTTGTGCAAATCTCTCTCCCTCCCACCCCGCCATCCCTCTGCCCAGGGACCTGTTTGTTAAACACCAGCATATCCCAGGGAGGGGGTGACCCAGCAGGCCCTCGTGAGCACCTGGAAGGACACACGGGCTTAAGAGTCAGGTGTGAATCCTGACTTCCTCACATACCACTTGTGTGTGAACTTAAGTAAGTTACTTCACTTTTTGAGCCTCAGGTTTCTTATCTGTAAAAGGGTGACACACCTAAACTCCCAGCACCTCATGGCAAGTTCCCTGGGTGATGCTTGATATATAGCAGGTGCTTAATAAATGATACCTATTGTCATTCACTAATGCAACACTTACTGAGCACCTACTGTGTACCAGACACTGTCTGAGTGATAGGGATACAGAAATGCCCCAGGGGACAACAAATATCAAATCCTCCACATCTGGACAGTTCTTGATTGTCTGCAGAGGGATTTTTACCCACACCATCTTACGAAGCCTCATGACAACTGTGACAGGTGGGCACAGCAGGAATGGTGCCCAATTTTGAGATGAGGAAATGGGGGCTCAGGGCTGGGCATGACTTGCCCGAGGCCCCTGCCAGGGCCTATCAAGAGAGGGCTCAGCTCCAAGTCCACTACAGGCCCACCATGGCACCCATCTCTGAATTCCCAGGCCCAGCCGGGCTGGCCCCCTTGATGGTGCCAGGAGAACCCAGGGCGAGGGGACTCCGGGTCTAGGATCCTCGGTTCTAGTCTTGGCTCCACAGCCTCCCTGCTCTGGGTCCCTCCCCTCCTGGGCCCTCAGCTCCCCATCAGAAGGCTGAGAAGGCTGTGCTCAGGATGCTGATGGCCCTGATGGGTGAGGGTCTGCCTCTAGGCTTCCTGGCTTGGCCAAATGTCCCTCTGTCCCCCCAGAGCCAGGGAGGCCTTGGGCATATGAACATCTCCTGAGCCCCAGCCAGAGCCCAGGAGAGCCAGGGCCTCTTAAGCAGGAAGGAAGAGGGCCGTGAGCTGGGGCTCCCATCCCCCTATTCTGGGCTTGCCATCTCACCCTGCTGGCGGGGCTCACCCACCCATTTCACAGATGAGGAGACTGAAGCTCAGAGAGGGGTGGTGTCACCAGCCTGGGAGCAAGATTCATCTCCTAGGCTGGCAGCTTCCAGAGCTCGTGGCTGCTGTGCCCACCAAGCCCCTCGGTTGTGACGCCTTGGGGGCCTGCAGATGAGACAGTCCTGGCCACCCAGCCTCAGCCCAGAATGGTCGAGGAGCGTTTCGCTGAAACAGGAGAGCAAGAAAAGTACTGGCAACTCTGATGACTCAAATAACCTTTGAAACTAGGAGGTGGGCGGAAGTGGGCAGCATTGCTGATGGGTTTCACCTCACTTCCTAGAAGGATGCATCACCAGCTTTAGTTTAGTCTGCACTCACCCGACCGTCAACGTAGACCTGTGCTCTGGGCGGCACGTCTCAGCTCGCTTGTTCCCAAAGAAATTACAGGCTGGCAGGTGGGGGGGTCATCCAGCCTGTCGTTGGGTGGGGGGGGGAATTCTTCTCATTTTACAGATGGGGAAACTGAGGCCCAGAAAGAGGGCGGGGGTTGGTTCAGGGACACACAACTGAAACTCCTTTGCCAAAAGGTTAATTTTTCTCTTTGGGGAGATAGAAAAGGAGACTCTCTAGAGCTTTCAAAGGAAAAAAGGGAAGAAAAAAGAACTAGCAGCTGAATGGAATTGCAACAAGGCCCCCAGCCAGCCCGAAGAGGTTTCCGAAATTCTGTACAGTCTGAATTCTTACGGGCTGAGGGGTCACGCGATTTCCTCTGCAGAAGGCAGAGTTGAAACAGTCTGACTGAGGGGGCCAGGGGAGGAGGGAAGTGTCCACAAGACTAGGAATCATGAGTTTCTGTCTGGCTGCTCTGATGATTTGCTGGGTGACCACAGTCAAGTCCCTTGCCCTCTCTGGGCCTCAGTTTACCCTGATTTATTTACTACGTACCAAGCTTTGCTCTAATGCACTTAAGTGAGGTTAACCTACTTACCCCTTATATAGCACAGCTGGGGTTTGAAGCCAGATAGCGTGGCTCCAGAACCCACACTCCAACCACTGAGCCACAAGGCCCTCCAGCCTGCAGCAGGCGTATCTCCAGAGTCCTTCCTGCCCTCAGGGGCTTTGCCCATCTGTGGCTTGGATGCCAGCAGGCAGGTTTCTAAAGACACTAAACCATCCTCCTTAACTCGCCTGCTGCTCTGAGCTGCTACCTTATCCGTGAACTCTGATTCCTTCACTTTGTTCAGCAGCCTTTATAACTATTTTAGCTTGGGAGACCCTCGGGAAACTCCCAGGTCACGGCAGCCAACGACCCACCTCTTTGAGCCTCGCTGGGAGCCGAGAGTCCAAGCAGGAATGGACGACCCCGCTCTGATGTCCATTTTGGAGTTTCACACTCAGGTCGGCCTCTGGGACCGCAGGAGGGAGACTGCCATCCAGGCATCCAAGAAAGAGAGAAAAAAACATCTATTCATAGCCAGACAGAACCTGCTCTATGGAAATCACGCTACCGACGCGACAAGCAGCCCAGCTGTGCAAGAGATTCCCGAAGAGCCTGACCTGGGAATATCCACGTGGAAGGCTCAAAGGCTTGGGTGGTCACCAAGCTTATAAAATCTGCCTGGATGCTCAACCATGAAATTCCCGAGGGCATAAGGTTCTGACCCAAAACCTGGGCTTGTCTTCCAAAACAAAATTCTTCAGACAACGGACATTTTTTGGCTTCAACAAACAGACTGCTGATCTGTTTCACTCTGATCTCTAGAGTAAGGAACGCTCATGGTGAGAACATGCTCCCACCCCATGCCACGCACTGTGCCACGTGTTTGGGTCCACCCGGTCATTCCCAAGGGTGGGTGTTACTATCTCCATTTTGCAGATGGGGAGACTGAGGCTCAGAGAGGTGCCGACTCCCACAGCTGGGAGACGGCAAAGGTGGGGTTTGAAATCTGGTGCCGGTCTGGAGCGCAGGGGGTTGGGGATGAATCCCAGTGGAGCCTGCTGTCTGCATCATGAAGGGGAGCTCCAGCCAGACACGGAAGCACAGGGAGAGTTCTGTGGGGCGGGTGCACACGGAGTCTCGGACCCTAGACGCACACGGGCTTCCCTCCACACATGGGAAGAATCCCTGCAGAGGGACGGGTTGGGAGGGTTGGCCCAACAGCAATTAGAATCACCCCGTGGAGGCTGCCTCAGTCCCGCCTTTCCAAAGACACTGGAATCCACTAACTGGGAATGCTGAGCTGAGCACCCAGAAAATCTCCCGCGCCGCGTTCGTATCATTGCATCAATGGCAGGTGGTCATTAAACACACGTGCAGTCGCTGCCACGCCACTGTTTTATTCCTGGGAGCGGGAGAAACCCTGAATCCACTCATCTGAGGTCTCATGTCTCACCAGAGACCTCAGAAAAACCCCCGAAGAATCCACCAGTCTACTCCCTATACTTGAAAGCAGGAAGACAGGAAACTGAGGCTCAGAGCAGAGAAGTGATGTGTCCAAGGACATTAAACCGTTTGTTGAATCGACCAACACATACTGGGACCAGCCTCCATCCTCAGTGGGGCTCCTTGTTTAGAGAGAGACAGGAGGCCCATAAGCCGACACCTACAACCCCATGTGATGGCTGCTTTGTACACCCAGGGTGTGGAAACACAGGGAAAGCTCTGTGCAGCCCGCCTGTGGAGGCGGGGGGTGTTTCCTCATTAATAGGAAGCTGCTCTGAGCGGAGGAGCAGGGGAGGCCACTCCAGGCAGAAGGCACAGCCCGTGCAAACGCCTGCAGGCTAGGCGAGCCCAGCATCCGCTGCGGGATAGAGGCGCTAAGGACAGCAGCGGCCTCAGGTCTGCAGAGGGGAGGGAGCGAACATCTGCATGCAGAGCTGGTAAGGGGTGCAAAGCCAGGGCCAGAACTCGGGTTTCCAGACTCCCCTTCCAGGGTTCTTTTGCACACTCTGCCTCCTGTGGTACCAAATCTAGGTATGATTTTACTCAATGGGTTACGTGATGAATTAAAGCCCCAGTCACAGTTTAGCAGCAACCAGCCTCCGCCTACGCTACATGCACACTGACCTCCCCACCCCTTCCCTGGTCATCCCAGGTAACTGTTCACGGACAGGAGGAAGGAAATGCCTACGGAGCCTCCCTCTCAAGAGACCCTGCTGGGGCCCTATCTCAGGAGGGCCATAAAGTTTACATTCTGAGCTCCAAGACACTCTCTCCTATTTGGTGAGTATTTATTGAGCATCAACTGTGTGCCAGCCTCCGTGCTAGGCACCAGAAGGATTCATAAAAGGTGGTTACAACCTCTAACTCACTCAGCCATCCCCTAATCCTGAGATGGGCAGAAATCCCTACTCCTATCACCTGGGAGAGGAGATGTGAGGCTCAGAGAGGCCTGGGACTTGCTTGCTCAAGATCACTGGGCCAGTAGGGGTCGGGCTGGGACGCTCCCCCGGAAACATCTGGTTACAGGGCCTTTGCCAAAAAGAGATAAGCGTCCCTGGGGGAATAGAAGAGCCTGGATCCCTCCTTCCCGCCCTGCAGGCTGCCCTTTACCCACAAAGCAGGCAGAGGCTGCACGGGCAGGCGCCACCCAGAAGGGCGGGGCACTGTCATTATGGGGAGGGGCCGCTCTCCCAGCCCAGGGAGCACAGCCAGGGCTGGCGGCTCACGCAGGGAGAGGAGAGGCTCTTGGCTCTAAGCTGCCCTGGCCGGTGCCACCGAAGGACTAAGTGCTTGTGGCCAGTGAGGCTAGGACCCAGAGCACGGACACTGGGGTCAGCGACACCCTGGCCAGGTCACCTCCCGAGTCTCTGAGTCTATTCAGCGGGGGTGACACGACCCGGCCCTGGCTGTGGTGACAGCTCTCCCTCCCTGGACCGGGGTCCTTGTGCGCTTCCGTCTCCTCTGTGGGAATGTTGGTGGGGCCCCTGGGTACCCTAGTTAACCCAACCCAAATGGCTGCAGACACTCCGAAGTACTAAGGCTCAGCTACGCCCTATCCAGACAGGCCTGCCTCCTCACCCCTCAGGTCCCTGTACCAGGTCGAACAGCATCCCTACAAAACTCACGTCTACCTGGAACCCGGAAATGTGGCCTTATTTGGAAATAGGGTCTTTGCAGACGGAATCAAATTAAGATAAAGTCACACAGGATTAGGGTGGCCCTAATCCAATGGCTGGCATCTTTAAAGCAGAGGGAAACTTGAACTCAGAGACACACAGGGAGAAGGCCATGTGACAACAGAGACAGAGATTGCAGCGATGTGTCTACAAGCCAGGGAATGCCAAGGACTGCTGGTAACCACCAGAAGCCAGGAGTGAGGCATGGAACAGACTTGCCCTCAGAGCCTCCAGAAGGAACCAACCCTGCCAACACCTTGATTTTGGACTTCTGGCCTCCAGGACTGTGAGAGAATAAATTTCTGTTGTTTCAGCCCACCCCGTTTGTGCTGATTTGTTATGGCAGCCCTAGGAAACGAATACACTCCCCCCGCCCCAGCCCACCAACCCCAGCACAGCTGGCTTTCACGTGCAGCTGCAGTTTCCCAGGTTCTCCAGGCACTGCAGACATATCGAAGACACCCTCAACCTCAACTTCTGTTTTGGGTGCTGAAGAGGAAGTAAATCAGTGGTTCCCAGATCTGGGGATTTCACAGGCATCCCCCAAATTCTGAAGACAGACATAAGGTTGCCAACATTTTCTGACATCTAAATAAAATTTCTATCTGTGATCACCATCCTGCATAAAAGAAGGACACCCGACATAAGAAAGTAGCTGATGCCAGGCCTGTCCTTAAGTTTTCTCATGTCACCATGGATCAGCGAGAATGTCACACAGTTTGGGAACCAAACTCCAGCCGCTGTGCCCTGCTGGGTGACTTTTTTCAATCCTCGCCGAGAAGAAGGGAGGCTAGCCTCCTCCACTCTCCTCTGAGTACAAAAAGGAGGTTTTCTCCATCTCAGAAACTTGACAAGTATATTCCAGTTAACCTGTGGGTAATTCCAGTTAATCCGCTCTGAGGACTGGGTGCTCTCCCAGCTGGAGGGAGGCATTCCAGGCCAGTCAATGAGGGAGGATCAAGAGGAAAAGAAAATAAAAAGGAAAAGGAGGAGGGAGAGGGAGAGAGAAGCACTGGCCCTTCTTGTGAAAAGAAAATCAAATTGTGAAATTATGCAACGAGCAGACATCACGGTCCGCATGACTCCAGCCCTCTTCAAAGACACCTCGTAAACCCACGCCCGGCCTCGGAGGGAGAGGCCAGATGCCTGGCGCTGTGGGGAGGAGCTTTCGAAACATCTGGCCCCGGCGGCCTGATGACCCAATGGAAGCCAGTCACCCTGTGCTCCGTGACCGCTGAACCCACGTCTGCCTCGTGGTGACCAGTGAGGTGTGCCGGCAGAGCCGCTGGGGATTAAAAAGCTGTCTGAGTTCAAGGAATGTTTCTTTTCCAGTAACTCGAGAGCGCTAATCCCATCTCAGAGATGCCCCCAGCACTGGGGGAACTCTGGCCTGGCCGTGCCGGGGTGGCCTCGCCGGGACAGTCTCAAGAACCTCAGATGATAAGGCCGGACGCCCTCGCCTTCCAGGGCTGGAGTCCATCTCTCCCTCCCTCCCCTTCTGCACGCCCAGGCCAGGGGCAGGGTGGGCCCCAGTTCTCAGGAAGCCAGGAAACACACTCTTTTCTGGGCTAAATGCCCAGATTCCTTGAGCAGTCATAGGACACGCTTTTTCTGAGCTGATCCAAAGCCACAGGCACGGACTGGAAGTTTCTTTGGGCGGCATGAACCTGCGGGGACCCAGGCGCACCTGGAATTCCAGGCTGAAGGCCGGTCAGCGAGAGAGGCCCCAGCTGGCCCCGGACGGGCAGGGACTCCATCCTGCCCCGGTGGGTGACTGAGGGCACAGAGCTGTGCTCTTGTGGGCCTCTGTTTCCTTTCCAAGAAAACGAGGTTCCTTTATTCCGTCATCATTTGCCAGGCTTTTCTTGAGAGGCTCGCGGAGCCAAGCACTGTCTGCGGCACAAGGCAGACAGGCCCTTGTCCCTCCAGAGGTGTGTGGTCAAGAGGTGGATCCAGACATGGCAGCAAACAGACACGGTCATTGCTGACACAATAAGTGCTACGGGGGAAATGCAGCTGAGGAGTGGGCCGGCGGGTACAAATAAGGCTTCACAGGGTCACTGGGACAATGAAATCAGATGGTGCAGCAAACTGCTTAGCAAACAATCAGCACTCAACAGATAAGTGGGGTCCTCCCTTCCTCCCGCTGCACAGGTGGGGCAACTGAAGCCAGAAAGAGAAGGGCTGGAGCAGGCTGTCTAAGGACTGGGGTGCTTTGGGGGCCTTACTGCCCCACGTTTCCCGGGGAGCCAAGAGAGGCCCCACCAGCCCCACCTGACCCTGCTGGACTCCCTGCTCTTTCTTGGTGGGAAAGCCTCTGATATCATGCCCCAGGCTAGACCACTGAAAAAGTCTAGCCTTCTAAATCATCACGCCCCCAGCCAGCCCACAAAAACTACCCGTTCTCCACCAGCAAGACTGTTCCAGCAGGTGAATGTCCTCCCTGAATTTAAATCTGGGGTCCTTTGCCTATTTGCTAGGAAATCTTGGCCAACTTTCATCACCTCTCTGAGCCTCACTTTTCATGATCTGAAAACGGGGAGCCCTCCCTAAAAAGCTTGCTTGACATGTTCAATAAGATCGTGGAAGCAAAGTGCCTAGGGTGTGCCTGGCACACAGGAGGCCCACCTGCCCCGCCTCCACCTGCACCAAGGGAAGGGGGAGTGTGGACCTGGTCTGGGCAGCCGGGTGCAGCCCTAGGGGAGCTTGGCATCAGGAGGGAAAGGCTAAGTAGAGGGGACGGCGCTCTAACCGGCGTGGAGGGTCAGATGCGTGTGAAGACCAGCCCCGCGCCTTCTTTGCTGGGTGTCTTGGCCACGATCCTCACCTCTCTGAGTCTCAGTCTCCCCGGCAGAAAAATGGGTTCTGGTGATGATGAAATGAGACCTCACCCAGGTATGTCAAGTCACCCAGACAGTATCTGGCACATTAGTCCGCTTGCCCGCATTCATCCATTCTAAAACGTCTGGGTTGCATCTCAAGTGGGTGCTGGACCCTGTGGGGGGCCAGGGTGGGAGGGGTGCGGCAGACCCGTCTCCTCTAGAACCACCCTGGCATTACCTGGCTCTGAGAGGGGGCACAAAGGGGCTCCTGGGCTAAGCTAGGCTCACCCTCTGTGGGAAGCGATGCCCAGACAGATCCTGGGAAGAGCCGGCTCACCCCCTGGGTGCCACTGACCCCATAACACGGCCTCACACCAAACCTGACGCTGTGAGCCCCTCGCTGCGTGCCACACAGCAGCTGTAAGACAGGCCAATGACCGGGTAGGCCGGGGGAACCTCTGGCCCCAGCCCGCTCCCCCCAACACTCCGCAACAACGTGCCACAGACAAACATTAAAGCTCAGAGCTGCTCGTCTGAACAGCTTCCCTTCTGACTCCTCCAGACCAACCAACCAATCAATCAATCAATCGATAAGGCGAAAATCGGAATTCAATCATGGTGACAATACAATGGGCTCCCCAGGAAGCGAGTTAGAAAACCGGGGCTCTTGCAGATTAATGAGACTGCCTGGAAATCGGGGAAAATAAATGTATTCCCCGGGCGGATGCACTCCCATTAACTCCGGCTTCTCATCCCAAGAAAAAAAACACGCAGAGATTCAGATTTAGGGAAAATAACACATCCCTGGCACTTTTTTTTTCCCTTCGCAAAGCGGCTGCTGTGAGCTTTACATATTTTATCATTTATTCGCACATTGTCCCCAACAAGTTGGTAGGCGCCGGCCTTGTTTTTCACAAGAAAGCTGTGAGAGAGGCTGAGGATGTGGAGGTGAGGGGCCTCCCACCCCGACACCCAGCTGACGAAGGGCTGGGGCGGTGGGTGGGAGAAAGCCAAAGGTTCTTTTTGGGTGGAATTTCAGCCTTAGGCAGCTGAGAGGTTCTGGGGAGTCCACACTGACAACCACACCAGCCTCCCGGACTGAACACCCTCCGTAACACCAAACCGTTTGCCACAAATGCCACCAAAAATGCCATCCTGACCACACCACCCTCCCTTATCAACCTTCAAGGCTTCCAGATAGTCATCACTCTAGAGCGCAGCAACCAAGGCCTCCTTACTCCTGACCCCAATCCCAGCTGACACCGGTCATCCACCACATCAGCTCCACAGAGCCTCTTACTGCTTCCTGCAACCCACTGCTTCACACCTCTGGCCCCTGCACCTCCTGTGCCCTCCACCTAGCTCCCCCCTGCCCCCACCTGGCTAACCCCTACTGATCCTCAGGTGCTTCCAGGGGAGACAGATCGGGGTTCAAATCCTTGCTGTGTGATCTTGGATAAGCCACTTCACCTCTCTGGGCCTTGAGTTCACTTATAAAATGAAGCCATGTAAAGGTGAAAACTAGAAGATGATAGCACATGTAAACCCCTGATGGATGCTCTGTTAAAAAGGAAATAATAGCAGTAGGAGGAGGAGTTGTTTAAAAATGATAGCTGATAATTCTATATAAATAATTCCATACCGTTAAGAGAAAAGAGCTGGCATTTGTGGAGGAGGCACCGGGCATGGGGCATGCAGCCTCCACCCCAGCCAGGCCTTTCCCCTCTGAACACACCCCAGGCACACGCAAGCCCCCTGCTCACAATGAGCCACTGGGAGTCAACAGTCCCTTCAGTCTCTTGCAGGAATTCCTTGCTGCTTCCTGATTCTTCTTGTTCCCCCCTCACTCTTAGTCTGACCCTATGCGCCTTGGCCTCACTCCATCCCCACCCCTACCCCAAATCCAGGCATCAAGTCAAAGGGCAAAGAGCTCATTACCCCTTCTTTACTGATGAGGACACTGAGACGGGCCCATCAGGAATCACTCCCGAGGTCCTGAAGCAGTTTAAGCCACAGCGGAATATTCTTTCAACCTGCAGCCTCGACTTTGCTCCCTGACACAGGTGTCTCCAGGTAGGAGCCCAGACTGCTGACGCTGGGCCCCTCCTCATCTCTGCTCCAGGCTGCCCATCTCTCCCCCACTCACCCTCTCATCCACCCTAACACCTGCAGCGCCCTCCCACACCGCCACCCCCAGCCTCCACACAGGCCACGCATGTGCTTCAGGGAGCCACTCCCCAACTCAAGACCCTTCCAAACGCCCATCGCCCACAGGATCAAACCCTTAAGGAATCACCTGTAGCAGGCCCATAAGGTGTGTGAGTCATGATATTCCTCCCCCTGGAACAGGTTCTATCCCTCCAGCCAACCCATTTGCCCCCAGCAGAGGCCTGGGCTTTGGACACAGTGTCTAAGTCTCCGAGTTTCAGCTGTCTCCATGATAACGACGCCTGAGGAGCAAACTGAGGGTGCATCACTCCTTACCCCTCATCACTGTCACCAAGGCCTTCACGGGGCCAGGCCCTGGGCTGGGCCTTGGGACCACAGAGGAAAGTAGGCTTGTCCCAGCCCTGGAGAGGCTCCAAGTCCAGGGGACTGACTCATCAGTGGGCCCAAGGGATAGGGGCACGCCAAGAGGGTAAGCACTGGGGGCTGTGGGGCTCAAAGCAGAGTCCTACGTAGTGTCCTGAGATCAGAGGAGACTCCAGGAGGTGGTAAGGTTTGAGAAGCAAGAAGAAAGGCATTACAGGCCAAGAGAGCCTCGAGTTCAGCACAGCAGAGGGATGGGGCCTGTCTGGTGGAGAAGGGGTGCAGCTGGACTGCACATTTCTGAATGCCAATCTGCCCACCTATGGGCTCTGGGTTCCCTGATTGTTACCTCCTTGGCCACCCCTCACCACCGTCCCATGAGGAACTTCATTTCAAAGACGAAGAAACTGAGGCTTGGAAAGGTTATTTATTCAAAGGCAGCCAGCAAATTAGTGACATGGAGGGGAGGGCCTTGGTTTAAATATGTGGGCACCTAAATCTCACCCCTAGAAGTTTAAATATGTGTTTTTAAAAACATTCACTATAAGAGAATCCCAATTAACAGTTCTTTCAGAGATGGCAGAGCCTTCATCTATCCTTCCTTCCGGTATTTGTGGAATTCCCAGCGTGTGCCAGGCACATAGTCTCGCCCTCCCCAAGTTTACAATGTGATGAAGCACACAACTAACTCATAATGAGAACAATGACCCTGGGGTCAGAGCTCAGGTTAAGAATTGTATTAACTTGAGTCTGGTCCCTCTCAGACCTCCTCTCTTCATTCTTGTGCACACAGCAGACATTGCTAATCAATCCCAAAGCCTTCTCAACATGCCCTCTCAGGCAGCCATTACCAATCTATCAGAACTGGCACTGGAGGTGACAATTATTGCCATCCCTGTTGCCAAGGGGCACACAGGACGTTAGGCAGAGTGAGTAAAGAAAGTCCCTCCCCACTTCCCTCCTCCATTCTCAGCGGCCCAGATGCCTGAACTCTCACCATCAGACCGTGTTCAGCACTGCCCTCAGCCAGCATCATTGTATAACAGCAAAGACCCCCAGATGCTGGCTCAGTCGTGTGGAATCAGGGGCTGAAGCAGGGGCAGGCTGGTGACGGGCATCTGGACTTGGAGTGCTCGCTCTGCTACTTCCTAACAGAGGGGCACTGCTGTTCTCCAGAGGGCGGTCCCGGAAAATGAACAACCCCCAGAGCTACCACGTATGAAATGTATGATCTGAAGCAAGTTTCTGGATTCTCTGAGCTTCTGTTTCATCTGAAAACGGAGCCAATGACCCCCACTCCCCATGACATACCCAAAGTGGCTGGCACAGGGTCAGGCATATGTGACGACCCCATAAATGCTGGGTCCCTCTCCTTCCCTTCCTCTGAACTCAAGGTGTGAGTTCAGGCTGACAAGCCCTTTCCTTATGCGTTGGGGGTAGGAGCCATCCAGGTCCCGTCCACTCTCCTCCGGGAGGTGCCCCGGTGTGGCCTGCTGCCCCCTTCCTCCTTGGCCCAGTTTCTTAGGGCCCAAGGAACCATCCATTTGTAAGAGTTTGGTTTCTCTCTCTTTTTCTTTCCTTTCCCCTCTAAGCAAAACTGCTTGGCGGCTGCTCCTGCCTCTGTCCCCAAGGCAGCTCCTAAGGGCCCATGTTGTCCCGCACAAGTGATGGCGGTAATTCCGTTAATGGGAAGCAAGACGAATGGTACCTGGTGCCCAAAGTGTACGAAGCGAGCCGGAATCGGAGGAAAGTGTTGCCAGAACACACCCTCCTTTGGGGCCTTATTAGGTCTTGAAAGAGCTGCCGCACTCTCTAAAACCTGCTTTTGCCAGCAGAAGCTTCATTTTACAAATATACAACAACTCAAAAACCCGTAAATGGGAAGAAAACCCTGAAGATTACGCTCCCTTGCTGCAGCGAGGCGGCGAGCTGCCACTCAGAGCTGAAGTCTTTAGCCTCGTCGATTCCGGGTTTAAATAAATGGGCCTGAACGCCAGCTCACCATTTTGTGAACACAGAACACGGATGTTTCTTTGCCGTTTAAGGACTGTTTGCCAATGGTGGGATGGGACAGCTTTGGGAACATTTTCTTTTAAAAGGCTTGTTTGTCCCAGATGCCATAAAACCCTATGGCCCTTTCATCAGTCCCAGGAGGAATCCCTGACACAGCTCTCTTCCCCCAAGTCACACCCCCAGGCCCTCATAACACACCGCCATCTCTCCCGGCTTCTCCTGCCCTGAGAATCAGTGGCATCTCAAAAGCAACTTCATTGCAGAAGGGGCGTCCGTTTCCACAATGACCCAAAGGGCTCAGCCCTCCCCCCAGTTGGGGGTCAAGCTGCTGAATTGTTTTGGGGGCTTCAGTGTGTCCAAATGCAAAATGTGGGTGGAGGCCGAAGCTGGGACGGACACAGCCAAGGCAAATGACAGGCAGAGCAAGTGGACATGCAGTCAGGCTGCCCGGGGCTGTGTGACCTTGGCAAGCCATGCAACTCCTCTGGGCCTCGGCCTCCTCATCCCTAACACAGGGCGAACCCCACCCACCTCCCAGCCCTGGAGCAAGGAGTAAATGCAATCCCAGCTCACTGGGAAATGGTCACTTCCCAGGCCACTTGGAGCACTGATGGTCTTTCTGTTCTCAGCACACCCTCCCATAGTCCCCAGCATCACCCAGACACTAGTAGGCCATTCACACTAGAGCAGACTGGTTTAGGGCGTGTGCTCTGAGAGCCAAAGGCCTGGGTTCAAATCCTGGCTCAGCCACAGACCCACGGTGTGCCCTTGGACAAAGGACTCAGCCTCCCTTCCCTCGTCTGTAAAATGGGACTAATAGAACCTGCATCACAGGGTCACTGAGGGGAGTCAGTGCCATAATACATGGCCAGGGCCTGCCTGGGGTGGCCCCGGGGGCCAGCAGCCCTGAGAGGGAGTGGTTGAGAGTCCTGGGGGAGCCTGAGAAAAACTCCCACCTCCTAACGGGGAAAACCACTTTCTCAAAGACACTGGAGGCAAAGCAACCCAAAGAGGCCATCTCGGGCCCCCTGGGAGAGTTGGGACCTTGAACAACAGGCAGCATGTTAAATCCCCAACAACAACCTTCCCAGGGACTTAAGAGACTTCGGGGAGCCTCACTCCATGAGGCAGACTGGGGACACCAAGCCCCCTACATCACAGCCCCTGGTCATCTGTCTCTAACACCTGGACCAGTGACACTGAACGTACTTTCCCCATTTCTTGTTTCCGGTTGGTCTCCCCACAGGAGTGCCAGCTCCATTTTGTCTCTTTTGTTCATTATGCGTCTTAGGGCAGTGCCTGGATCTGTGGGATCACTGAATGACCAAGCAAAGCAAGGAAGGGATGAACTCCCTGGGGAGGGCAGTTCTGGGCTGAGTGATTTCCAATGTGTCCCAGCGTGGAGAGGTGCTCCTGAGTGTCACAGGTGCCACCAAGCTGCAGTCCTCGCCCCACAGTGTCATGAATTATCAATACGATAACAGCCACCAACTGCTGAATGCCTGTTATATACACGCTTACCTCACGGGATCATGAAAACTCCCCCAGAGACAGGAACTGAAATTACCCCTTGCTTTGCAGTGAGAAAACTGAGGCCCCAGTGCAAAGTGACAAGCCAAGGAGACACGGTGAGCAAGAGTCAGAAGTGTGACTTGCATCCAGGTGTGTCTGACCCACCATCTCCCTCCTTCCTCTCTGATCCGAAGAGCAGCCCCAGGGCTGGCTGGATCTTGGAGGAGAAAAGCTGGAGTTGGAGCCTCGGGACCGCTCCCTGCCAAGAAGGGTGACTGCCCAGAGGCAGGAGCCGGCAGACAGCAGAGGCTGCGGTCCAGCTCCCTTCCCGTTCCACGCACACGCAGCGGTGGGGGCAGCGGCTCAGCCGGGCAGTGACCCCAGCCATCCAACCACGCCTGGGAGTCTTCGAAGAGCAGTGGCTTTGGGGATCCCCCGGGCCTGGGTTCAAATCTCAGTTTTCCAACCATGTGGCTTATGGCTTTGGACCGATGGCTTCATTCTCTGAATCTCAGGTATCCTCATCTGGAAAATGGGGTCAGCCTAAAATTGTTGCAAGGGTTAACTAAGGGAACACAGATAAAGCACTTGGTCAGATCGCTGGTGCACAGTAGGTTCTAAATAATAAGTATTAGTTAACTTTCCCAAGCCTCCCTCATTCATGTTTTTGGGAATGGCCAGACATGTACGTCCTGTGGCTGCCTGGCTCCCCAGTTCCAGGGCTGGGAACAGCGTGGGTGGCTGGTGGAATCCGAGTGCCCAGCCCTCTCTGATCTCCAGGGCACCACCTGCTTGGCATTGTTCCCGAGGAAACAGGTCAGTAAACTTATCATTTGATTTCTGACCCTTGTCACTCAGGAAGTCGGAGGGGATGGGTTTGTCAACACAATACCATCCGGCAACAACGTAAGGGATTAAAGCAGGGAGGGCATTTCCAAGGAGGCCCATGATCACGGTGTGTCCTTTGCACGAGACGCCCAGGGTGAGGAGGGAGGCCAGCAGGGCACCTGACAGCAGTCACATCCCAGCTGTCTGTAGACGGTACCTCACAGCAGAACTTTCCCTTCCATAAGGCTGGCCTCAACGGCATGTCGAGACCCCGTGCTCTTTTTGAAGGGCTATAGTCCTCCCATTAGGGGCAGCTTCACGGGCAAGTGATCAGCATTGGCACATGTGGCCCTGTCCTCAGCAGGGAGCTCCTTGCTTGGAGTTTCATGCTCTGTGTGCACTCTCTTGAAAGTCTTCACCTTATCTTTGAACTTGTGTTTTCTAAGTGAAGTTGGTGGAACAATGGTGCATGTGCTGGGGGTGTGGAGTCTCAGCTCACGAGTGGTCCTGCCTTGCCCAGGGCGGGTCTCAGCTGCCCACCCCCCTGCCCCCAGCAACCTCTGCTGTTCTCTACCCTTGGCAAGGGCCTGGCTGCAGACATGGCGAAGGCTGGGGTCAGGTGTGCCTGCCCACCGAGCCACAGGGTGGGGCCGTGGGCACCTGCGAGGGTCTGTACTCACCCTGTGAGTGTCCCTGTGCCCAAGGGATCATGGGCACAATAACAAATTAAAAACATCACAACAGGTGGGGAGAGAGACTGTGAAGGGAAGGAAAAAGCTTTCTTCCTGCTTTTTGAACAGAGGACCTACATTTTCATTTTGTACTGGGCCCCCCAAATTACGTGGCTGGCCCTGCCTTCCATTTATTTATTGATCCTTGGGGACACCCCTGCGCCTCTGCAGAGCTAGAAGACACCGCTCTCGGGTCTGAGGCCATCACTGCCTAAGAAGCTTCTCAGAACAAGGCCCCCCCACCCCCTACCCACCCTGCCTGCCAGGCTTGTTCTTTGAACCCCTATCATTGGTCACTTATTGCTGTCTTGTGGGCCAGGCCTGGTTTTCCGGTGCCGGGGATGTGACGGTAAGCCAGATCACAGAGCACTGATGGAAGCAGGCAGGACTGCTGGTAGTGTAGTCAGGCGGAGGGAGCCGGTCCGGCAGAGCAGCAGGGAGGGCGAGGTGGGAAGAGCTGGCACGTGCAGGCTGCCTCTCGAAAGCAGGGACGTGGGGGTCGGCTCTGGGAGACGGGCAGGAGCCCCTCCATCAGTAAGGCGGGGGCACCTGACTCACCTCCCGGGGCTGTCGGAGACTGAAGGGGCTATCGTGCCTGAGGGGTGTCTCCAGCCGGCCGGGGCAGGCACGGCAGGGAAAGGGGGCGGCACAGGCACAGGACACTAATGCAGGACAGTCAGCGGCGGGCTCCGCAAATGACTGCAAAGCCAACGATGAAAAAAGAATCGGAGGGGCAGCACCGCCATACCCTGAGCCCCTACCACATGCCAGGCACCTGGCTAAGGTGGCTTGATCTCACCATCGGCCCCCTCCCGGGGTAGATATTTATTCCTGTGGTTTCTATTCCCACTCGACATTTTACAAACATCACCTTACTTTCTGTGGTTTATAAAGTCCAGTTGGTACCGAGCACGGGGTCAACCATGCTTTTCTGGTATGACTCGTCACGGATAGAGAAGAATTCACGCTGACTAAGAGCTCAGACTGCACAGTCGGGCCAAGCTGGGTGTGATCCTGGACCACCCCCCAGCTGTGGGTTCTGGGGCAGATCTGACCTGCCCTGGGCCTCAGTTTCCCATTTGTAACTTGGGGTTAACAAGAGTCCCATCCTGGAGGGGTTGCTGTGATGAGTAAGTGAGGTGACGTCAGTGAAGGATGCAGCACACAGCCAGTGCTCGATAAACGTCAGCCAGTGCTACAGCCGTGAAACCCCAAAACGTCCAATGAGAAACCCGAGCATCGCGTGGCGCTTCCTGGGACCGTGCGAGTCTGCTCCCTCCTTCCTAGCATCTGCCACAACTCTGCTCGAGACTGCTCTCTCCCCCCATTGTCATGTCACATCAGTCCATAAATATTTAAACAACATGTCATCAGATTATTATAACATATGATCTATAGCACTGATGTGCTGCAGTTCTGCGCATTTGGGCTTCGTTTTCAGAATATCGAGACATAAAATATTTATATATTTAGCCAACCACGAGATCTCACATTCTGTCTCAAAATGCTGGGTGGTGGCAAGACGCTGAACTGAGAGGCGACGTGTGAAGGGGATGCCTTGTTCTCACGTCGGTTCCTGGGGCATCTGGATTGTTTCTGGTTCATTCCAGGGACGTCATCGTGTGGCCTGTGAACGGTGGCTGGCCGAGTTTATCGCAGCAAGCAGAGGGCCGGGACTAAAAAAACCCCGTAAGATGGGGCAAGAGTTCAAATCACTTGGGCTCTGTCATTTTCCTTTCTGTATCTCCATAGATCTGCGCATAGTAGGTGCTCTTAAACGTCCACTGGAAAATAAGTTAATTCACCTGCAGCCCACAGCACCACCCAATGGGCTGGCATCCAGCAGGGATTCAGTCACATTTGCTCCCCTGTTTCATTCCATCCCCAGTGCCCAGCACCAGGCCTGGCCCGGAGTGGGATCCACTGAATGTTGCCGGATGAACGGCAATTGAAGGAATAAACACGTGACCAGATAAATCACTTAATTAGCTAATAAATGAATGCGGGATAATGACTCTGGTCATGTCTGCTGGTCGGAATTATACTGTGTAAGACCCTCCTCCAGAGAAACAAAGGCTCTCCAGTAACCCGTAGTGGGTAGGCAAAGGGGTTTTCCTGGGTAATTAAATATCTCGATTGCTAACATTAGCACATCACAGTGACCATATGTCCCGGAATTTTCAGTACTATGCAATTTCAAAGATGCCACCCCTTAAGCCATTCGAGCATCCAGGAACTTCTCACACACCAGCGACCAAACAGCTTCTTCCAAAACTGCCTCTCCTGTCCCCAAATGTCACTAAAATGCTTTTACAGACCACTGCTGTTTTGGGTGTTTGGAAACAGTGGTCATCATGTGTCCAACCTAGAGATGATCGACATCTGACGTCCTGGGAGGTCACAAAAGTATTTGCAAATTAAAGTTACTAGCTTGGAGTAAAAGTATTTTCTTTGCGTGTTCCCCAAATGCCATGCTGTCACCATCAAGAGCTGGCATGCCCCACCTTTGTCCCCAGCCTCTGCATAAAAATCCAGTCCTCGTTTCCTCTTGGGTTGGCTGAGGCTGGCATTTAAAACAAACACAAAAGGCCACTAAAATTCCTGAGGGAGACGAACAAAGGAAATGCACACACACTGAGTCAGGCACGCCAAGTCCATGCTTGAGATCCCGGTGTAACTAAATCCGGCTGGACTTGGCTGGACCCGCCAAATGCATGGGGTGGGCTCCCTGTCTGTCTGCCATGTGCTGCCCAGTGGTCCTGCCACCTGGGCACCCACCCTGGTGGTCCACCAAGGCCACACCAGCTAGGGAATCGTTTCCTCTTTCAACCCAGGATTCCCTGTTTTCTGGGCTGGGGCAGAATCTGGGCTCTTGCTCATTTGCTGCATAGCAAATATCTGTGCCCAGGTGGCTTGGGAGACTTAACCCCTTCCCCTTCCCTGAGCAACCCCCCAAAGATATGCCCTCTAAAAAATAAGCATGGTTTATAGACAATGCAGCTTTAAGACATGGCACCCACCAAATCCTACCCAAAGCCCCTCCTCTACAGACTTCAGGAGGCACCTCTGCAGAAAAGGGGCAAAGGAGGGAGACCCCTGTAACTCTGGGAGGTAACCTCCGTGTTTAGGTCCTCCTACTTGGGATAATCCAAGGATAAGTCTTTCTCTAAGAAACCTTCTCTGCACAGGGGAGGGTCAGTCGGGCACAACTCAGCCTTTTGCTGGCCACTGGGAGGAATGAGGAGGGGGTGCTTGCAGCCAGTCAAGTTTGCCACCAGCTTCAGTAAGTTCATATAAACATTCTTCAAGGATCCTGCCACTTACCCACTTAAAACTTTCCATTCATTCAACAACTATTAATTGAGCACCTATGTGCCAGGCACGGTACGGGACACTGAGGTACAGCTGTGGTCCACAGACCAACTCTTACCCTCATGAAGCTCACATTCCAGTCTGGGAGGCAGATAACAAACACACGATGTCAGGGATGGATAAGGGCCCTGAAGAAAAATAAAGCCGGGCCGACGAATGGGGAGTGAAGGACGTGGGATTAATTTTGACAGAGTGGGGATGGTGGGGTCTCTTTGGAGAAGTGACTTTTGCAGTGTCCCTATGAAGGCTAGGAGCAAGTCACGGGAATATTAGGAGGAAAAGGATTTCAGGGAGCCGGGACAGCAAGTGCAAAGGCCCTGAGGTGGGAGTATGCTTGGCATGTTTGAGGAAAGTTAAGGAGGCTGGGGCAGACTGAGTGAGGGCGAGACTGCTGAAAAGTAAGGCTGCAGAAGTAGCAGGGGCCCCACTGCTCTTGCAATAAAGACCAAAGCTCACAGATCCTGGTGGGCCTTGGCAGCCTCCTCTCCCACTATTTGCCCCCTTGGTTTGTACTTTTCCTTCCAGCTGCCTAGGAGGCCCTCTCCCAGGCCCTGGGCCTGGCCACCAACTCACAGCCCACACAACGGGCACTTCCAGAGGGCAGCCTTCAGACCAGACCCCAGGACACAGGTTTCTCACAACACTAAGGCCTATGGTAATTAGCACCATATAGCCTGGATTCTTTATGTCCGTTTCTCTGTCCATTAAATGGGCATAATGGTACCTGTGTCACAGAACTGCAGGAGGATGAAGGGAGTTAATCCATGTAAAGGGTTAGAACAGAACGTAACATGTGGTGAATGCCTGGTACAAAGGCTCTATTGAAGGGTCCAAAGGCTGAGAAAGTGGTAGGAAGTTCCTGGCTTCGCGCTGCTTGGGGTCTGCCTGCAGCACAGGACCCCAGTCTGGCTCCCAGCTTCCCATCCCACGGTCCCACCTACCCACTCCCCCTGTGGCCTACCTGCCCTTCACTCCAGCCTTCTCAGGCCTCCAGGCCTCCAGCACCTTGCCTGTCAAACCTCATGTCACCCTCAAGGCTGGGGAGTCCCTCCCTCCTGGAAGCCCTCCCACTTCCCCAGAGAGTGAGTCCCAAAGGGTACCTGCTGCAAACTGTTCACAAGCACCTACAACGGGGTCATGACACAACTTCTGCGGCTACCAGGTTGTGGGTGGGACCATTAGAGGGTCTCTGTGCCAGCTCCCACCATAATGCCTGACTCAGAATGTCAGGACGTATTTCTTGAGTGAATGAGTGGACACATGACCACATAGCAGCCAGCAAGGGCATATCTGGTTAACAAAATGGAGTCCACTTAACCCAAACAACAGTGAATGGTCTGTGTTTCCACACTGAACTGTTCACCCACATTGTGGGCCCAGGTGCCACGAACCCGAGCCTTCGCCTGAAAGTTGGGAGAACGATCTGATTTCAGCCACAGAACAGCCACAGCCTGTGTGGGAGACCTTAGGCTGGTCATAGTCTCTCTGTGGGCCTCATTCTCCCTATCTGTAAAATGGGAGGCTTTTAAGATTTTATTTTTAAGCATCAGAAATTTTTCTTTTTTTTAAAATTTAATTTACTTTTTTTATTTTATTTATTTTTTTTGGCTGTGTTGGGTCTTCATTGCTGTGCGCGGGCTTTCTCTAGTTGCGGTAAGCCGGGGCTACTCTTTGTCGCGGTGCGCAGGCTTCTCACTGCAGTGGCTTCTCTTGTTGAGGAGTACAGGCTCTAGGCACGCTGGCTTCAGTAGCTGTGGCTCGTGGGCTCTAGAGCGCGGGCTCAGTAGTTGTGGCGCACGGGCTTAGTTGCTCCACGGCATGTGGGATCTTCCCGGACTAGGGCTCGAACGTGTGTCTACTGCATTGGCAGGCGGGTTCTTAACCACTGCGCCACCAGGGAAGCCCAGAAACTTTTCTTATAAAAATTTTTTTTCCAAATAAAATTAACCATTTTAAAGTAAAAATTAAGGGGCATTTAGTACATTCCCAATGTTGTGTAACCACAACCTCTACTTGGTTCCAAAACATTTTCATCATCCCAAAAGGAAACCCTGTACCCATTAAGCAGTTTCTCCCCATTCTCCCCTTCCCCACGCCCCTGATAACCACCAATCTCCTTTTTGTCTCTAAGGATTTATAGATTCTGAACATTTCATATAAGAACCTTTCTTAAAATGACACCTGAGCAAAACCTCCTTATATAAAACAGGAAAGAGGAGAAGGGCCGAGGCTGAAGACGGTAGGTTTGTCTCTTCCCCTCCCCCTTCAGGGAGCTGACGTCCCCCATCCTTAGTGGCCTTTCAGGGAAGGCTCTGATCCCAGGCCCTTTCTTTTCAGAGTTCTAATCCTTAACTTGGGTTTCTAAGGCAAATCACCCCAAACGGTGCCCGAGAATCAAGGGCCTTGAGCCTGGCGTTACTGGCCCACTTGCCAGATGAGGAAGTAGAGGCTGGGCCCACATGAAGCCCTAGCCTGAGCTGACTGCTGGGGAGGTGCTGGATTCAAAGATCTCCAGAGCCCTCTGATGCTCTCCCCTCACCACACACACCAAGGCGGGGTCTCAGATGTGAAGAGCTGGCCAAAAGCCCACAGAAGCTACCTCACGAGGGCAGCCAGTCCTGGGGGACAAAGATCACTCCTCTCCCTCAGGGAAGACAAGCCAGCCTGAGGGAGCCCCAGGAGCTTAAGAGGGGGCGCCAGACACGCACAGACTCCCTCAGCCCTTGCTGTGCAGACTCTCTGTGAGGACCATGTTGGTGGAGAGGGCCACCTGCTCACCTCCAACCAAGAACTGCCTGCCCTCGGCCCAGGTCTGCGACAGCCGCTCCGTCAGCACAGACCTCTGATGGGGCCAGTGCTGTGTAAATAATTAACAAAACATCTGCCTTGTTTAATAACACACCATGGCTGACACAGCTCTCGGGGCCTCCGGAGACCCTTCAACTCCAAGAGGACGCACCAAAAACTTATAAGGCTCACTTTCCTCTCCGTGGGGCTGGCGGGAGTGCAGGGTAGACAGGAAAGCAAAATACTGATTTCTAAACATTTCCCTGAGATGCCCAGGGCCACCCTGACATTTAAATCTTGCCTCTTGGGACTTCCCTGGTGGCGCAGTGGTTAAGAATCCACCTGCCAATGAAGGGGACACGGGTTCGAGCCCTGGTCTGGAAAGATCCCACATGCCGTGGAGCCACTAAGCCCATGCGCCACGACTACTGAGCCTGCGCTCTAGAGCCCGTGAGCCACAACTACTGAGCCCACGTGCCACAACTACTGAAGCCCGCGTGCCTAGAGCCCGTGCTCCACAACGAAGAGTAGCTCCCGCTTGCTGCAGCTAGAGAAAGCCCGCGAGCAGCAATGAAGACCCAATGCAGCCAAAAATAAATAAATTTATTAAAAATAAAAACAATCCTGCCTCTTTCCAAATTGTCATTGTCTCCTCCACTCTACTTTGAGGGTCATGGTCATAGAAAAGTGCTTCAGTGGCACCTACCTGGAGGGGCCCCCGACACCCTCTTTTAATCTTGTTTCAGGCCTCAAGATACAGGGGCACTGAAAATGCTCCTGACAAAGAGATGACCTTCCCAGCCCTGTGACCCTGGGCGGGTCCTCGGTAATTAAATAGTTCCTAGTCTCTCATCAAGCACTTAATGAGGTGTTACCCACCTGCTGAGCATTTTGTATACATTATTTTATTTAGTTCTTCCCTCACACTTTATGAGGTCATAATACTGTTCCTGTTTTCTGGATGAGGAAACAGGCTCCCAGAGGTGAATGACTTTTTCACAAGCAGCAGGTCTGGGCCTCCCACCTCACTCATTTGGATTGTGGGTGAGTGCCTTCCCCTCTCTGGGCCTCAGTTTCCGTCCTGTAAAATGGGCATGCAGCTCTTCTCTGGATGGTGAGCCTACCGAATTCCTCATTTGTAGCTTGGACTGATCAGAGCTGAGGGTGGTTTGTATAGTAACTCTGTCCCTTTGCAGGTCTCTTCCCGACAATCCCCAATTTCAAAGACTTTGGGGACAATGAAGAACAAGAGAGGGCAGGCCTTGGAGAAAGGGGTCGAGTACAAATTCCACCTCCACTGCCCACTTGCTGTGAGAACGGGTCTCAGGGACTAAACCCAGTGGCCTCAACTACAACTCAGGGACCTCGGAACATTCTCCTTAAACAGCTCTCTGCTCTCCATTCACTAGGATCAAGCACTGCCCCCGGCCCCCAGCCTAATTTTGAAGTGTGAGGGTTAAACAACTCCGGGAAACACAGGCCCTGCAGGCTCTCAGTGGCAGCCTCCCTCCCCCTTCCCTTGTCGGAATTCCTTCACACTCTATGGAATTCTTACATAAAGCCCCTTTTTCTTTTCTGTGAGGTCACCATCATGCAGATGTCTAAGAGAAAGAAAGACTGGCTCCACATGGATCAAGGCCGTTAGAACTGACTGCATTTCAGATCCCAGCTGGCCACCTTTCAATTCTGTAGGCCCCTCATTCAGCCCCCCCCACCCCCCAAAACAGAGCCAGCTACAGTGTTGAGTCGGGTTTGGGGTGCAGTGATCCTGCTGGTAGATGCCGAGAAGGCCTGGCTACAAGACCCGGCCTTTGCCACCAGACCACCCGAGAAGTTGTCTGTGGAAAAATCCAGAATTGGAGACAACGGCAGAGGTTATGTATGAGGGTTTGTTTCCACACAAGTAAGTCTTGTTAGAGGGACAGATGTCAAAACGCTAGATCACTCTCCAAGTTCAAGTTCCCGAATTAAACGTCACAGGAAATTACACCACCAACTGATTTGCCCCAATGTCAGCTCCTGTCTGAGGAGGCCGTTGGTCTATTTCAGTTTGGGCCAAAGGAAGGGGCTGTGTGTATGCCACCCAGCTCAGATAGGGATGGATGAAGCCACTGGCCTGATTTTTTTCTCTTTAAGTTAACATTTTCCCAAAAGGCTATCTTGTCACTACCCAAGAATCAGAAGTGAGAAAATAGGCAACTACCAAAAGCCACCGAGGGTCTTTGGCCAAGCGTGGCCATCCTTCACCTTTCAAAGCAAATTCACAGACACCCAGGGGTGCCCAGACCACCCAGACAACCCCTCACTCCACGAGCACCCTTTCCCCAGAGCTCCAAGTTCTGACCACCATCTGAGGCGACGGCCAAGGAAAGGCCCATGGCATGGGCAAAACAGTTTCCTAAGAATGATGTCAGCAAAAAAAAAAAAAAAAGAGAGAGAGAGATAAAAATGTAGAAACAAGGACTATTTTTACCTCCCCAAATCACAGGCCAGACGGGAGAGAAATCCATCAATGCCAGAAATGCGGCTGGGCCTTCGCACAAGATCTATTATTTCACACCTTAAATTAACGCATCTCAAAGCAATTCGCAAATGTTCATCAATTTGCAGAACATACTTGGAAGGGAGAGAAATACCTTTTCTTTTCAACACCAAAGGACGCTCGCAGGAGCACTCCACGCCCAAAACCACACAGGTCTTCGCACACAACATTCCTTTCCAGTACAGTGTAGTATAAACCGTGATGTAAATGGAAATGAACGGGGAAGAGAGACAGGCTCGGGACTGAAATGGTAAGTAAGTGACAAGAAGCCTACGTAGAAATGATGCTGTTGTCAGATATTCAGAATTGAGAGTCAGGCCCCGTGGAGGTAACTCGCCATCATCAGGGGTCAGGACGCCGGGCTCTTCCTGAGGGCAGTGTCCTAGGTTGCTTCCACCCCACACAAGCCTGGAGGTGCCAACCCGTATTCAATCTCGGATGACTCACCAGGGCCCTCCACTCTCCACCCTCTAGCTCCCTGGCTTGGTCTGACCCAAGAAGGGGAAGGGAATATTCTTCTCTTTTTGACAATTGTTTTTGACACTTCCCTTCTGAAACCAATTTTTGGCACTTCGAGAGGAAAGAAAAAATGTGAACTGTGGCCCTTTCTATCTGACAGCTCTGGCTCCTCTGCACCAGAGGGGCAAGTGTGGACGAGGAAGGATGGTAGTGCCTTCAGGAAGACCTCTCCCAGAAGTCTGGAGCCCAGCAAAGAACCCAGCATGTCTTAATTCACAGCAGGACAAAGGCAGACAGACCTGGTTTAAAGTTAAGAACTTCAACTCTGGAATCAGAGATGTGGGTTTGGATCCTGACTTTGCCATTTGCCAGTTTATGACCCTGCCCAAGTTACTTAACTTCATCTTCCTCTCTGTAAGATCAGGATAACAACCCCGAACATTCGCACTGTGCCAGACACGTGGTACACAGCCACTGTGACTTTCCAGGTTCAGTGGGGAGACTATGGGCTCTGCTCAGTCAAGCCTGGGTTCAAATCCAAGATCAACCATATATTATCATGTGATCTTCAGCACATGATTTAATCTCTCTGTGCCCTAGTGCCCTCATCTGTAAAACGGGCAAAATGATTGTTCCCATCTCGTGATGTTGGTGAGTGGATTGAGTGAAACGAGGCAATTAAAGCTTTTAGTACCGTGCCTGGCACATGGAATACCCTCCATCAATGGTGGCCATTAGCCATGGTGCATAACTTTCATAAAATTGTGCACATTTCATCGCTGAGCCTCAGTTTTCTCATCTGTAAAATGGAGATAATAACCCCTACCTCACAGTGAAAATTAACTAAGTGTATGTACGTTTAAAGCACTCAGCACCCAGTCTGTGCACCTTCAGAAGGCAAATCCTGGTGCAATGGAAAGAGGATGGGCTTGAAGTCAGGCAGGTGACAGGATTCTGCTGCCACCTCCTCTCTGTGGTCCCAGGACACAGCTCGAACTCTCTGAGCCTTAATTTCCTTGTGCGTGTAAAACCAGAAGCCACGCTCCACAGCCTGACTTTTGGGAGGATTGTGGCGCCCAGAACAGTGCCCGGCACACAGTGGGTGCTCCATAAATGTGAATTCCCTTCCCCTGCTCCTTCCTTGCTTGAAGCCTCCAGAAGTGCCATCTGGCAAAGCCAGGAGCTCCGTTTCTTGAACCCTGAACGGCCCTCTACCCAGACTAACCTGGGCTGCTGCTTAAGTCTGAGACTTTATTTTGCGGAGGTAGAAACTACTTTTTAGTCATTTCCGAAGCAGACGGGACGGCAGAGGCTGACAAACCGCAGGGACCATTTTAAATCCTGGGCCTTTCTTCTGGGAAGTTAGGCAAGAACCTTCCCAAATGTTTGCCCGTGGGGCTCTCTGCCAGGGAGTGACTCATCCACAGCTCCCCACAGGCATATTTTATTTGGGGGTGGGGGATTGCGGGAGGGCCTGGCCTTGCTGGGGGAGGGAAGGCAGCATTTCCAGCACACCCAGAGGTGGGTTTGTTTTTTTTTTTTTCATTTTTTAGGACAAAAAAGAAAAAGAATGTGGGTCTTTTTTGTTTCCTTCCAGGTTTTGTTTGCTAAAAGAAGACGTCCAAAGTTCACTCAGTAAGCTGCTGCGTGGGGAACAGGCGCTTTCAGCCGGCTCTGCATCCCTTTCAATGAAATTCTTCTTCCATTAACGCCACGGTTTTTAAAATGTCCCTCCAAGGTTCGCCTGCGCACACACTGAGCTCCTAAGACGACATGTTCCCCTCAGAAAGGCAAGCCAAATTTTGACAATCCAGAGGAACTAGGGAGCTCCAGAGATTCTAAAGTTTGCCTTAAAGCAATTAAGACTTTCGACTGCAGAGATTTTCAACATTTATAAAGCACACCAAAAACTGTCAGTTAAAACTTCAAGGACAGACCTCGGAAGACAGTGTCCCAAGCCTGCTGTGATCAATTTGTTACTGTCTTGGGGGCTCACACTTGGAGCCCAGGCTCAATACAAATAAATCAGATGAATATCTATCTACTTAGTAAGACAGGCAGAGAGACACCCCCAGATACACAGACAAGTGTCCCTGGACCCCTGGTCTCCCCAGGGTCAGCCCCACCCTGGGCCTGGGGAAAGGGTTAAAATTCACCAGGGCCAGAGAGGGGCAAGAACAAAGCCAGGGGACACAGAAGAGTTTTTGGGAAAACTGAATACAGGTCCTCCAGTGCCAGGCCAAGAGGCTCCACCAGGCCCAGCGCAGCCCCAGCCCAGTCTGGAGCCCCATGGAGGGTCCTGCCAGTGGTCCTGCCCAGGCCCGGCTGGGCTCTGCGATCTGACCTCTGGCCTCTCATTCACCAAAGAAAACCCAGCACCCACGGGGTGCCCACACCAGGCCTGCTTCTCTCCACGGGTTCCCCTGACCTCGGGGCCAGCGGCAGGCACATCACGCAGTAGGCCTGGTGGGCGCAAAGGGGGGCCCTCAGCCTCCATAGCAAACATACTCTCATGCTCCTGTACACAAATTACACACTCACATCCACATATGTACACTTTTGCCCTCAAGGGCTCATAAATACCCACAAAAATCACTTGTGAACACGCCCACGTGTGCGCGCGCACACATACACCCAGAATCCACACATTCTCGGTCACAAAAATGAGATCCCACATGAAGCGCCTGGCACATAGTAAACACTCAATAAATGGCTAAGTGGGAGCCATGCCCGCTTGCCCCGCACTCACTCACACCAAACTCCACCACCCCACCACCCCGACGCTCCGAGGTGCACACGCACCAACTCGGCCACAGGCACGCGCACACTCCTGCGAACACACCAGGAGGGACAGACGGACACGCCGCCCACGCACGCTCGGACGCACGGCCGGGGACACACTCAGACTCGCACGCTCACGCGCGTCCCGACCTCCCGCGTGCACACCCGCCCGCTGTCCCCCACGGAGCCTCGGGCGCGTGCGCGGGCACGCGCGCCCCGCTCGGCCCGAGAGTGGGTGACTGCCCCGCGGCCCGGCCTCCGCCCCTTCCCCGGCCCGCGCCGGCCCGATCCGGTCGGGCCCCGGCCCCAGGCCACTCACCGGCTCGCGGGCGGGCTCGGCTGCCGTAGGGAGGACCGGCGCACGGTCGGCGGGAGCGGTGGGTCCCACACGAGTTGGCGGCGCCGCAGCTGCACGCTCGTCCGCTGGGTTCCGCCGCCGCCTGCGCGGGCCCGCGCGCGCGCTCCCGCCCCTCCCCGCCGCGGGGCCGCGCCGCCCCCTGCGCTCGTGCGCGCTGCCGCCACGCAGGCTTTGGGGGGCGCCCGGGCGGCGCCCTCACCGAGGCCGGATCCCCTCACTCTCCCAAGCCCACTTAGCCGAGGACCCCCTCCTCATTTCAAAGCTGGGGAAACTGAGGCCCAGATCACACAGCGAGTCAGGTCCAGCATCTCCCCTTCTTCTCGGGCTCTAGACATTTAGGGTCTGCAGTCAGTCAACCCCGTGGACCCCTCCCACGCATCTTTGGATACCCATCACCTAACTTTGCTGCCGTCACAGCCCTGGAGATACTGAAATCGGTAATCAACAAGCGCTTATTTTGCGCCTGCTGAATGCGGACACTGAAGTAGGCCCCAAGGGTATCTCGCTGTGGTGAAGGCACTGCTCTCTGCCCTCAGAGGGCCAACGTCTCCTCATCTGGAGCTCCCCACTTCCTGTACACCCCAAGACCAGTAAGAGTCAATGTGCAGAGGTTTCTGGAAGAAGTCAGACTCTGCTAATGAATGCTGAACACCCCCTCGAAGGAGACAGAGTCTGTATGGGGGCCCAAAGGCAGCAGCTCAGTTCCCTGCTTCACTTCCTAGGGGGACCCCACCCCCCAAAAGGGGACGCTCCTGGCTCAGACAGTTCCTGTTTCCACACTCGCTGCTTTTCCTCCACACGCAAAACTGTGCTGTGTCCCGCAGGAGGGCAGGAACCAGGGACTGACGCTGGCTGCCTGCCAGCTGTCCAGCTTGGTCACTGTGCTGGGCACAGGGGGATACCCACTGGGCCTGTTTGCCCAGTGAATGGACATGTTTCAGCTGGCTTGGATCTCTGACAATAATGACACCAATTGAACAACCACTGTGTGCCAGGCTCACGGCTGCACACTCTGCCTGCCTAGTGCTGTTCAGTCCCACAGCCATTATTTGAAGGAGACTTTATGCTGCTTCCGTGCCCATTTTACAGATGGGGTAAATGAGGCCTAGAACTGAAGCTTAGAGAAACAAATTCTCTTGCCCAAAGTCACCCAGCTGGTAAGTGGTTGAGCTAGAAACTGGACCGCAGATGATCTGATTCCTTTGCCTGTGTGCCTAATCGAGGATGTGAACAGTATGGTTCTGTGCTGCGGATACAAGAAGGGGCAGACGGGGCAGCAGCCCGTCCAGAGGAGCCAGCCCTTCTACAAAGCGACAGGGATGAAATGGATCATTTTGCAAATTGGGTAGCCGTTAGTTGGGGATCTGATTACAGCCTCACCTCACATGATATACTTCACAATAAATGCCAGATAGATTGAACAGTTAAATATAAAAAATAAACATTGCATAAAACAAGAGAAAGTAATAGAAGTTCTGAGATTGTGTGGCAGTCTTACTAGTAGGTGGGTGATATTGGCTATATTCGTGCAGGAAACATTCATTCATTCATTCATTCATTTATTCGACACATAGAGCACCTTCTATGGGTCAGATGCTATTCTAGGCACTGGGATACAGTCATGAACAAAATACAGCCCAGACTCTCTTGGGGCTTCAATCTGGGGGTGGGAGGTGGGGAAAAAGAAAAATATCTGGCATGGCAAGGAAAATAGGTTTGGTGGAGAAAATAAAGCAAGGAGGGGGGAGGAAAGCCCCCCAGGGGTGCTTTTTCATAGAGAGTGTTGGGAGAAGACCTCTCTGATGAGGTGACATTTGAACAGAGGGCTGTATGAGGGAATGAGGGAAGAGGTCCTCTGTGTATAGGACAGGTTCATGCTCCAAGAACCATCCTAGTACACTACAGAGCAAGAACCTGAAATTCCTCTTTGCAGGAAACTTTGGGAGCAGCACCAGACCACTGAGGAAAGAAGCACTGGGACCCCCACGCATGTCTGTGTAAGAATCTACCATTTGTAAAGCCTGTTCCCAGCCGCACAGAGCCCCTGTAACAGGTACTCCCAGTGTCCTCATTTGCCATTTAGGAAACTGAGGCTCAGAGAGGTCAAGAAGTGTGCCACAGGTCACACAGCCAACCACCATCAGCAGAGATGGGTCTGGCTGCAGGCCAGCTGTTGGCTGCTGCTGAGTGTTAGGGGACTGAAGAAGTCCTGGCCGCCCCCTTCCCTCCCTCTGGGACTATAATTCAGGAACAGGAGGGCCTAGGGCATCTGCTGTAGGCTTCTAGAGAGAGGAGGGTGCAGCAGCAGGACTTGAGGGTTTGGGGGGGAGTCATCCCCACCCTGTTTTCCTGGCCTTCCTCTTCCTCACCTCCTACTTACTTCCCTCTGGCCTGGTCCCAGCCCCTGGTGACATGCTGGGGGAAAAATCAGGTTAAACTCTGTCCAGAGACCCTCCAAATGCCCCACACTACCCTCACTACCCCGGCCACAGCAGGGGTAGGTAGAGAGAAATGGTACAATGCAACCTGAGCCCCACTCAACTTTTGTTTTTAATGCAAAGGATTTTTCTGTGAGTCCCCAAATGAGTCACTGTTAAGAGGTGCTTTGCAAAACGACTCCCAGAATTAGAATCAACGTCTCCCTACACACAGTGCCTGACACTCCCTCCCACGGCATTTGTGAATCTGGTCTAGGAGAAAGGCTATCTGTTCACCCCCAAGGGTTTCAGGATTAAGCCTGTGTCGTTTCATTATCTCTCTGCATTAGGGGAAGAGAAACTACTCTTGCTGGGCACCTTCTCCATGCCTGGCTCTGCATTCTCCCAGCATCCCTCGAGGTGGGGGTCAGGATTTCTGTTTTACAGATAAAGAAGCTGAGGCTCAGAGAAGGAAGCTGGTTTGGACCCGGGTTTACCCAAAGCTTATATTGTTGTCAGTATTTTGGGGGAGTGGTAGTGGGGGGAGAGGGAGCCATAAAGTACTAGGATCACACCATGTTCTTTGAAGCCCCTTTGTCCAAAATGTCCTCTTGCCAGCTTCCCGATGGTGGGCATTTTTGGGGGATGGTCTGGGTTTTCCCAGGAACTCTTGTTTGTTCTTATCGTCTGAGTGTGATTATTAATAGCACTCATTTTCACTTCAAAAGTGTCTTGGTTTAGATGATAAACTTTAGGGTCACCCTGTTTGCTTGCAAAGGTCACCGCATGGGGGGATTCAGATTTTACTTTATGAAATAGAGGCCTCTTGTCTGCTGGGCGCCTCTCCACCTCCTGATGTCTGTCTGTGTATCTGACCAAGAACTTTCACAAGAGTTTATGGGGATTTTCAGGAGCAGCAAACCCAGCTGGCTGGGAAGGGAGTCAGGACTGGAGTCAGGGCTCCCTTCCACCCCAGCCCTGCCCTTCGCTCCCTGTGTGACCCTGGGTCAGTTTCTTGACTGGCAAAATGCGACCTTGACCTTTTAGGATTTCCCGTTGCTCAGTGCAAGCTGGAAAACCAACTGAACATTTTGGTAAGGACTGGGAATGCAGGAAGCATCGCTCCCCTCCATGCCATCATACGGCTGACTTTTTAAAATAGCAAACCTTATTTTTAGCTAGTTTAATTTTTTAAAGATTTATTTATTTTTTGAATAAATAAATGCCCACAGTTGCCCACAGTTCAAAGTTCAAAGGTGCAGAAAAAAATGGTGAAAATTTCCTTTCCACCCCGATCCCCAGCTACCTCCTTCTTTTCCCTGGAGGGAACGAGTGTTGCCAAACACACTCTGTTCCCAGACAGTGTGTTTTGTGTGTGTGTGTGTGTGTATGTACACGTGTGTATATTTTTTCTTCTCTTCTTTTTCATGCATCCGATCTACAATGCTATACAACTTGTGTTTCCTTCACGTCTTGGAGACTACTTCCTATCACTCTATAAAGAACTATTTCCTTTTCTATGACTGTATAGTATTTCAAAATATTTGCATTTAATCCGCATTTAGCAAGCACCTGCTCTGTGTACTGTTCTAAGCACTGTGGGATATGACAGAAGTTTCAGCCATGGTCCCTGCCCTCAGGGGCTTATGGTCTGATTGGGAAACAAGAAAAACAGAAAACATTGGAGGGGCATAGAAGAGCAATTTCTCCAATGGCCCCCATGATCATTTGTGAGGTTTGGCTTTGGGGCTAATTTTTCTTTTTTATTATTCTCAGCTCCAGCGATGCATTGGGTGGATGAAAGAGCCCAGACATGGGTTCTTTTGAAACTTGAAAACTCAGCTGTGTGCGTTCAGGCAATCCACTTCTTCATTCTGGGCCTCAGTTTGCTCATCTGTGAAATGGGAACAGTCAGCCTCTCTCACAGGATGGCAGTGGTCACATGAAATTGTATTCCTGAAAATGCTTGGTGAAGAGTTAAGTGCTGTGCTCCTAGGCTGGAAGATCTGGGGAGGCTAAGACGATGCTCTAAGGAATGGTACATTAAGTGCAAGGTGTCAGGGCTCTTCTGCCCAGAGGGAATCATCTTGTAAGCTTTTCACGCTTTGCTGATCCTGTGATAACTGCTAAACAGTTATCTCCTCCAGCCTTTGGCAGCCTTAGTCGCCAACTTTGAGTCTGCTAGAGGCTTGACCTGGTAGACCCCCCACCCAGGAGGCCCCGGGATGTGGGAACAACACGTTAACTGTCTTCAGTTAAGGTGGTGGTGGAGGGGGACTTTGGGGATTATCATTCCAGATGGGACTGGCTCAAGGGCATGCAGACAGGAAGAGGCAGAGATGCACTCAGTGATGTTGCTACCTCCCTGCAGGTCCTGCCACCAAACCTCCAATACTTGGTGTTTCAACGAACAGATTCAAACCCTGACTCGTAATGAGCACCAAGAACTGTGCCTTTCATGTATGTTCTCTTAACTGACCTCCTCAACTACAGTTTGAGGTAGTGATGCCCATTTGCCCGTTTTGCAGATGAGCAAACTGAGACTCAGAGACTGTTGATACTAAGTTAACAAAGGAGTGGGTGCTCTGTCAGTCCCTGCTAGGAACACTCAAAACCACTGTGCCCCTATGTAAAAGGGTTGGCATTTGTGGCTGCCGAGAGGCATCAGACGTGGAGATGGGGGACTGTGGAGATGGGGGACTGTGGAAATGTTATTTTGGCCTCCGAAGGATTTTCATAAGCTCACAAAACATTGGGACTTGGGCCCTGCTTTGCTTTCTGGATGCCTGTTCTCTCCTGATGTTGAGCTGAGTGAGACTGTCTGGCTGTGGCTTCTTTTCTCTCCTCCCTGGGGGAGGGGTGGTGATGGATTCGCCTGGGCCTTGTGCAGCTGCCCGGAGCCTGACACAGGGGAGACATGAGAGTCATGGTGTGACTGGAAGTTCTTGCGTGCCCAGGACAGTTCTGGGCTATGCCTCCTGTCTCAGCATCAATGGTAGTGTCCCCTTTCACCCTCAAAAGTGTCCTGGATTGGACAATAAATTATATGGCCACCCTGTTATTCATGTCAAATAAAACAATAACTTGCCAAGTGAATAAATAACTGATCATCTCAGTCGGGCCCTGAGTCATGCCCTTGTGTAGTCCACTCATTGGCTCTGTGTGTGATATGGGTGTCAATGTCCGGATGAGAAAGTTTACAGATGAGAAAATTAACGTGGTTAACCAGTTTGTCTAAAACACAATTTAAGGGGGCGTCTGATGGGTCCAGAATTCTGCTTTGAACTGAGTCAGCAGGGTCCCATGCTGGCCATATTTCTCTCCCAGGCATCCAGGTGTCTACCTGGCTTTGGGGGCCAAGTGAGGGGTCCAACTGCCCTTCCTGAAACTCCTGGGACATGGGGCTAAAGTGAGTTTCCTCTGGGCCTGAGGCCTCCCCTGTGCCCACCACAGGGCTGGATGCTCTCAGAGCAGATGGAAGCTGGGAGACCTCTGGATTTAGGGCTGATGACACCATCCATCCATCGACCCCAGATACCCCAAATGAGGGAAGTGCTCTGAAGGAAGAGATGGGCCTTTGGTTGCTAGTTTTCCCAGCCCTGCCCCTGGCTTCTGGGAATGGGTGTAATTTTTCCAGGCATCAGGACATGCCAGGATTGTGCTGGGGGCAAGGGGTGGAGGGACCAGATGGAGGCTGGAGGCTGGCAAAACGGGAGCGGGAGCGAGGAGGAAGAGGGCAGCGGCAGGAATCAGAAAAGGCTTGATTAGGTTTCTCTGAGGAGGGGCTTGCACTGCCACTCCCTACCCCCAGCCCCAAAGCAGCCCCCTTTGCCAGGAGTGGGAGCAGAGAAGGTCTAACCCATCGTTGGGAAAGAAAATGCATTTTCCCTCCTTCAGTGATAGTCTGAGGGACTTGGTCCGGGGTGGCCATTGCTGTTTTGAGGTGATTCCCCTGAGGCAGGGTGTATGGGTAGAGAGGTGCATCGGAGGAGAGGCAGTGAGTTCTGGGGGCTCCAGAGCCCCTGAATAAGGAGCTGTGTTTGGGCACTGCTCAGCTCAGAGCTGCGGGCTTTGGGTTCTGAGCCGAGTTGCTCAGGCCGACCTGGGCAAGGCAGCCACTTTGACCCCACACGTTCTGCCTGAAGCCAGTTGCCAAATGCCACAACCCAAGCTCTGCAATCAGCCCCCCAGAACTGGGCTGGGGCCAAAGCCCTCGGCAGAAGCTCAGCCCTGGAGCCAATCAGACCAGGCTGCTTTGCCACCTACTAGCAGCACAACCCTGGATGAAGCCACCTCACCAACCAGAGCCTCAGTGTCCTGACTGGGAAAATTTCTCACCAGGTTAGGATGAGATGAAGATACCAGGCCAGCTCCTGGCTGAAAAGAATATCAGCATCAACTGTTTATCAGGCTCAGAAACTAGCACTTTACATTTTACAGTTGTCATTTATTTTAATCATCCCAGCAAGCCAGTGAGATGGGTGCCAGGGTTACCTCCCTTTGCACAACCCATACAGCTGGGTGTTTGCCTCGGTTTCTCTGCCTGACAAAACAGGCTCAGAGAGGTCAAATGACTCGCCCAAGCTCACACAGTGGCGAAATAGTGAAGCTGTAATTTATAAGTGATATGCAGATACATTTCACTGGCACAGCTAGCTCCAGGGTCTCATCTGTAAAATAAGCATAATGATACCATGAGTCACTTCCTACTTTCGGCAAATCCCATACTCTATGCCTTTACTAGAAAAAAAAAAATCCCTTAGTAGTGTTTGCCAATTTCCATGGTGTAAAGTACTCCCAGCACAGCTGATTTAAACCTATCAACAACTTCTCTGGAATTCCCAAATATTTAACAACCTGCTCTTATTCAACAGTTAGCTCTCACCAGCCAGTGCAAACCAGCTCTCATACGTCACTGGGTCCTATTATCCTCCCCTTAGGCCCTGTAAAGGGGTGGCCCTAGTCTCAGTGCTTTAAGGTTCCATTTTCCTTTGCTAAGAAAGAAGGAAGGCAGCCAGCCTGTACTGAGTACCTACTGTGTGCCAGGAGCTATGGCACTGCATCCAAACCTAGAACTTCCTTTAATCTCTACAACAACCCTTCAATGATCCCCATTTAATAGGTGAGAAAACTGAGGCTCACAAAGGTAACATCTACTGGCCACGGTCACGCAGAAAGTAAATGGCAGATTGACATGTATACACTATTGATACTATGTATAAAATAGACGAGAACCTTCTGTAGAGCACAGGGAACTCTACTCAATGCTCTGTGGTGACCTAAATGGGAAGGAAATCCAAAAAAGAGGGGATATATGTGTATGTATAGCCGAGTCACTTTGCTGTACAGTAGAAACTAACACAACATTGCAAAGCAACTATACTCCAATAAAAAATGTTAAAAAAGAAAAAAAACAGTAAATGGCAGAGTCAGCCTGCCTGACAAGACTCCACCTGAGTAGGCTGCGTCTTGGGAGCTCTGGGTCTGACATGAGCAAGTCCTGGCCATTTCTGGGCTTCAGTTTCCCCATCTGTAAGAAGGAGTTGGACAAATCAATTTCTAACCATCCTTTCTGGACTGAATGAGTCATCATTTTAAGATTCCAAGAGCAGAGCGGGGTGAGGGTGAGGGCTTACATCAATGGAAAGAACAAATCCCTAAAGGGAAGGGTTTTACTCGTTAACGGGGGAGAGGTGTGCAGGAAGAGCGTATTTCCAACTGTGCCTGGGACACATGTACTTGGAGGTGGTGTGGTGCTGCAGAACCAGCCTGGATTTGAACTCCAGCACCTCCACTTCCTGGCTGTGTGACCGTGGGCTATTAGCTTCACCTCTCTGATTGGTCCTGCAAGGAGTCTTCCCTGTTGTTCTGGAAGCCTAAGGGGCAATGAAGGGTCCCCGATGTGCAAACTTCTGCACCAGGTAGACGTGGCAACGTCCCTCTACCTTTACAAACTATCACAACTTCTTTCCTTTTCTGGCCCTCATCTCCCCAAGTGGATTGAGCAAAAGCCAACCCTCTTTTCTCCCTGGCCTGGAAGCCCAGAGCAGCTGAAAGGGGATGGGAAAGCCTGAGGTTTCTCTTTCCAGCGAAGGCAGAAGCCAAGCCCCACCTCCCACCACCACCCCCCCACCCCCGTCTGGGCCCACCTCCCTCTGGCCTGCACCGGCTGGTTGGTCTTCTCAGATTTCTGAAAGCCTCTGTTCCCAGAGGAGGCATTAAGGATGGAGGAATGCAGCCCCGGGTGTGCCGCACTGAGGGGGCTGTGAGAGAAGCAGTCTGGGGGAGAGCCCCCCCCCAGCCCCGCCAGCTGCGTCCCAGCCCCCACCGGAGAGGAAGAGAGAGGAAGCGGAAAGGACAGCAATACAGCAGGCTCTCAGAGGAGTTCAGGATTCTTGCATGGGGAGGGGTGGGGAGCCAGGAGGGCTCAGACCACTTGCAGAGTATGAAGGCACTGGTGAGTCTGGGGGGTTGCGATGACCGTGGACAGGGTCCCGGTGCAAGGGCACTGTTGCTGAGGATGATGTAAGGGGAAGGATATTCTGTGAGCAATGATTGTTTTCTGAGCATCGTAAAGCTCTTTACCTGCAGAGCCCAGCTGTAACCGGGCTTTCCTGCCCCCAGCCCAAGAGCAAGCTCAGCAGGGAGTCACAGCCAAGAAGAAAACGGAGCAATCAACCAGCAAGCAAATGCATGAGATTAAAAAAAAAATCATCCAACTCAAATCCAATTCCCAAACCGCTGCAAAGAGGAGCAGCTCTTTCCTGAAGTTCTTCTGGAACACTGGCAAGGGGAGCTAAACTAATCAGCACGTCCTGCAGAAAAACGTCCTGAAGCCAGCGTGAGACCCCACGCCCTCTTCTCACGGTGCCTGCTCCCGCCTCACCTCCCCTCTGTCGCTCATTCTCCATTTCTGCATCTCCTCTCATCACCAGGGTCATAGATTCCAGTTTCTGTAGGACAGACCAGGCTCATGGCTGTTTATTACTAATAGTGCCCCCTTCCATGCTCGAAAGTGTCCTGGGAGAGCAGTAAAGGGTATGGCCTTCCTCCCCACTCCCCACTGACCTCCAGCTTCAGCAAAGGCCCTGCCGCTGAGCAGACTGGCAAGCAAAGGACACCCATAGAAGGCGAGGGAGGGAGCGAGACTCTTACCCGAAGTGTTCTCGTTTATTCTACACAATATTGACCTCGCCAATCAAGTCCACATTCTAGAGGTGAGGAAATGAAGGCCCAGAACTTAACACTTGCTCAAAGTCAAAGATCCAGGACATCCCAAAACTGAGACTCAAACTTGGCTCTGCCTGAGTTCAAATCCCTCACGTTTCCCACAAGGTCAGGTAGCGTGGCTGGTCGGAGAGGATCAGCTTGGCACTCTCTTAATTTCCAAGGGAGAAATCAACAGGCTTCTTCATGCTGTCTATGGAGACCCTGAGGCCCAGAGAGGGTTTGTGCCTTACTCAAGATGACACAGCACATAAGCAGCAGAGCTTGTGCTAGAACCAGACCCCTTATTCCCAAAGCATCCCTGAGTTTTTCCTGAGCAGACAGGGGGGCCTCAGTGACACTCTGGGGCCCTTGACTGAGCCTCTCCTCCTAGCCCACGCTTGTTGGACCCTCTCCCAGGAGAATGGCGCCAGACCCCAAGCAAGGCCACTGCCCCAAGTAGATGTCACGGGATGGGAGGAGTGTACAGACCCTGGAAACTCCCACTGCTGTGCCCGTTCGTCAGGGTCACAGGCATGGAATGCCACATCAGAAGTATCCTAAATGAAAAGAAAAAAAAAGAAAGAAGTATCCTAACTGTGTCACCCAAACTTAGTTTGGTATTCAAGACCCTCTCTTCTCCTCCCCACCGCGCATATGCATCTTACGCTCCAGCCATATGGTTCTAGGCATACCCTGCTTTTTCTGGTCCTCAGGCCTTAGCACATGCTGTTCCCACTGCTTGGAGTGTCCTTTTTTCCCACATGTCTGAAGAATTCTTATCCATCAGGACCCAAATCAAATGTCCCTTCCCAGGGCATATTCACAATCACACTGATGGGTCTTATGGACTGTTAACAGCCAGTGTCCTTTCTGATTGGCTAGTGACCATGACAAGCAGGTTTTTAAATATTTAGACTCTCCCCTGTGACGTCTCTCCTTTCCACCTCTTGGCTGTATTGTGCATCCCTCTGCTGCAGCCCTTGTCCCACTGGCTGGCTTGGTTCTGCCTCTTCCCTAGACCATGAGCTCCTGAAGGGCAGGAGCCATGACTGGTCCATCACGGTATCTCCCCAGGGCTACACCAGTACCCAGGCAGGTGTGCTAACAGTTTGGACACAGGTTCTGCTCCTTGGAGCTGGAGGAGCACCAGGAAACCTTAAACAGCTCTCATTCCTTGATGGGAAGCGCTTCCTATGGGCTCACCCCTTCCATCTGATGAGTATTGGTCCCAGATGGAGAAACCAAAGCACGGTGAGATGAAGAAACTTAGCCAAGTAAGTGATGGGACTGGGATTTTGGGGGGAGGGTCGGGGGAAGTCACAGGGGTCAGCACATCTGGAGTGCAATGGATGAGCCCCACCCTGGGAAAGCCACCTTCGTGACCATGGTATCTCTCCTGCCAGGTAAGTTGGGGACTGGGATTTGAACCCAGGTTTTAATCTACAGTCTCTGCTCTCTCCATGCAGTCTCTGAATCCCAGGCAGCCCTGTTTGGGGAAGGGCAGTGTCAGCTTGGGGGACTCTGCCCCCGCCTGCCAGACCCCTGCTCAGGAGAGTGAGGGGGGTGCTGACGAACGAAGGCTTACTCCACCCACCTGCGGGGCCCCTGGCCAGGAGGGCCACATGAGATGGACTGAACCTTTGCCCTCAGCCTCCCTTCTCAGGCCTCCAAGGGCAAGCCTGGTCTTTGGCTGCCCTTGGCAGCCATTCCAGATAAGGATACTAGGAAGCAGTTCTGCAAAAGATGTGGGACTTTCCAGGACAAACCAAAAAGAGAAGACACGAATGACCCTCCTACAGGGTCACATTAGCCCTGACCACTTAGGTCCTCTCTGTCCCAGATATCACCCACATGTCCGACTCTTTGTAACTCTCAAGGGGACTTGAAGGTGGCTTGGTGGAACCAGCCCCAAGCCTGGAGTCATGAGATCTGGGTTCAAATCTTGGCCCCAGGGCTGAACTTGCCCTGTGACCTTGGCAAGCCACTTGACCTTTCTGACCCTTGCTGGCTTTGTAAATAAAGCGATTGTTGGAAAAAGTAAATGGAATATTAAGTGCCAAGTGCCTAGCGTGGGGCTGAAGTTCCCTCTACAAATGAGGATTGAATTGGAGTCTGAAATATCCCTGTTCCTCCAGAGAAAGTCCCTTGTTTCCTTCCCTGCCAATCTTGGTAATCTACAAATTCCCCAGATATGATCAGCACGCCTCCTTGCCTTAACACAATCTGGTTTGACCTTCATGCTCCGTGGGTGGGGAAAGCACAGTCTCCGCTTTCCTCTTCTGTCCAGAGCCCTCTCCTTTCCAGCCCGCCTAGGGAGGCCCTGGGCCTCTTTTAGATGAGATTATTGCTCGGAAGAAAGTCCCTGTACTATGAAAATCATAGAAATCGGAATCTTGCCACCTCCACCTCCAAGTGGTTTGAACTATTAATAATTTTTCAGAATTTGGCTGAGGTGCAAACCCAATATATGAAAGTTCCAACTTACTGAACACAAAAGTCAAGCCTGAGGATTCACTGCTGTGTTCATTTAAGTAGTCAGTTCCCCCGTGTATGTTGTAAATGGGTCTCCCTTGGTAGAATTTCAATCTACACACGACTTCTCAGATGCTTCCATGGAGCCAGATCAAGTTGGGTCTAACTGTTCCATGTTCTAGAAGTCACCTGAGCAGGCATTTCAACTGGAAGCTTCTACCCTGAGCTTCACAGATCACGAAGCCAGCTCACATCCAGAATGTCATCTATAACAGACAGCAGAAGCTTACTGCATCCATTTTCCAGTCTGAGAAATGGAGGCCCACAGGGTAGAAGGGGTTCACCTCAATTCCTGTGTGGAGTTAGGGCCGATCAGGACTAGAGTGACCTTTCCCGGTGTCCCTGAGCACTCTCAAATCTTAAGGCAGAGTTTGTAACCTTTCCTTCCCTGGTGATTTCTCTCCTCCCGGCTCCCTGCAACCAACAATGTGAAGTCCCAGTTTCTGAGGACGACAACCTCGTGTCCTGGCATCTAGTGACTTCTCCAGCCCCACTTCTGGTGTTCCCTTTGTGTTCTAGCTTCACAGGACATCCTTCTGGCCCCTGCATGTGACTTAGAATTGTTGCGCATGTCAACCCCTCTGCCTCAAAGCTGCTGATGTGGATGGGGATGGCGGGGACGTAGGGATGAAAGTCATAAATGGGTGAGTGTGCACTAGGGCTGGACTAGGATGAAGCACCCTAGACGCTCAACGTTCAAAATGTAAGGAGATGGTTCCTCAATAAGTTCAACATAGATTAGCATATGGCCCAGCAAATTCCACTCCTAGGTGTAAACCCAAAAGTATTGAAAACAGGGGTTCAAACAAAAACTTGTCCATGACTGTTTATAGCAGCAGTATTCACAATAGCAAAAGGTGGAAACAATTAAAATGTTCATCAGCAGATGAGTGGGTAAGCAAAATGTGATACATCCACATAATGGAATATTATGTGGCCATGGCCATAAAAAGGAATAGAGTAGTGGTATATGCTACAATGCGGTTGAACCTTGAAAACATTATGCTAAATAAAAGAAGCCAGTCACAAGTGGCCACATATTGTATGATTCTATTTATGTAAAATGTCCAGAATAGGGAAATCCATAGAGACAAAAATCAAATTAGTGGTTGCAAGGGGCTGCACAATGGAGAAATGGGGAAGGATTACTAATAGATATGGGGCTCCCTTTTGGAGTGGTGAGAATGTTCTGGAACTAGATAGTGGTGATGGTTCCACAACATTGTGAAGGTACTAAAAACCACTGAATTGTACGCTTTAAAATGGTTTTAATGGTAAATTGTATGTAAGGAAGAATCACTTTTGGCTGCCAACCTGCGCTTGCATGCCCCGAGGGTGACTGCCTTCTCACATTTTGTGCCCTGGTTGCCTCACTCTGACCCTGGTCCTGGTGTCCACAGCCTCCCCCATGGATGAGAGAATTCTGTTTGCTTGTAACTTCTCCTCCGCCCACCACTTCCCTGGAGAATCCTTTCTTTTGGCAGTTCAGTTCATGGGCTGATGCAGAATAAGGACATTTGGTAAAAAGAGGCAGAGACGGGGAATTAAGAACAGGAATTGTTTGGGAACAGCCAAGAAAATACTTAATGAAGAGAAGAAAAATTATAGAGAAAGGAAGTGGAGAGGGAAGAGACAACTCACCAGGCTCAGTTTTTTAAACGGCTTTATTGAGATACAATTCTCATACCATACAACTCACCCATTCAAAGTGTACAAGGCAGGGACTTCCCTGGTGGTGCAGTGGTTAAGAATCCGCCTGCCAATGGAGGGGACACGTGTTCGAGCCCTGGTCCGGGAAGATCCCACATGCCCAGAGCAACTAAGCCTGCAAGCCACAACTACTGAGCCTGCGCTCTAGAGCCCGTGAGCCACAACTACTGAAGCCCGCACACCTAGAGCCCGTGCTCCGCAACAAGAGAAGCCACCGCAGTGAGAAGCCCACGCACTGCAACGAAGGGTAGCCCCCGGTCACTGCAACTAGAGAAAGCCCATACACAGCAATGAAGACCCAACGCAGCCAAAAATAAATAAATTTATAAAAAGTGTACAAGCCAGTGGTTTTGAGTATTCGAAGGGCACCAACTTCTGGTTATAAGAAGAGTAAATTCTGTGGATCTTAAGTACAGCATGGTGACTGTAGTTAATAATACTGTATTGTATACTTGAAAGTTGCTAGGAGAATAGATCTTAAAAGTTTTCACCACAAACACGCACACATGATAACTAGGTGAAGTGATGGGTGTTAACTAACTTTGTTGTGGTAATCATTTCACAACATAAACATACATCAAGTCATCTCATTGTACTTTAAACTTACATAACGTTATATGTCAATTATATCTCAGTAAAGCTGGAAATGAAACACATTTAAAATCTGGTTTTTAGTATAGTCACAGATATGTAAACTTATCAGCACAGTCAATTTTAGGACATTTTTAATCACCAAAAGAGAAACCATCCTCCCCTCCCCAGGCCCTTGGCCTCTGCATCAGGTACTCAGTGTTCATGCCTACAGGGAAGAGGAATCTCTGGAAGGAGGGGGTGAGCCTAAACCAGGAAGCAGCATGGCAGCAAAAGGCCCTGTGCAGTCATGGGTGGAGGGGTGTTTGGTTGGACCGCTGAAGAGAGCAACCTCACGGTCCCTAGTAAAGGCAAAGGTTCGCATACCTAATGACCCAGCAATTCCACTCCTGATTGAAACCCTTGAGAGACTTTTGCATTTGTGCACAAGAAAACTAAGTAAGGGCATTGGCTGCAGCAGTTTGTGATGGGGCGGAAAAAAGGACACAACCTAAGTGTCCCTCAGCAAGGAAAAGAATAACTATATTTTGAAACATGCACACAGTAGGCTATCCCATGACCGTGAAAATGAATGACTACACGTGCATGTTTCAACATGGACATGTTTTGAAGCCATGATGTGGTATGAAAAAAATCAAGTTGTAAAAGAATGGATGTTGTCTAATGCCATATATGCAAATTTTTATCATATAAAAGCAATCATATATAATTTTTAACTTTTTATTTTGAAACAATTTCAGATTAGAGTTGAAAAATGGAACAAAGAATTTCTGTACACTTTCAGTTTCCCCAAATGTTAGCATTTTACCACGTTTGCTTTATCATCCTCGCCCCCATATTAAAAATATATATATATACATATACACGTGTATCTATACGTATATATTTGTATGTATATCTGATTTATCATTCTTTCCCCTCCAATCTCACTCGGTAGGAGAATAGATATAGATATAGATATATATACACACATATATACACATGCATACGTATGCATGTGAGAGGCATGTTTGTGTGTGTATATATACCCACATATACATAAGACATCATTTTTCTTTGAGCCATTTGAAAGTCAGGTTTATTGAGAAATGAGTTACATATGGTAGATTCATCCTTTCTAAGTATAGGCTTTGATGAGTCTTGGAAATTGAATACAGTCTTGTAACCACTACCGCAATTGAGATACAGAACACTTCCATTACCCCAAAAGTTCTTTGTGCCCCCTTGTAGTCAATCTTCACCCCATCTCCAAGTTCCTGGAAACCACTGATCTGGTTTCAGCTCCTATAGTTTTGTGTTTTCCAGCCCATTATATAAATGGAACCATAGAGTGTGAGTCTTTAATATCTGACTTTAATTACTATAATGCTTTTGAGATTTATCCACGTAGAGATTGTCCCACATTTCAGTAGTTCATTGTGTTTAATTGCTGAGTGGTATTCCACTGTGGGAACGACCAAATTTTGCTTATCCATCCACCACTTGTTGAGCATTTGGGTTGTTTCCAGTTTTTGACTATTATGAATAAAGCTGCTATGAATATTCATGTACAAGTCTTTGTATGGACATGTGTTTTTGTTTCTCTTGAGTAAATACCCAGGAGTAGGATCATTGGGTCATATAGTTAACTAAATGAAACCGCCAAACTATTTTCCAATGTGGTTGTACAATTGCAGGAATCTGCCAGCAATGTATGTTTTAGTTGCTCCACATCCTTACCAGAAGTTGATGTTGTCAGGATTTAAAATTTTAGCCATTCTGTAGGTGTGTAGTGCTGACTCATTGTGGCTCTAATTTGCACTGACTAATGAATAATGGTGTTGAGTATTTCATGCACTTATTTGCCACCCATCCATATGTCTTCTTTGGAGAAGTGTCTCTTCAAAGCTGTTGCTCATTTTATTATTGGGTCATTTGTCTAACTTAAAAGAACTTTAAGGGAATTTCCTGGCTGCCAAGTGGTTAGGACTTGGCACTTTTCACTGCCAAGGGCCTGGGTTCAATCCCCTGGTCAGGGAACTGAGATCCCACAAGCTGTGCAACGTGGCCTAAAGAAACAAACAAAGAAATAAATAAAAGAACATTAAAATTTTAAAATTCTGGATCCTAGTTCTTATTTTTTTTTTTTTAATATTTATTTATTTATTTGGCTGCATCAGGTCTTAGTTGCAGCATGAGGAATCTTTAGTTACGGCATGTGGGATCTAGTTCCCTGACCAGGGATTGAACCCAGGCCCCCTGCACTGGGAGCGTGGAGTCTTAACTGCTGGACCACCAGGGAAGTCCCTGGATCCTAGTTCTTTATTAGACATTTGCTCCCAGTCTTTGGTTTGTCTCTTCATTTTCTTAACAGTGACTTTCATAAAGCAGAAGTTTTTCATTTTGAGGAAGTCCAGTTTATCAATTTTTTGTTTTTTATGGTTTGTGTTATTTGCATCCTAACAAATCTTTATCTGTCAAGGTCACAAATATATTTTCCTATATTTTCTTCTATAGTTTTCATAGTATTATATTTTACATTAAGTCTAAGATCCATTTTTGAATTAATTTTTATATCTTGTGAAAGGTAAAGGTTGAGGGTTTTTTTTTTTTAATAGATGTCTGATTGTTTCAGCATCATTTCTTGAAAAGTGAAAAGACTATTCTTTCTCCATTGCATTACCTTGGTCCCTTTGTCAAAAATCAACTGACTACATGTGTATGGATCTATTTCAGGACTTTCTATTCTGTCCCATTGATTCATAGGTCCAAACTTAGGCCACTATTACACTGTCTTTCTTACTGTTGCTTTATACTGTCTTGAAATAATGTAGAGTGAGTCCCTCAACTTCATTCTTCTTTTTCAAAATTGTTTTGGCTATTCTAAGTCCTTTGCTTTTCTGTATATAGTTTAGAATCAGTTTGTCAGTATCTACAAAAAAGCCCTCTGGGATTTTGATTGGGATTGTGTTGAGTCTATAAATAATTGAGGATGAATTGACATCTTAAAGAATTGAGTATTCTGATCCACGAACATGGTATATTTCTCCATCGATTTAGTCACCTTTGTTTTCTCTTGGCCATGATTTTCAGTTTTCAGTGTACAAATCTCACTTCATTAGATTTACCCTTAGTTTTTTCGTGTTTTTTTTAATGCTGTTGTAAGTGGTATTGATTTTTAATTTTAATTTCAAAAAATTTATTCCTAGTACATAGGAATGAAATTGATTTTTGCATATCAGTCCTGTAGCCTGCAACCTTGATAAATTTACTTATTATTTCTGTTAGATTTTTAGTAGATTTGGGGGATTTTTCTACACAGATGACCATGTTGTCTATGGATAAGTAGAGTTTTAGTTATTCTTTTCCGATCTCTTTGCCATTTATTTATTTGTTTGTTTGTTGTTTTATTGGACAGGCTGGGACATTCAGTACAATGCTGACGAGCGGTGACAGTGGACATCCTTGCATTGTTCCCAGTCTCAGGAGGAAAGCATTCAGTCTTTCACCATTAAGTACGGTGTTAGCTGCAGGTCTTTTTGTGGATGCTCTTCATTAGGCTGTAGAAGTTCCCTTCTATTCCTAGTTTGCTGAGAATTTCTTTTTTCTATCATGAGTGGGTTTCAAATTTTGTCAAATGTTTTTTCTGCATCTATTAAGATGATAATATGTTTTTTTCTTTCTAAATCTGTTGATATGATGAATTATCTTGATTGATTATTTAGTGTTAAACCAACCTTACTTTCCTGAGATAAACCCCACTTGGTCTTGATGCATTATTCTTTTTAGATATTGCTGGATTTTATTTTCTAATATTTTGTTGAAGATTTTTGTACCTATATTCATGAGGGATATAGGTTTATAGTTATCTTTCTTATGTCTTTGTCATGTTTTGGTTATCAGGGTAATTCTGAACTCAGAGAATTAGTTGAGAGGTACCCTCCCCTTCTATTTTCTGAAAGAGTTTATGTATAATAATATTTTTTTCTTAAGTTAATTTAACTTGCAGAATTTACCAGTGAAGTGAAATTCACTGTGAATTTCCAGTGAAGTGAAATTCCAGTGAAGCCCTGGAATTTTTTTCATGGGAAATCTTTTATTAGCCATTAATTCCTATTCCTTAATAGATATAGAACTATTTGGGTTATCTATTTTTTCCTGAGTGTGCTGTGATAGTTTGTGTCTTTCAAGGAATTTGCCTGCTTCATTTTTTTCTTTCTTTCCTTTTTTTTTTTTTGGCCGCACCGCGTGGCTTGTGGGATCTTAGTTTCCCAACCAGGGATCGAACTCGGGGAGCTGGCAATGAAAGTGGCGAGTCTTAACCACTGGACAGCCAGGGAATTCCCTTCCCCGTTTCATTTAAGTTGTCGAATTTATGGCCATAAATTTGGGCATAAACATTCCCTTACAGCTTTTTAATGTTCCTAGGATCTTCAGGGATGTTCCTTTTCATTTTTGATATTAGTAATTTGTGTCTTCATTTTTTTCCTGTTCAGTCTGGCTAGAGACTTATAAATTTTGTTGACATTTTCAAAGAGCCAGCTTATGGTTTCATTTATTTCCTCTTTTGTTTTTCTGTTTTCTATTCACTGATTTCTACTCTTATCTGTATTATTTTAAAATTTCTGCCTGCTTTGGGTTTAATTTGCTCTGCGTTGTTTAGTTTCTTAAGCTAGAAGCTTAGATAATTAGTTTTGGAACATTCTTCTTTTTTAAATATATCATTTTAATACTATAAGTTTTCCTCTATTATACTGCTTTAGCTTCATCACACAGACTTTGATATGTTGTGTTTTCATTGTCATTGAGTTCAAAATACTTTCTAATTTTCTTTGTGATTTCTTTCCACATATTATTTACTGATGAATACAGGTGTATTAAAAGTTAAACCAAAATCCATAGATGAAAATTATACACAACAACTTCCAGATGGGGCTCATCCCTGGGAGTGAGGGATTGATGGAAATGGGATGGGGAAAGTGGTAGATATTAACAATGCTCACCAACATGTCAGTTCTTATCTTCTTCTAAGCACATGAGAGGATTACACTTCACTGCTCCTTTGAAGTTGGACATAGACACGTGACTTGCTTTAGCCAGTGAAACATGCGCAGAACTGACTTATGCCACTGCCATTTGTAAACATTTAAGGGCAAATGTGTGAGTCTTCATGCTCCTTTTCCTACATGGTGAATCCTGAAGTCTCCTACTGAGATCACAGCATCATAAAATGGTGGGGCATTCATCAGCCTGGGTTCCTGAATGACTACAATGAATACAGCTCTCTCTAGTCAACCCTCATTGGATACAGAGAATGAGAGAGAAATAGACCTTTCTTATTTAAAGCTTCTGCGATTTGGGGATTGTTTGTTATTACTACATAACCTAGTCTTTCCTGACTAATATAGGGAGCTTTGATTGTATTTGTTAAGTTTTGGTTTTGGTTTTTTACAAATCTAAAAATTCATTTTTTTTAACGTGGGTAGCTGGTACATGAGTATTTGTTACAAAATTTTCTATAATTTCTGTACATTTCAAATATTTAATTTTCTAAAGAAAAGAAATATTAGAGGAAGAGAGGAGGTCGAAGAGGAAGAAGCAGCTGGGGAGATGAGTTCCTTTGTTCTACAACCCACATTTTTCTCCATCTGTCCTCTGGATTTGGTTGGGTAAATCAGGGGAGAGAGGCTTGACTGTTTCTCCGGCTGGATCATCACTATGAACAGGTGCTCCTCACCCTACTTCTTTATACCACTTTTCACCAGCTGGTACATTACATATTTATTTGTACGTTTATTGTCCTTCATCCCTTAGAAGTAAACTCCTTAAGATCAGGGACTTTATTTCATAACGCCAGTGCTTAGAACAATGCCCGACTCACAGAAGCAATTCAATACCTGTTTATTAAATGAACACATGCAAATGGTTGCTTCCACTGGCCATCTCTGCTCAGAGAGGACAAAGCTCCAACTTCTTCCTGTTCCACATTCCTTCTCACCTGCCCTTCCACCAAAGCAAACACACAATGCAGTTGATAAAAGTGTAAGCATCTCTTTACTCGAAAGTTCAGATACAAGTTCCAAAACCATGTTTTGGTGTAGAGTGTGTGTGTGTGTGTGTGTGTGTGTGTGTGTGCCTGTCTGTCTGTCTGGGGATGGAATGAGGGGACCTGGGGGCTGTTCTCTTTGTGTAGCCATCTCCTTCTACTCCATTGTCTGCCCAGGTGGGAGTCTGGCTAAGAACATCCAGCGAGGCATGAAGGACAGCGCCTTTCCACCAAGACCCTCCCCACAGCCTCAGAAAGAAGCCTGGAGGTTGGCTTTCTCCAGCAGATGCAGGGAACATGGGCCTAGCTCCCAGGGCTGTTGTAAGGACCTTTGGCAGCCCCTGTCCCAACACTCAGCTGCAGAAATTCCCTGGCCACCTGGGCACAGAGACGCTCTGGCTCCACCAGCCCACTCAGAAGCCTCAACTCATGTAATTAAACATAATGACACATGGTGCGAGCTCCCAGCATCTCATGCTCTAATGACACATCTGCTTCCCAGCTCATCTCGGGGGCCAGCGAGGCTCTAATTAGGTCTGGCGCCAGCAGGTGGGAGAGCCAAAAGGAGAGGGGGCAAGAGAACCCTGGCCTTAGAGTTCATCAACCTATGTGCCAAGTCCAGTTAGGCTACTTTTTGACTGTGAGTCTTTGGGCAACTCAGTTCATTTCTCCAAGCTTTCATTTTCTCATCTGTAAAATAGGTTATAAATTTACACCACACAGGGCTGTTGTGAAGAGTGCGAGTCCTCTCCTTCAGGGAGGCTGCCAGTCGGATTGGAGCTGGACCTGGTTGAGAATGGCCTGGGTCCTGGGGAGGGTCTTTGGATGCAGGGGAAACCACCAAACCTCCAAAGGCCAATTTGGCCAAAGTTAGTTCTCCAAAGGCTCATTGAAGGACCACTGCCCCATATTACTAAATTGACTGATTTTCCAAAAATCTGTTTAAGAAATATTCTTTTTATGTTCAATGTACATTTTTCTAATGGAACACCTAGCAGTGTTTCAAGGACTATTCAATGAGGCCAAAGCTAAGGGTCATATTTACTCTTTCAGTACATTTATTCTTCTTAAATAATACCCTATGAATAGCTTTTCATAGTATCACATGGAAAATTTTCATTAGAGACTGATTTTTTTAAAAAATCCCTTAGGGCTTCCCTGGTGGCGCAGTGGTTGAGAATCTGCCTGCTAATGCAGGGGACACGGGTTCGAGCCCTGGTCTGGGAGGATCCCACATGCCGCGGAGCAACTGGGCCCGTGAGCCACAACTGCTGAGCCTGCGCGTCTGGAGCCTGTGCCCCGCAGCGGGAGGGGCCGCGATGGTGAAAGGCCCGCGCACCGCGATGAAGAGCGGTCCCCGCACCGCGATGAAGAGTGGCCCCCGCTTGCCGCAACTGGAGAAGGCCCTCGCGCGAACCGAGGACCCAACACAGCCAAAAATAAAATAAATAAATAAATAAATAAAGTAGCTATTAAAAAAAAAAAATGGATTTAAAAAAAAAAAAAAAAAAATCCCTTAAAAAGTAGTTTCCTGTTTCATCAGCACTTTAGCATTTGGCAGATTCTTTTGTAGATTTTGCTAGATAGTCAACTCCACCAATTGTCCACATTTACTGCTTTGCTCAAAATATATTTCTTTTAATTATATTTTTCTATTTTGATTTCAACTTTTATTAAAATTATACATGCACTTTGTTCTGGATGCAGTCTCCTGTCTAATCTGTCTTTGCCCCCAGTTCCCAACCACCAGAGGCAACTGCTTTTAGCAAGATACAGCAGTTTCTTTTTCCTTTACCTTTATACTTCTAAATAACAGGCTCGCATGGTTCTTTCTTTTTAAAAATTGTATATAAATTTATTGTTACTCTGACTTATTTTCTTTATTGAGTTAAATGTATAAAATAGCAATGTATATATAGAAGGATTCAACACATAATATATACAATTATCTTTAAAAAGTTAGGATGCAAGTTATGATAAAAGGTTCTTTTCTATCCCAAATATAGGGTTATTTCTTTTTTAAAAAAAAAATTAAATTTATTTATTTATTTATTTTTGGCTGCTTTAGGTCTTCCTTGCTGTGCGCGGGCTTTCTCTAGTTGCGGCGAGCAGGAACTACTCTTCATTGTGGTATGCGGGCTTCTCACTGCAGTGGCTTCTCTTACTGTGGAGCACGGGCTCTAGGTGGGTGGGCTTCAGTCGTTGCACCACGTGGGCTCCGTAGTTGTGGCTTGCGGGCCCTAGAGTGCAGGCTCAGTAGTTGTGGCACACGGGCTTAGTTGCTCCGTGGCACCTGGGATCTTCCCTGACCGGGGATTGAACCTGTGTCTCCTGCATTGGCAGGTGGATTCATAACCACTGCGCCACCAGGGAAGTCCTAGTGTTATTTCTTGATTTTCAGTTTTAGACATAATCTATTGTCTTCCTACTTTGGAAGAGAAGAATTTTCTTCCCATACAATCCCTTTCCCTGCTTCTCCTGGTCCATCTTCCTTATATGATCATATTATACATTTTGGTTAGATAAATATTCTGGGTTTAGTTTGTGACAATGTAAATATTGCTGACAGCCCAGCCATGTAGAGTACTATGATTAGTACTGGATTCGTTTTTAGGGGAGAATGGTGTTCTGAAAATATGACCTCAGTGCTAGGTGTGCTCATTGCTACTGAAGCATTGTTGCTCCCGGTCCTTCTCAGTGAACAGAGCCGAGAAAACACAAGCACACACACACTTTAAACCATGTCTGTCACTCATAGGTCCGCTGCTAGTCCAACGCGACAAGGTTCTTCAGGGCCCTCCTTTCCATACTTGTACCTCCCTTGTCCGTGAGAAACCTGGCTCCTTTAATCCCCGGTGGGTTATTCATCTTCTCCATCCCCTGTATAGACCCGTGCTCTGAGCTACCAGGCTGCTGTCCCACTCAACTTTAACTCTGACCATAATGGCCACCATACTGCCCCATTAGGAACTGCCTTGTGAATTTCAACTGGATGAGATGAGGAAGGCACCCAGGCAGGAGGAAAAAAGGAAAGGGGGAGGGGAAAAAGGAGGGAGGGAAGGAGAGAAGATAGGCTGCCAGAGATGGGGTGGTTTTGAATAGCTGTAGATTTCAGGGATTTTCAGGAATATTCAGTTTGTCTCTACCCCACCTCCCTGATGCTGCCGTTGGAGGGATTTGGAATAAAGACAGGAGGGAGAAGAGGTGGCACCCCAGCCTGAGCTGCAGCTCCCGGAAGTGGAGAGAGGTCTGGCTTCCCATGGCCCTCAAAGACCTTGCCAATTCATCTCATACACATTGCTAGAAACTTTACAAATTAAAAACAAATTTTTTTAAGTTGGGGTAAATTTGGTTAGCTCAATGAGTTGGTGATATGGTAAACTGATCCTCTGATGAACTAACTCAGTCATGGTGGAGGTTGAGGGGTGAAGGGTAGTCTCTACTCACAGACTCTGGGGTCCCCTGCATCTAAACTCAGAGTAGCTCTGCTCATTTGCATTAGAACTATTGAGCTTCTGAGTGATCTTTGTTAGGTTTAGAGAGAAAATTGAGCTTGGGGGCAAGCCCTGCTGTGCCTCCAGCTTGCTGTGACCCTGGGCCAGCCTCCTGCCTTCCCTGGGCTTCAGCTCTCCAGCTGGCAAAGAAGAGATTAGGTTCTAAGTTCTGTGCATCTCTGCTTCGGGTGGGTGACACATATAGCTGGGGACCAGTAGAGTCCTCTTTGGCCGTCAGTTCCCAGGGCAAGGGAGACAGGAGCCACCTTCCCCATCCTCCCCAGAGAAACAGGTCAGCCGGCTGGGCCTGGGCCTGCAGCCAAGGGGAAGCTGGAGACAATGAGCCGGGTCACTGGACGCTGGGGCAGGTTTATGCAACTTCCGCCCCGCGCCTGCAAACAAGACTTTGGCCCCAGACTTTGAGCTGGGCAGCCCTTCCCCTTCCCCCAGGACCCGGGCTGCCCAGCTTAGGGGACAGGGCTGGGGAGGGGACAAGGTGCTTTCTTAGTCCCAAGGGCAGCCAGGTGGCTACTGGTTCCTTGAGGAGGGTCCCACCAAGAGGTGTCAGAACACACGCCACAGGGAAAGTGGAGGAGGCTCCTTGTGACTGTGTGTGTGCACGTGGGCAGCTGCACCGTGCCTGCAGCTGTGGTCATCTCCACGGTCACCTGCATGGGAGCAAGCCTGGAGGGTTGTCTGTCTGCTCGCGTGGGGGACGGGGATGAACGCACCAGCCTGCACGGTGTGAAGTGTATCCTGGTGTTTGAGGGCACCTTGGTGAACTGATGTGTGTGTGTGTGTGTGTGTGAGCTCTTTGCATGCACACATGTTATGGGACGTGTAGCAGATTGCATACATGTGAGATTGTGCGTGTGGATATGATTCCCTGGGGGTTTGTGTAGGTGTGTGGCTGCGAGTGTGTGCTGATGAGTGTGCATGTGGGTGTAAACCCATGTATGTGTGTGCATTGGGGGTGGGTGTGTCTGCCCATTGGGGTGCACACGTGTGTGTGCATTTATGCATGTGTGAGTCCCCAGATTGCTGAGCCTGTGGCCTCTGTGGGAGTATGACGGTT